>NW_027362789.1:14285000-14675000 GCF_046119375.1 Phyllobates terribilis | reverse complement strand
CCTGGATAGGGACATTCCTACAATGTGGGGACCTGGATGGGGACATATCTACAATATGGGGAACTGGATTGGGACATATCTACAATGTGGGGACCTGGATGGGGACATATCTACAATATGGGGAACTGGATTGGGACATATCTACAATGTGGGGACCTGGATAGGAACATTCCTACAATGTGGGGACCTGGATAGGAACATTTCTAGAATGTGAGGACCTGGATAGGGGACATTCCTACAAGATGGGGACATTATAACAAGATGGGGACCTAGATGGTGGACATTACGACAAGATGGGGACCTGGATGGGGGACATTATGACAAGTTGGGGACCTGAAAGGGGGAAATTACGACAAAATGGGGACCTAGATGGGGCACATTACGACAAGATGGGGACCAGGATGGGGGACATTACGACAAGTTGGGGACCTGAATGGGGGACATTACGACAAGATGGGGACCTGTATGGGGCATTGCTACAAGATGGAGACCAGGATGGTGCATTACTACAAGTTGAGGACCAGGATGGGGCATTACTACAAGATGAGGACCAGGATGGTGCATTACTACAAGATGACGACCAGGATGGGTCATTACTAAAAGATGAGGACCAGGATGAGACATTACTACAAGATGAGGACCAGGATGAGGCATTAGATGAGGCATTACTACAAGATGAGGACCAGGATGAGTCATTAACCCCTTTACAACCCAAGGTGGTTTGCACATTAATGACCAGGCCAATTTTTACAATTCTGACCACTGTCACTTTATGAGGTAATTACTCTGGAACGCTTCAACGGATCTCCCTGATTCTGAGATTGTTTTTTCGTGACATATTGTCCTTCATGATTTTGGTAAAATTTCTTCTATGTCACTTGCGTTTATTTGTGAAAAAAATGGAAATTTGGCAAAAATTTTGAAAATTTTGCAATTTTCAAAATTTGAATTTTTATGCCCTTAAATCAGAGAGATATGTCACAGAAAATAGTTAATAAATAACATTTCCCACATGTCTACTTTACATCAGCACAATTTTGGAACCAAAATTTTTTTTTTACTGGGGAGCTATAAGGGTTAAAAGTTGACCAGCGATTTCTCATTTTTCCAACAAAATTTAGAAAACCATATTTTTAGGGACCACATCATATTTAAAGTCACTTTGAGGGGTCTTTATGACAGAAAATACCCAAAAGTGACACCATTCTAAAAACTGCACCCCTCAAGGTGCTGAAAACCACATTCAAGAACTTTATTAACCCTTCAGGTGCTTCACAGGAATTTTTGGAATGTGGAAGAAAAAAATTCACATTTAACTTTTTTCACAAAAATGTTACTTTAGACCCAATTTTTTTTATTTTTGCAGGGGTAACAGGAAAAAATAGACCCCAAAATTTGTTGATCAATTTCTCCTGAGTAAGCAGATACCCCATATGTGGGGGAAAACCACTGTTTAGGCGTACAGCAGGGTTCGGAAGGGAAGGAGCGCCATTTGACTTTTTAAATGTAAAATTTGCTTGAATAATTAGTGGACGCCATATTGCATTTGGGGAGCCCCTGATGTGCCTAGAAAGTTGAAACCCCCCACAAGTGACCCCATTTTGGAAACTAGACCCCTCAGGGAACTTATCTAGATGTGTGGTGAGCACCTTGAACCCCCAAGTCCATTACAGAAGTTTATAACATGGAGCCGTGAATATAAAAAAATCAAACTTTTTCCACAACAATGATGTTTTCTTCTGAGTACGCCAATACCCCATATGTCGGGAAAATACAGTGTTTGGGCGCACGGCAGAGTTCAGAAGGGAAGGAGCACTGTGTGACTTTTTGAACGCAAAATTGGCTGGAATCGATAGCGGACGCCATGTCGCGTTTGAAGAGCCCCTGATGTGCCTAAATAGTTGAAACCCCCCACAAGTGACCCCATTTTGGAAACTACACCCCTCACGGATTTTATCAAGGGGTATAGTGAACATTTTGAACCCAGAGGTACGACACAAAATTTGATGACATTAGGTCATCATATTGAATAAGTTGTCATTAGTCTTGAGCGCAAGTGCTCGCTACTTGAGTTTGCATCGGGTACTCAGTTATGCACCATGTATCACAGGTGCTCAAGTGAAATGCTCGAGTCCCCTTCCGCATGTTTCACGGTTATTAGACACCCCCAAAAAAACATGCGGGGATCGATCGAGCATGGCAGGCAATCCACATGAGGTTATTTTGGCCGCGAAGCATATGGGGCGGAGACTCGAGCACTCGCGATACTCAATGCATACCCGAGTACCCGATGCAAACTCAAGTAGCGAGCACTTGTGTTCAACACTAGTTGCCATATCGTCATCTTTTTTTTTTTTATAAAAAAAAAACAACCCTTACCCCCAACCCTAACCCTACCCTAGCCCAACCCTGACCCCAACCCTAACATTAGCACAACCCTAACCCCAACCCCAGCCCTAGTGTTTATTTTTTACGCCGTTCCTCGTGCGGTATAAGTGATTAGACGACCTTATTCTTCGGGTCGGTGCGACTACAGAGATACCAGAATGATATCGAGTTTTTATGATTGACAGCTGTCACACACTAAAAGACACATATTTTGTAAAATCTAGTTTTTGCATCGCCATATTTTGAGAGGCATAATTTTTCCATATTTTGGCCGACAGAGTCATGTGATGGATTTTTTTTGCGGGACAAGTTGACGTTCTTATTGGTGCCATTTTCAGGCACGTGACATATTTTGATCGCTTTCTATTCCAGCTTTTGGGAGGCAGAATAAACAAAAACCTACAATTCAGGAATTTATTTATTTTTTTTTTTTTATTCTACTCCGCGTGTGGTAAAATTGATTAGGTAGCTTTATTCTTGGGGTCAGTACGTTTACAGTGGTACCACATTTATATCGTTTTTCTATGTTTTGGCGCTTTTACACAATAAAAGACATTTTATAGAAAAAATTATTTTTTTGCATCGCTTTATTCTGAGAGCTATAACTTTTCAATTTTCGGATTATGGAGCTGTATGGTGGCTTGTTTTTTGCGGGACAAGATTACATTTTCAGCGGTACCATTTTTATTTATATTCATCTTTTTGATCGCGTGTTATTCCATTTTTTGTTTGGCGGTATGATGATAAAGCATTGTTTTTTGCTTCGTTTTTTTTTTTACCGTGTTCAATGAAGGGGTTAACTAGTGGGACAGTTTTATAGGTCAGGTCGTTCCGGACGCGGCGATACCAAATATGTGTACTTTTATTGTTTTGGTTTTTTTTTCATAATAATATTTATTGATGGGTACATTATATTTTTATTTTTGGTGGATTATTTTTTTAATCTTGTTTTAAATATTTTTACAATTTTTAAAAACAAATTTTTTCACTTTCTGAGAGGTTTTACACTTTTTTACTTTGTCCCACTCTGGGACTTTCACTTTTTTTATTCTGATCGCCTGCATAGCATAGGGATGGAGCACCATCCCTGAGCCATGCAGGCAGTCAGCGCTGCACAGTGAGAAGATTGTTCGGTCATGCACTGCGCATGACCAAACAATCTTCCTGCTGTCTGGTGACCCGGATGTTGTCATGACGACATCGGGTCATCATGGCAACACCCGGGAAGCCGCGGCAGACAGCGCTGGAGGCCGGAAGAGGAGGTGAGTATTGCGATCACCTCCCCTTGCCACAGCAATGCTGCGATCGACTTAGATCTGACATCAGGGTGCCGTATTCTCCATAGGTCCACTATGCCTACCTCCTCTAGCAGATAATGTAGAGATGTATATTGTGCATTTGGAAAAATATTTCCAGTATGGAATTTATCCCAGAAAGGGTGGAGGTAGGTGGTAAAATCCCCACCCCCTGCGAGGTTGGGATTTAGGAGAATGTTAGTTTTAGATCAGTTGCAGAACGGAGGGCACGGGAGGGGTGATAGACAGAAATGAGGGATGAGATATAGGGTGGTGCAGAACTGTGGAGGGCTTTATGGGTGAGAGAGATGAGTTTGTATTGTATTCTGTGGTGAATGGGTAACCAGTGCAATGACTGGCACTGGTTAGAGGCGTTGGTGAAGCGGCCTGATAGAAATACGACCCTGGCTGCTGCATTCAGAATGGATTGGAGAGGAGAGAGTTTGTATAGAGGGAGACCGATTAGAAGAGAGTTGCAGTAGTCCAGACGAGAGCGAATAAGAGCGACAGTAAGAGTTTTTGCAGTATCAAAGGTGAGAAAATGTGGGGTTCTGGAGATGTTTTTAAGGTGCAGGTGACATGAGTGATGAGTGATTGTAGCCCAGTCAAGAGAGCTTGTAAAAGAACTTCTACATGATGTTTCAAGGATGGAAAAAGGCTGCCATCTACTGGCCAGACGCAGTCAAGCTGAACGAAGATATGTAAGGGAAGTTGCAGGGAGAGCAAGTTCAGATGCTGGACCTGATCAGGTGACTTCCAGGAAGGAGTTCCGGAAAATAAGAGGCCGGTGCGCCAAACCTGAGGGGTCTTTGGCGCCAAGCAGCAGAAAGGATCAGATGTGTTCCCTGCGTCCTGAGAAACCCCGCGTGACAGGCCTAAGTCAGAGGCCTGTGAGGTGCCACAGCCGGGCACCGGTAAAAGAGCTCCGGATATCTCGCGGATGTTACCTGAGTGCTGTGCCTGCTGAGGAGAATAGGAACCTAATTGCGGTGCTGAGTGAGTTCGCGGAACCCGACGTCGCCCGCCGACAGACGAGGCCTGGACCCCCCTATCCAAGGCTCGAGAGACTGCCTCCAACAGCCAAGCAGAGAGGAGTTGAGAGACGGTTGCCCCAGGAAAGTCACGCCAGCGGAAGCGGAGGAGCTGCATACGTGAACAGGGCCGTCACTTCCACTGTTCACCCGCAGTATCGGGGCCAATTGGGTTTAGATAATCAGGTTGGGAGGGGAACAGTTGGGACTAAAGGAGCACAATGTGATCTAATTGAATTTATGCGGAAGAGACTCACGGCCTAGCGTGAATAACCGATGACCCCCGCTAGGGCCAAATGTACAGTTAAAGAACTTACGTGGTGTCTCCCATGACTGAGGGCATCACCCTACTTAAGAGACTTCGCCTTACTTAAGAGACTTCACCTTACTTAAGAGACTTCACCATACTAAAGAGACTGCAGCTTACTTAAGAGACTTCACCTTACTTTGAGAGGCTTCACCTTACTTTGAGAGACTGCGTCTTATTTTGAGAGATTTTGCCTTTGATGATATATTGAATTACTGTTCATTACCCTTGTTACTAATCCCTTGTTCAGAATACCTGTTGCATAAAATTGTTTATTTTCATCTCAGACTGTTCTCGCCTTGTGTCTCTGTGCGTTGCATTCCTGCACCTGCATTACATTTGGCGTAGTCGGCATGATGCAACATTCAGACGCAGAGATGGGGGATCAGTCTGTGGCTGGGTCCGGTCGGACCCATATACCCCTGGGGGCTATGCTCAGCCATCTTCCCAAGTTTTCAGGGGATGGCATGTCACTGTGGGACTGGGTAGAAAGACTGAGAAGTATGCTACGGATGTACCCCCTTGATCCCCTAGCCCAGGCGGAGCTGGCCCTCCTAACCCTTGATGGAGAGGCCCGACAGATTGTGATGTACCGCCCACCTGGGGACCGTGACACCGTGGATAAAGTGATAAAATTTTAGAGGACATGTACGGTGACACTACAGATTTGGAACACTTGCGCTTACGGTTGTTCCAGCGGGTCCAAGGGGAAAATGAGACAGTAAATCAGTATGTTAATGCGTTGCAGGAAGAGACGGCCCATATCACTAAGAAAGCTCGAGATGGGAACCGAGGACTGGTAGGGGCTGAAGCTAGAGTGCTGGAGAGAGAAGTTCCTGTTCTCAAAGCCACAGTTAGAAGTCAAGAGGCAATTGCTCCTGGATTCACCAACCAAGAGCCTGATTGGGTACGGGAAATACGTCAGGAAATTCGAGACATTCGGGGTGTGCTGAATGCTATTAGAAAGCCCCCTACTGCCCCCTTGCCGACGGACCGTACTGCTCAACGCGGACGGAGACCAGAACGAGAGAGACGTTCCTACCCGGCCCCAGCACGGCATGTACACGACCTATCGGCAGAAAGAGGACCGGAGTGCTGGATTTGCGAAGGTAGGGGGCATATCTCCAAAGACTATCCCAACCGAGAAAGGAGGAGGAGGGGACAGCCGTTAAACTAAAATGCCCCATGGTTGTGGAGCATACCGTGGGGTCTCGTGCTTCAGAGAGTAGAAGAAGGAGCTCTGAAGACATTGTCTCCGAGAGGCCCATCATCTGGGCTGAATTCAATGGGCAGCGGATCCGCTGTTTGATGGACACAGGGTCTCAAGTGACCACTATGCCTGAGACGTATTTCCAAAGTCACTTTCCTGAAGTCTGAAGTCACTCGTTCCTGCCGGGAACCCACTGTCAAATTGGTGGTGGCCAATCAACTACCTATCCCAGTAGCGGGAGTAGTATGGATGTCCATGCGGGCATGTGGAAAGGACCTCGGTCGAAAAGGGATCGTACTAACCACAGGGCCCGGAGGCGATGGGCCCATTGTAACCCTGGGCATGAATGTGCTGAAAGAAGTCGGACAGTTCTTGGCTGAGGGCTGTAGCAAAAACAACTGGACCCGCGCCACTCGAGACCCAGCTAGCAAGAGAGTGTTCCAACACCTCGTGCGGGTCAGCCAGATTCAAAAATTGCCCGCTACCTCTCAGTACCTTGGCAAGGTATCGATACCGCCCGAAGCCACAATGACACTGCCGGTGGGACAGACTGTACTCACGTTGCCGGTGCTGGCACATGTGTCCTTAGAGGGCATGGACATTCAAACTGAACCGATGGAAGGAGAAGAAGCGCCCTCTGGACTCCTGATTGCTCGAAACCTGGCCACCGTGCGGCACGGCCGAGTACCCGTGCGCTGCATCAATTTAGGTGGCACCAGTTTACAGTTGTTGCCCCGACAAGAGGTTGCACGAGTGTACATAATGCCAGAGGCCCTTACTAGAGCGGACGCTATAAGGCTGGCACCTGTGGAAGGAAAACCATGGACCCTGGAGGTGTCCCTCAACAGCCAGGAGAATGGAAGAGAACCGTTGGCTGGACGCCACCTTCTGGAAGAAATGGAGGCTAATCTGACTGAGCTTTCTGCTGGACAAGTAAGGCAGATCGAACAACTTCTACAGCGATATCAGGGAGTGTTTGCACAGCATGAAGATGATTTCGGGTGCACTCGGGACATTCAGCACGAAATACCCACCGGAAATACTGCTCCCATGCGAGAGAGATATCGGCAGATCCCGCCTCAAATGTACCAGGAGGTGAAAGAGCTGTTGGCCCACATGTTGCAGAACGGTGTGATCCATGAAAGTCAGAGCCCCTGGGCAGCTCTGATCGTGCTGGTCCGAAAGAAGGATGGTACCCTGAGATTTTGCGTGGACTATCGAAAGCTGAATGCCTGTACAGTCCGGGACTCCTATCCACGTCCCCGAATCGAAGAGTCTCTATCGGCACTAGGAAGCGCCAAATTCTTCTCTTCCCTCGACCTGGCCAGTGGCTATTGGCAGGTCCCAGTAGCTGAGAAGCATCATCCGAAGACCACTTTTGTTCTCCCTATGGGCCTGTTTGAGTTCAATCGGATGCCGTTCGGACTAACAAATGCGCCAGGGACCTTCCAACGGCTGATGGAGAGATGCTTGGGGAACCTCAACTTTGAAGCCACTTTAATATATCTGGACGATATAATTATCTATTCCGCTACGTTTGAAGATCATCTCCGCCGATTGGAACAAGTGTTAGAATGGCTTCAGAGACACCGCCTGAAAATTAAGCCTCGAAAGTGTCGTCTCTTCAAACGAGAAATTGAGTATCTGGGGCACACTGTGTCCAGTGCAGGAGTACACCCCACTGCAGAGAAAGTAGCTGCCATGCAGAAGTGGCCCACGCCCGCCAACCTAAGGGAACTGAGGGCGTTCCTGGGGCTTGCTTGATACTACCGCAGATTCATTAAAGACTTCGCTAAGATTGCGATCCCGCTCAATGAATTGCTGAGAGGAACAGCTGGGGGAGCCAAGCGACAGCCCATCCAGTGGGGCCCACGACAAGAAGAGGCATTCCGAGCATTGAAAATGGCACTAACAGATGCCCCAATCTTGGCCTACACCGACTTTTCGCAGCCTTTCGTGTTGTACACCGATGGAAGCTTGCATGGACTGGGAGCAGTGCTGGCTCAAGTACAAGGAGGAAAAGAGCGTATGCCAGCAGGTCACTCCGAGATACGGAGAAGAATCCGGAGAACTACAGTTCGTTTAAGCTGGAGCTACTAGCACAGGTGTGGGCCATGACCGAGAAATTTGCTGAGTACTTGTCAGGGTCAGAAGTGCAAGTGCGGACAGATAACATCCCTTTGGCTCACTTGGAGAACGCCAAACTGGGCGCGTTAGGACAGCGGTGGGTCGCAAGGATGTCCAAATACCAGTATAAGATTGCCTATCGGTCCAAGGCTCTGAACACCCATGCCGATGCCCTGTCCCGGGTCACTCAGGCGGGGCCGAAAGAGGACAGAGATGAGCTCGAAGGCGACGAGATTCCGGATTTCAGCCAGTTCGTCGCTGCCCAAGAGACCAGAGAGGAGCCGAAGCCCACTCAGATTCTGGGCTGTTCAAGAGACGAATGGATACATCTGCAGCAATCCGATCCGGAGTTAGCAAAATTGAGGGAATGGGTCGCCCTTAATCAAAGACCCGACCAGGAAACCAGAGCTGCTTCACTTCCAACTACCCTACAAATCCTAGGTCAGTGGGAGAGGCTTCTCCTGAAGGACGGCTTGCTATGCCGAAGAATCCAGCTGCCTCGAGAGTTTGATGTTACCTGGCAGGTGGTAGTTCCAGGAGCGCTAGTAACACAGCTAGCCCAAGAAGCTCATAGAAGAGGTGCTCACTTCGGAGTAGAAAAGACCTTTCGGTGGTTGCAACGGCTGGTGTATAGGCCTCAACTGCAGCAAGAAGTCGAGGGAGTCTGCCGAGCATGTCGCCAGTGTGAGTTGAATAAGCCCCCTGAACAAAGAGCTCCCATTCAGACCATCCGAACTTCTGCCCCCTTGGAGGTCTTGATGATTGACTACTTGATGATAGGAACTTCATACAATGGTTATGGACACTGTTTGGTCATGACTGATCACTTCACCAAGTTCGCAGTAGTGACGCCTACTAAAGACCAGACGGCAGAAGCCGCAGCTAAGGCCATCTGTCAAGATTTCATCCAGATTTATGGGTGCCCGAAGCGAATACATTCTGACCAGGGGGCCAGCTTCCAAGGGCGAGTGATAGATGAGTTGTACCGCATCTATGGAATCGACCGTTCCCGAACAACGCCCTACCACCCGCAAGGGAACGGCGCATGCGAGCGCTTTAACCGAACCCTGTTGCAAATGTTGCGAACGCTGGAAGCGGACAAAAAGATGAAGTGGCCCGAATATGTGTCCGAGCTGGTGTGGGTGTATAATAATCGAGTTCATGCGACCACCGGCTATACCCCTTACATGTTGCTGTTTGGAAGAAGTGGCCGAGAAATCACACAACTGGAGCTAGACTCAGAAGAGCCCGGCCCAGGCGGTAGCCCTAGTACCTGGATTCGAGAACACCGGCGTCGGCTCCATACAGTGAGAAGACTGGTTGCTCAGAAGTTTCAGGAAGTAGAGCATGCAGTTCGGCCCCCGACGACAGGTGGATCACTTCAGCCAGGAGACCGAGTGCTGGTGAGGGCTAAACGATTTGGAAGTAAACTGGACCATCGTTGGGAGGTGATACCATATCGGGTGGTGAAGAAAGTTCACCCAGACAACACAGTCTACGAGGTTAGGCCCCAAGGGGATAACGCCGCGACACCCAGGGTGTTGCACCGTAATATGCTGCGACCTTGCTCCTCTGAAGCAGAAGTCTGTAACGGAGTTGGGCCCCCAGACGTATTGGCAGAAGTGCCACATGCAGGAACCTTAGGGGATGAAGAAGGATGGGCCACAATGCAGTTGGGCCCATCAGAACCGTTGATGCCAACCCCGAGTGGAATTCCAAATGAGTCGGGAAATGATTTGCAATCCCCAGTGGTTGATTCCTCGGATCTCCCGGAGTCACCTCCGCAAGAAGAGCTCCGCAGAACTGAGCGGGCTAATGCCGGAATCCCTCCTAACCGGTATGCTCAGGAAGAGTTCATCTGGTCTCAAATCCAACAGAAAACGCAGGAGTGTGCCCAACTCCTGTCTGAGCTTGCACTGCCTGGAAGGAGGCATCAGTTCTGCGAGAAGCCCACTCGCCCGAGGACTGGCGAGCAAAAAGGAGGGAGGAATGTAGCCCAGTCAAGAGAGCTTGTAAAAGAACTTCTACATGATGTTTCAAGGATGGAAAGAGACTGCCATCTACTGGCCAGATGCAGTCAATCGGAACCAAGATATGCAAGGGAAGTTGCAGGGAGAGCAAGTTCAGACGCTGGACCTGATCAGGTGACTTCCAGGAAGGAGTTCCGGAAAATAAGAGGCCAGCGCGCCAAACCTGAGGGGTCTTTGGCGCCAAGCAGCAGAAAGGAGCAGACGTGTTCCCTGCATCCTGAGAAACCCCGCGTGACAGGCCTAAGCCAGAGGCCTGTGAGGTGCAACAGCCGGGCACCGGTAAAAGAGCTCGGATATCTCGCGGATGTTACCTGAGTGCTGTGCCTGCTGAGGAGACTAGGAACCTGATTGCGGTGCTGAGTGAGTTCGCGGAACCCGACGTCGCCCGCCGACAGACGAGGCCTGGACCCCCCTATCCAAGGCTCGAGAGACTGCCTCCAATAGCCATGCAGAGATGAGTTGAGAGACGGTTGCCCCAGGAAAGTCACGCCAGCGGAAGCGGAGGAGCTGCATACGTGAACAGGGCCGTCACTTCCACTGTTCACTGTTGGGAGGGGAACGGTTGGGACTAAAGGAGCACAACGTGATCTAATTGAATTTATGTGGAAGAGACTCAAGGCGGGAATAACCGGTGACCCCCGCTAGGGCCAAATGTACAGTTAAAGAACTTACGTGGTGTCTCCCATGACTGAGGGCATCACCCTACTTAAGAGACTTCGCCTTACTTAAGAGACTTCACCGTACTAAAGAGACTGTACCTTACTTAAGAGACTTCACCTTACTTTGAGAGGCTTCACCTTACTTTGAGAGACTGCGTCTTATTTTGAGAGATTTTGCCTTTTGCTGATATATTGAATTACTGTTCATTACCCTTGTTACTAATCCCTTGTTCAGAATACCTGTTGCATAAAATTGTTTATTTTCATCTCAGACTGTTCTCGCCTTGTGTCTCTGTGCGTTGCATTCCTGCACCTGCATTACATGATTGTATATGGGGGATAAAGGAAAGTTGTGTGGCAAATATGACTCCAAGACATCGAGCTTGCTGCTTGGGGGTTATGGTGGCGCAACCCAAGAAAATTGAAAAGTCAGGTATAGGTAGGTTAGTAGAGAGAGAAAAAACAAGGAGTTCAGTTTTGGAGAGATTCAGTTTCAGATAGAGGGAAGACTTGATGTTAGAGACAGCAGACAGACAATCACTGGTATTTTGTATTAGAGTGGGGTGCTGTCAGGTGAAGAGGTGTATAGTTGGGTGTCATCAGCATTGAGATGGTACTGGAAATCAAATCTGCTGATGGTTTGTCCAATAGGAGCTGTATACAAGGAGAAGAGGAGGGGACCTTGTGGAACCCCGATAGTAAGAGGAAGATTAGAGGAAGAAGAGCCGGCAAAAGATACCGTGAAGGAGCGGTCAGAGGTAGAAGAACCAGGAGGGAGCGGTGTCCTTGAGGCCTATACAGCGGAGCATAGTGAGGAGGAGCTGATGATCTACAGTGTCAAAAGAGGCAGAGAGATCCAGGAGAAACAGCAGGGAGTAGTGACCATTAGATTTAGCTGTTAGTAGATCATTAGAGACTTTAGTGAGGGCAGTTTCAGTAGAGTGTGAGGAGCGGAAACCGGATTGTAAAGGGTCGAGAAGAGAGTTATCTGAGAGATAGCGGATTAGGCGGGAATGGACCAGGCGTTCCTGGAGTTTAGAGATGAAGGGAAGATTAGAGAGCGGTCTGTAGTTAGCAGTGCAGTTCTGGTCCAGGGATGGCTTTTTCAGTAAAAGGGTTATGATGGCATGTTTAAGTGAGGAGGGAAAGATACCTGAAGAAAGAGAGAGGTCAAATATTTTAGTTAGGTGGGTAGTGATGTCAAGGTAAAATATATATATTATAGAAAATCAATTAGTTTATTTTAATAGATTACCTAATCAGTGTGAATTAATATAGAGATGATGGAATAATCTATGTGTATATATGTATGCAAATGTGTATATGCACATTGATTATGTTAATAGTTAATGATATATAACAGTTTCTGTTCTCAGGCTATGTGCCCACGATGCAGAAATGCTACGGATTTTTCCTTAGCGTTTCTGCATCTCCCTGGCAGAAAAAATGTATGCGGATTGTACATGCGGATTTTACATGTGGATTGTACATGCGGATTTTACATGCGTTTTTCCTGCCAGGGACAAGCGGATGTGAAGCTTTCTTCACATGCATTTCCGCATGAGCATTGAAAAGCGCTTTCCAAGTGATTTTAACATCACTTGGAAAGTGCTTGACAGCTTGGTCACACTATATAAATCCATGCAAATGGCATGGATTTATATAGTGTGTCCGAAAGAATGTTAAAAAATAAAAAATAAATGTCATACTTACCTTCTGATGGCCCCCGGCGTCTTTATCCGATGCGTCTCAGCTTGCCGGCAGCTCGCGGTACACTGAAGGACCTGCCGTCACATGACTAAATGACGTCAGCGCAGGTCCTTGAGTCCACCGCGATCTGCCGGCAAGCCAAGACAAGCACACCGGGGGCCATCAGAAGGTAAGTATAATATTTATTTTTTATTTTATTCTTTTTTTTACAGGTACTATGGTACCTGGGTCCGGAGGAGAGTCTCCTCTTCTCCAGACCCGGGTACCATCCGCACATTGAAACGCATGGAATGCGCATGTACAGATCCAGTGATGCGGATTCCATGCGTTCCAATGCAAGTCAATGGCGGCGAAAACGCAGCGCTTCCGCAAAATAATTGGTCATGCTGCGTTTTTTTCCGCAATGATAAGACGCAGCGGAAATTTCTGCAGCATGTGCATAGCACATGCGGATTATCATTGGAGAGCATGGCAGGCCTTCTACCAAGCGTTTTTTAAGCGTTTCTGCAGCGGAATTGCCGCTGCGGAAATGCTTAAAAAACGCATCGTGGGCACACAGCCTTATTGTACACATGAACAACTAAATGATTTCCTGGGAATGACGTATGTATGTGCATGGCTGATAACAGAGAGATTCATGTCGAATTGGCAAAGATGGCGCTGAGAGACGACTTCACCCCTCCCATCAAAATTCCTAAGGTGTTACTGATGCCAGGAGATACATGGATGAGCAAGTTGCAGTGTGCCAAGTTATCAGAAGGAGCAATGAATTTTACTAATCCCACCTAGAAGTAGAATACTATATAACCCCATGTCTACATAATAAAGTATGTCATTTTGCGTGGTTTAGTCTCTGAGTGAAGTTTTTCAACCATATTAGCCACAGTGATCTTGGGGTTCTTCTTTACCTCTCTCACCAAGGCTCTTCTCCCACGATTGCTCAGTTTGGCTGGACGGCCAGGTCTAGGAAGACTTCTGGTGGTCCCAAACTTCTTCCATTTAAGGATTATGGAGGCCACTGTGCTCTTATGAACCTTGAGTAATGCAGAAATTCTTTTATAACCTTGGCTAGATGTGTGCCTTGCCACAATTCTGTCTCTGAGCTCCTTGGGCAGTTCCTTTGAGCTCATGATTCTCATTTGGTCTGACATGCACTGTGAGCTGTGGCGTCTTATATAGACAGGTGTGTGCCTTTCCAAATCAAGTCCTATCAGTTTAATTAAACACATTTGGACTCCATTGAAGGAGTAGAACCATCTCAAGGAGGATCACAAGGAAATGGACAGCATGTGACTTAAATATGAGTGTCTGAGCAAAGGATCTGAATACTTATGACCATGTGATATTTCAGTTTTTCTTTTTTAATAAATTTGCAAAAAAATTCTACATTGCTGTTTTTTTCAGTCAAGATGGGGTGCAGAGTGGACTTTAATGAGAAAAAAAATGAACTTTTTAGAATTTATCAAATGGCTGCAATGAAACAAAGAGTGAAAAATTTAAAGGAGTCTGGATACTTTCCGTACTCACTGTATGTATCTATATACACTACTCCAAAAATAAAGGGAACACTTAAAACAACAGAATATAACTCCAAGTAAATCAAACTTCAGTGAAATCAAACTGTCCACTTAGGAAGCAACACTGATTGACAATCAATTTCACATGCTGATGTGCAAATGGAATAGACGATAGATGGAAATTATTGGCAATTATCAAGACACCCTCAATAAAGGAGTGGTTCTGCAGGTGGGGGCCACAGACCACATCTCAGTACCAATGCTTTCTGGCTGATGTTTTGGTCACTTTTGAATGTTGGTTGTGCTTTCACACTCGTGGTAGTATGAGACAGACTCTACAACCCACAGAAGTTGCTCAGATAGTGCCGCTCATCCAGGATGGCACATCAATGCGAGCTGTGGCAAGAAGGTTGGCTGTGTCCAGAGGCTGGAGGCGCTACCAGGAGACAGGCCAGTACACCAGGAGATGTGGAGGGGGCCGTAGGAGGGCAACAACCCAGCAGCAGGACCGCTACCTCCGCCTTTGTGCAAGGAGGAACAGGAGGAGCACTGCCAGAGCCCTGCAAAATGACCTCCAGCAGGCCACAAATGTGCATGTGTCTGCACAAACGGTTAGATACCGACTCCATGAGGGTGGTATGAGGGCCCGACGTCCACAGACAGGGGTTATGCTCACAGCCCAACACCATGCAGGATGCTTGGCATTTGCCACAGAACACCAGGATTGGCAAAGTCGCCACTCGCGCCCTGTGCTCTTCACAGATGAAAGCAGGTTCACACTGAGCACATGTGACAGACGTGACAGAGTCTGGAGACGCCGTGGAGAGCGATATCCTTCAGCATGACCGGTTTGGCAGTGGGTGAGTAATGGTGTGGGGTGGCATTTCTTTGGAGGGACGCACAGCCCTCCATGTGCTCGCCAGAGGTAGCCTGACTTCCATTAGGTACCGAGATGAGATCCTCAGACCCCTTGTGAGACCATATGCTGGTGCGGTTGGCCCTGGGTTCCTCCTAATGCAGGACAATGCCAGACCTCATGTGGCTGGAGTGTGTCAGCAGTTCCTGCGAGATGAAGGCATTGAAGCTATGGACTGGCCAGCCCGTTCCCCAGACCTGAATCCGATTGAGCACATCTGGGACATCATGTCTCGCTCCATCCGCCAACGTCACGTTGCACCACAGACTGTCCAGGAGTTGGCGGATGCTTTAGTCCAGGTCTGGGAGGAGATCCCACAGGAGACCATCCGCAACCTCATCAGGAGCATGCCCAGGCGTTGTAGGGAGGTCATACAGGCACGTGGATATATATATATATATATATGCCTTTTTGGCATTCTAGTAGTAGGGCCATAATTAAGACATGATTTGTTGAAACGCGTAGGTCTGTAAGCTATGATAGTTGCACATTTGCTGTATTCTTTGTGGAGCAGTGTTTTATATGGCTAATAAAAGCTAAGTTTTAATATTTTTTCTACTAAACAAACCTTTACGCTGGATCATTTGCACTTTTCCCTTGTCTGACTACACTTACGTTTCGCCCTGGTACCACTTATCTGCATCTCCAGAAGATTCCCATTTCTCTATTATACTCTTCAAATTACATTTTGAGACTTTCTCCTCCTGTTGTTGCACATATTTTTTTTCCCTTCATCTGCACAGGTATCATTAATCTATCAACTATAATGGCCGTACCAGGTCCTGCAGGTCCTGTATCCCGTACACATGACGTGGGCAGTGCACGGCATGCGGCTAGTTTTTATTCTGAGTGCTCTTATATACGGTGGTAGTTTTACACAATGTTGAGCCTGTGATCTGCAGAGTGAAATGTCTGACTGCTAGAACAGAAGTATACGGCAGATTCTGCAGCATGGATACATAAAGGACGTCCTGGGGGAATATACCTCCCTCCAACACTCGTCCAGTCCCTGCCTCACACTAGAGACATTTATAATAACTCCAGGACTATGGAGCTGGTCATTTTCTCATAATCTGTGGCCATTATTAGTGATCTCGCATTGTACGGTAATATCACCCTGGAGGTTGTGATGTATTTAGTGTAATAGCGCCATCTAGAATATACAGTATATATCAGGTGATACCATGCTTTCTATAGTTAGTCGTCTTATGTGCCCTCTATAGCTATCTATTACACTTTATATTTCTTTATAATAATTTATAATAAATTACTTGATAGTTTTACAGCTTTATGATGTTTATTAATCTGCTGTAATTATAAAAGAAAGTCCAACCTTACAGTGGACACAGGTGGAAGTGTCCTCCATGATGGTGTAGGCTGAGGTGGAGCAAGTATATAGTCAGTGGGGGATCAAGATGACCAGTATTCCCCAGGGTTCCCTGTTATCAGGGAGGGACCCGGTGTATGCAATCAAAAGATCTTATCCTCTGACCGGCTGTGTGCCGTCAGCAGGTAATGATCCTCAGTCCGGCTGTGTGCCATTAATAGGTAATGACCATCCGGCAGTGCAACATCAACTGGTCATCACTCTCCAGCTGTGTGCCATCAACAGGTAATGACCATCCGGCAGTGCGCCATCAACAGGTAATGACCCTCTGGCTATGGCCGTCAATAGGTCATCACCCTCCGGCTGTGTGCCATCAACAGGTAATGACCATCTGGCAGTGTGCCATGAACAGGTAATGACCATCCGGCTGTATGCCATCAACAGGTAATGATCCTCTGTCCGGCTGTGTGCCATCAACAGGTAATGACCCTCTGGCTATGGCCATCAATAGGTCATCACCCTCCGGCTGTGTGCCATCAAATGTTTTTATCTTCTGTCCAGTTTTGTGCCATCAAGAGGTAATGACCCTCCAGCTGTGGGCCATCAACAGGTCATCACCCTTCGGCATTTAGGCTTGTTGTCTTCTGTAAGATGCGATTCTTGAGTCTCCTGATGTTAAAAAATATTTAAAAAATCACCGATTAAACTAATAATCTATCTTGTACATAAGCATCACAATTTATAATCTATCTAGTGCATAAGTAGGACAATTTAGCTCACAGAACATACACTATGCTAAAACATTAGACCCTACAAGCAGAAATTTGCTAAACTAACATAAATATAACTGACAAATCAGTAGAAAAATCGCTACCAATGGCACAGCTCTCTTCACATCAACCTGTAACCATAGTAGATGAGAAATAGAGGACAATGCTCATAGTCAGTTATCAACAATTCGGCATGGGGCATCCCACCAGAGACATTATAATATCTAGTAGATTATAGATGGCAATAGAATTTACCAACAAGCACATAGTACGCCAAACTCAAGTACATAGTATGCCAAACCTCGACACGTTTTCCTAAAATAGGTTCATCAGAAGCACATACTAGACAGTGATACTTAGCAAAGCGTTCATAGATATATGCGCCATATGATAAGGTGCTAAAGTGCAAGTGTGTGACAAAATATCCATTCGATTTCAGGTGCAATGCTGCATTGTATGTAGTAAGATGGTGCCCATCAGACAGCATGTATAGGACTAACCTGTGATGAAAACACGAGCAATGGGAAAGTTCAAGCAGTTGCCTTCTCAATCTTCCTCGCCTCTAAGACATCTAAGGAAACATCTTCTCCTCTTGATTTTGGGTGGAGGTGTTGTAGGCATTTCAGGCTCTGGCATTCTAGGTTCTGACATACTAGGTTCTGACATGGTAGGTTCTGGTGTTCTAGGTTCTGGTGCTCTTGGCTCTGGAATTCTGGGTTGTTGGCTTCTTTGAAAAATCAGTAACCTCTCTTTATGCTCCGTGGAACTTCGAGCTCTTCTTCCTATATTGTTGTGAGGGATCGTTCTGACCCAGACAATATCACTGAACGCCACTTTATAGTTGCAACTAGGAACCTTTTTCGCATCCTGCGGTGCAGGAGCCATGGATGGAGTAGAACATTTGCCATTGGGCAGGACAGGTGTTCTCCTGGAGTCTTGCTCCTGAATCTGAGGGATGCAAATCGGCTCCTTACAAGCACTTTGTTCCTTCAGAATGGTTTTGCTCTCAGGAGTTTTCTGATTGTTTCACCAGGTTCAGACATTGCCCACTTGCTCAGGACAAGACTTAAGGCCAAATACTCTAGTATAAGTCTAGTATAAGTCCTGTATATTTATACCCAATCCAGTCAAACAGAGAGCCCTTGTTATTATACAGTGATGGATACATTATCAAGCAACTTTCAGAAATATCCCATTGAGAAGATCAGGAAGAAGTTTGGGATTCACCTCCAGGGTCCATGGAATATTATTTACAGTTGGACTTTCATATGACGCACGGTCACGTGTCCAGTATGAGAAGTCCTGCAAGAGGCGATATTCTCATTAGCTGATCCTTGTGACCTCCATATTGATGAGAACATACTCGTACAGTGTACTGTAATGTGGGGGGTAGAGCAACGTAAAGCACAGAAATGATAGGATGATACTCATCATCTCCAGAGGTCTCTCAGCACCAAGGTATGGTCAATGAGATACAAGCTGCAGATGGGCCGAGGCTTCTAATATACCCAGGGGTGACGTCACAAAGCCCTCTGTGACATCATTGCACAGTTCTATCCATCATGTCACTGATACTTTGGACCTAACTAAATGTCTAAAAGAGAACCCTTCCACATGATTTCCAATCACGGAGCAGCTTCAGTTTTTCAAGAAAAGTTTAAAAAATATAATCTGTGCTGTGATTGGTCACAATGGCACATGAAGCAGAACGTCTTTAGATCTTTTAAAGGGAAAGTGTCAGCAATTTTTTTACAATTGTAAAATTGTAAAGTATTTATATTTATATATAAATACACATATATATTTAAAAAAGTTTTAATGGTATAAAATCTGAAAAAATATTTTAACTGTTTTGTTGTTTTCATCTTGTAAACACTAGGGGGAGCAGCTGCTGACATTTCCATGAAAACAGAATGCAGCTAGCTCGCATTACGACTGCAGTAAAAGTGGGCGGGATCTGCTCACATGGGTGTGATGTCACTCCTCCCCTTCTGGGCGTTTGCAAAAAGGTAAATGAGACTGTAGTTTAGGATCACAGTGCGGAGCGATCACTGGTGACTGCAAAGTGATATATAAGGGACAACACCAAAGTCATTAATCACTACAAGGACAAAGCAGGAATGTGGGAGTCAGAGGGGTCACCCCACACTTATATCCCCTCTGACTGTCACTTCCTAAGCTCCTTTCCCTGCCATAACCTCTTATTCCCGCAGGTAAATTCTTACAGGACCCCCCTCCCCATCCCCTTCCCCTGCCGCAGCTGATTCTAAACGTCCTCCATATGTAATAATAGACAGGTACTCACCGGCAGCCTATGGTAATTCACAGGGTAGAACAGGGTACAGCACAGAAACAATATGGCGATCCTCATTGTCTCCAGGGGGTATCTCAGCACCAAGATATGGCCAATGAGATATGAGCTCCAGGTGGATGGAGCCCCCTTATATACCCCAAGGGTGACATCACAACGCCCTCTGTGACATCATCACCCACAACATTCCGTCACATGACATCACCCAGCACCAGCATCATGCGACCCAGCGTAAATAGAAAGTCCTTGTTGCCTATAGCAACTGTTCAAAACTAAGTTTAAACTTTTCCAACAGCTAAAGGCGGCTCTGTGATGGCAGTTTCTTCTTGTGGACGGTTGTGATAAATCTGCAGAACATCTACATAACGCGACATGTAGAAAATCCTGTCTTTTCCCCTCTGTTCTTCCTCTGGTGCTACAGAGACCGATAGAAGGAGCTTTTCCAGACCTTACAGTGCACAATATGGGACCTAATCTCTGATATCCCAGCTCTCCTCAGTACAAGCATACCGCCAACCTATGAGGACTAGAAAGAGGGCGAAACCATGCGGCACGCGTAGTCTGGCCACACCCCTATCCACACCCTAAGCTACGCCCATTTACCATGTCTTTCTTCCCCGGCAGGAAGAGTTATCAGAGGGGCGGTGGCAGTGAGGGACATTCAGCAGAAACTCGGGACTGCAGGGCCAGGGGCGTACATAGAAGTCATGGGGCCCCATAGCAGAAGCTCTAATTGGGCCCCCCCCCCTACAAAAAATAAATAATTGTCGGGGTCACAGAAGAGCAGATCTCATAACTTTCCAGCCTTTACATAGTAATTTACCTCCTTCTGAAGTCGTAGATTCCTCCTTCATTGCTCCAATAAAGTATGATGCCAACAAAAGTGCCCCCCAAACAGTATGATACACCTATGGTGCATTCCTCCACATGCACAGTATAATGACCCTATTGTACCCCACTTCAACTCCCACGGCAAAGTATGGTGACCCTAACACAGTATAATCCCCCAACTGTGAACCCCACAGAGCCCTCCATACACTCTCATGGCCCCCACACAGCCCTCCAAACAGTATAATGGCCCCCACACAGCCCTCCAAACAGTATAATGACCCCACACAAGCCTTCACACTGTATAATTGCTTTCATACAGTATAATGGCCCCCCACATAGCCCTCAAAATATTATAATGGCCCCACATAGCCTTCCATATAGTATAATGCACCACCAATAATATTCCATATAGTATAATGCGCCCCCATAATCCTCCATATAGTGTAATGCTCCCCCCATAAACCTCCATATAGTATAATGCGCCCCCCATAATCCTCCATATAGTATAATGAACTTCCCATGGTCCTCCATAGAATATAATGCACTCTCCATAGTCCTCCATACAGTATATTACACACCCCATAGGGTAAAATGCAGCCCCCATATAGTATAATGCACGCCAGAGTCCTGCAGTATTATGGGCACCACGTACTCACTGATTTTAAAATACTGTATATTTTAAATAAGCCGACCCGAATATAAGCCGAGGCCCCTAATTTTACCACATAAAAATGGGAAAACCTATTGACTTGAGTATAAGCCTAGGGTGGGAAATGCAGCAGCTACTGGTAAATTTCCCCATCCTCGTATGTGTGGCCCCCTCAATCCCACAATCCCTGGTATGTGTGGCCCCCACAATCCCTGGTATGTGTAGCCTCCTCAATCCCCCAATCCCTGGTATGTGTGGCCCCCACAATCCCTAGTATGTGTGGCCTCCTCAATCCCCCAATCCTGGTATGTGTGGCCTCCTCAATCCCCCAATCCTGGTATGTGTGGCCTCCTCAATCCCCAAATCCTGGTATGTGTGGCCTCCTCAATCCCCAAATCCTGGTATGTGTGGCCTCCTCAATCCCCAAATCCTGGTACGTGTGGCCTCCTCAATCCTCAAATCTCGGTACGTGTGGCCTCTTCAATCCCCCAATCCTGGTACGTGTGGCCTCCTCAATCCCCCAATCCTGGTTCGTGTGGCCTCCTCACTCCCCCAATCCTGGTACGTGTGGCCTCCTCAATCCCCCAATCCTGGTATGTGTGGCCTCCTCAAGCCCCCAATCCTGGTACGTGTGGCCTCCTCAATCCCACAATCCCTGGCATGTGTGGCCTCCTCAATCCCCCAATCCTAGTATGTGTGGCCTCCTCAATCCCCCAATCCTGGTATGTGTGGCCTCCTCAATCTCCAAATCCTGGTATGTGTGGCCTCCTCAATCCCCAAATCCTGGTATATGTGGCCTCCTCAATCCCCAAATCCTGGTATGTGTGGCCTCCTCAATCCCCAAATCCTGGTATGTGTGGCCTCCTCCTCAATCCCCCATTCCTGGTATGTGTGGCTTCCTCACCCCCCCCCCAATCACTGCACACATAAAACAATAAACACTTATACTCACCTTCCTTCCTCACCTCTGCTCCTGCGCTGCGTCCTGTCTGCAGCAGCTCATGTCGGCATCTGAGCAGCGCGCGCTCTCAGAAGCCGAGGTGAGCGCTGCCGGCACATTCACTCCTCTGTACTGACAGCAGGAGCCGGGGCTCAGCGCTCCTCCGTGCCGCTACTAAAGAGAATGAATATTCCATTTTCTCCACGCCCATGGGAGTGGAGAAAAGGGAATATTTATGTCCCTTTAGCAGTGGGCACACGTGATAGCTGCAGCAGCGGCTACAGCGTGTGCCCCGCTCCTGCACTGCCGCAACCCGCTCCTCTGCCGCCGCAACCTCTTACCTATCCTCCTCGTTCCCATGCTGCTTGGGGCCCTCACGGGCCCCCTCCGGCCACGGGCCCCATATCAGTGGCGTGGTCTGCCGCCATTGGCGGTACGTCACTGTGCAGGGCATAGACCTAAATCCGGGACTGTCTGCTGTATCCAGGACGGCTGGGACTAGAGATGAGAGGATCGACTCATGGGACTCAGGTCCAGCATCCAGGTCAGTGGTAATTGGTGGCTGGACGGGAGGCCCTGTCGCGGCTTTAGATTAGTCCGGGCTGCTGCAATATCATCTGTGCGTCCTGCTCTTCTCTAGTTGGGACCTGTGGATTATTTTTTGTTCCCTCATTCACAGTCGGACCCTTCAGAACTTTCTCATCTCTGTGTAGTTTCACTATATGACATCTGGCTTTTTTGTGTCTGTAAGGCCGTGTTCACACGTAGCATAAATACTGTGCACCAATCTACACAATAACAATGTCCTCTGGTTATTGCATCTTTGGTGCACTATTTTAGGCTTTTTCCCCCTTATTTGATGCATTTTGGTGCAGATGTGAAACCGCGTTTTTAATTGTTTTTTACAGTACAGAAAAGCTTTGGTTCTGCACTTAAAAAAGTATCTGCAGTTTCTTACAGACGTTTTTTTATGCTCCACATAGAAGTCTATAGAGGAAAAAAATCACCAAAACCGCACAGGGTTGGGGCAGGGTGAGGGACACTGAGAGCAGAATGGAGGCATGGGGGCGTCGAATGGGAAACATGGAGGCAGAATGGGAGACATTGGGGGCAGAATGGAGTCACATTGGGGGAGAATGGAGTCATGGGGGCAGAATGGAGACAGGGCAGAATAGAGACCGGGGGGCAGAATGGAGATAGGGGGCAGAATGGAGACATGGGGACAGTATGGAGACATTGGGGGCAGAATAGAAACCAGAGGGCAGTATGGATGGAGACAAGGGTGGCAGAATAGAAACATGGGGGAAGAATGGAGACAGGGGGGCAGAATGGAGATGGGGCAGAATAGAGACTGGGGGACAGAATGGAGATAGGGGGCAGAATGGAGACATGGGGACAGTATGGAGACATTGGGGGCAGAATAGAAACCAGAGGGCAGTATGGATGGAGACAAGGGTGGCAGAATAGAAACATGGGGGCAGAATGGAGACAAGGGGGACAGAATGGAGACATGGAGGGAAGAATAGAAACATGGGGGGCAGAATGGAGACGGGGGCAGAATGGAGACATTGGGGGCAGAATAGAAACCAGGGGGTAGTATGGAGACAAGGGGTGCAGAATGGAGACAGGGGAGCAGAATGGAATCACATTGGGGGAGAATGGAGTCATATTGGAGGCAGAATGGAAACACATTGAGGGCAGAATGGAGACATGGAGGGCAGAATGGATACGGGGCAGAATGGAGACCGGGGGGCAGAATGGAGATAGGGGGCAGAATGGAGACAGGGGACAGAATGGAGACAGGGGGGCAGAATGGAGACGGGGCAGAATAGAGACCGGGAGGCAGAATGGAGATAGGGGCAGAATGGAGACATTGGGGGCAGAATAGAAACCAAAGGGCAGTATGGATGGAGACAAGGGTGGCAGAATAGAAACATGGGGGAAGAATGGAGACAGGGGGGCAGAATGGAGACGGGGCAGAATAGAGACCGGGGGGCAGAATGGAGATAGGGGGCAGAATGGAGATATGGGGCAGAATGGAGACGGGGCAGAATAGAGATCGGGGGGCAGAATGGAGATAGGGGGCAGAATGGAGACATGGGGACAGTATGGAAACATTGGGGGCAGAATAGAAACCAGATGGCAGTATGGATGGAGACAAGGGTGGCAGAATAGAAACCAGGAGGTAGTATGGAGACAAGGGGGGCAGAATGGAGACATGGGGGAAGAATGGAGACAGGGAGGGCAGAATGGAGACAAGGGGGGCAGAATGGAGACATTGGGGCAGAATAGAAACATTGGGGCAGAATGGAGGCAAGGGGGGCAGAATGGAGAAAGGGGAGCAGAATGGAGACATTGGGTGCATACTAGAAACATGGAGGCAGAATAGAAACATGGTGGCAGAATGGAGACGGGGCAGAATGGAGACATCGGAGGCAGAATGGAGAGACATTGGGGGCAGAATGGAGACATGGGGCAAAATAGACATATGGAGGCAGAATGGAGACGTGGGCAGAATGGAGAGACATTGGCAGAATGGAAAGAAATGGGGGCAGAATGGAGAGACATTGGGGCAGAATGGAAAGACATTGGGGCAGAATGGAGAGACATTGGGGGCAGGATGGAGAGACAATGGGGGCAGAATGGAGAGACATTGGGGGCAGAATGGAGACATGGGGCAAAATAAACACATGGAGGCAGAATGGAGACGTGGGCAGAATGGAGAGACATTGGCAGAATGGAAAGAAATGGGGGCAGAATGGAGAGACATTGGGGCAGAATGGAATGA
Source organism: Phyllobates terribilis (assembly GCF_046119375.1). NCBI lineage: Eukaryota > Metazoa > Chordata > Amphibia > Anura > Dendrobatidae > Phyllobates > Phyllobates terribilis. The sequence goes on along the minus strand of NW_027362789.1, from coordinate 14,650,194 downwards.
CATTGGGGCAGAATGGAGAGACATTGGGGGCAGGATGGAGAGACATTGGGGGCAGGATGGAGAGACATTGGGGGCAGGATGGAGACAAATGTAAACATGGGGGCAGGATGGAGACATTGGGGGCAGGATGGAGACAATGGGGGCAGGATGAAGACAATGGGAGTAGGATGTGGGACATTATTACTGTAGGGGCTAATTAAAGGATATTATTACTGCTGTAATGTATTTTATTTTTGAGGATACTGTTTTCTGTGGGGGGTTCATGTTACTGTGCAGGGCGGCACTATATCACTTTTTTTCTTCATCTGGTGTAGTGTAGAAGTTGGGGAAATATTGGGGAATGTGCTCTGTAAGCTGCTCTAGATAACTGTGTTATTTTATGCAGAGACGAGTCCTGGCGAGAAGAAGTGATGGCGGTCTGCGATGGATGAAGAGGAAAAGTGGAGATGAAGGACTTCAACTAGAGACATCACCAGTGAGTCAGTGTGTTATCTGTACACTGACACTATACACTGTATACTATACACAGAGCTCCTGTGAATAATGGCACTATTAGTAATGGTAATATTAGTATTCTGTTTTTGTATTAATGCTCAGTATGGTAGTATTCGGTCACTATGTGGTGGTAATATGTGATCTGGTCATGGTGTGGCGGTATTTGTCCCTTGTCCACTACAGGATATTGGCCCCTCATGCCGTCCACATGGAGTTTGTTTCCGTCCTCTTGAGACTGTGCTGCGAGATATAGCAAACCATCTTGTGACGGCACTTATGGATGCCGTCCTGGCAGAGCCAGACGACCTGTGCAACCTGAATGGGCCGCCTCATGTTACCCACAATTGCCAAGACACAACAGAAATGGAAAACTAGAGAAGTCAGGGAGGAGGAAGAGAGAGGAATTGTTTGTGGCAATGTCATGCTCCAGGATTTGATCCCTTCAGTTTGTGTTCTGTGGTCGGCTTCTCTTTCTGCCGAGCCACAGGACACACACCTTTTCACTGGGTGTTTGGGTTCTGCTTTTCTGGCTGCAGCCTGCTTAGCTTTACACATTTGTATTTTTATTTGGATGCCTATCACATTTTGGGTGCAGCTTTATAGTCTGCGTTTCCTGCTGGTGATAGATTCATTTGGATATTCTGACATTCTGTTGATATTTGGAGCTAGGGTTTTTCGCTTTGCTGTTTATTTGCTATACTTTGCACTTTTCTTCTTTTTATCATTTGAAAATAGGCAGTATATTTGTTAACAGTACTTGCTGTATTCTTTGTTTGATATTTTGTTTCTTACTTTACTTGCTTTGGGATTATTCCTTTGTTCAGCACACTTCTCTTCTTTTAGATAATTCACACTCTGCTCTGCCCTCTGGTTCTTTAGGAGGAGCGTGAAGCAACTTGTCTGCCTTTTAGGCAGTTTAGGCCATAGTTGCCATCTCCTAGTCTGTGGTTAGGTCTATCTCTTCACCCGCAGGTACCGCTGGGGACTGTGTAGTCAAGGTATCTAGTCTGTACAGGAGCAAGCAGGGTCAGTTGTAGTTTTTAGTGTTTAACCTATTTTCCCAAGTAAGTTGCTACACATGCATAGATAAACTAGGAGTTGTTAGGAGCATTCAGGGTGAGCCACCATTGATAGGGGGCGTCATTGCGTTATCTTAGGGTGCCAACCTCCACCATCATGTAGGGACAGACCAGGGTCAGAGTAGTGCTTCTACCAGTCTGAATTTGGATCTGCCAGGTTCAGGTATTTGTTTCCCTTGTTTGTACGCTACCAATGTACATGGGCTTGTGCAGTCATATTAGGCCACTATCTGCACCATTCTCTCTTTCGGGGTGTCTCGCTGTTCCTCTCCCGGGCTCCTGATGTCACTTTCATCTGCACCAGAAGAGGTGACATTGATTCACAATCACTTCTGCCCCTAACTAGACAGATCGATGTCCCTGACATTTAAGTGACTCGTGGTTATACAGTAAAAGTGTCTGAAGATGTCGGACACGGTCCCAGAAGACTTTTACAGTTTGTGTCATTATAACATGTATAATGGTTGAGCAATGTTTAATGCTGAATTTAATGTAATATCTCCCATCAGAGCTGTAGTAGATTGGACAACTGGGTAAGGAAGACTTAACAGTCAGCTGGCCCTACAGATGGGAGGAGTGTTTGGAAGTAAGAAGAGAGTTTCTTCCTGCTTAGAGAAGTCAGCACTGGAATGAGTAGTGAAGTGACGCCAAATACAGAGAGTGTGACAGATGAGGCCGCATAGTGAGGAGTGTGAGACTGGAAGGAAGCAGAACAGAGATAGCAAGATTCTGTAACTGGATCCAGTGGCAGAGTAATATGGCCAGAGCAGCCTGTACCCTGTGTGGTGAAGTGGACTATAGACAGAAAGAGGTCAGCTGCACTGGATACGGCCAGGAGCTTAAGGAGGTAGAGCTGTGGGTTAGCGGGTAACCCTGAGACAGCACAGGCAAAGAAACATAGTAACATAGTTTTTAAGGTTGAAGGAAGACTAAGTCCATCTAGTTCAACCCATAGCCTAACATGTTGATCCAGAGGAAGGCAAAAAAAAAACATGTGGCAAACATTAAGCTCCACATTGGGGAAAAAAATTCCTTCCCGACTCCATACGACAATCAGACTAGTTCCCTGGATCAATGCCCTATCAAGGAATCTAGTATATATAACCTGTAATATTATACTTTTCAAGAAAGGAATCCATGCCCTTCTTAAATGTTATTAGTGAATCACTCATTACAACATCATGCGGCAGAGAGCTCCATAGTCTCACTGCTCTTACAGTAAAGAATCCCCGTCTGTGATTATGATTAAACCTTCTTTCCTCCAGACGTAGAAGATGCCCCCTTGTCCCTGTCTCTGGCCTCAGAGTAAAAAGATCAGTAGACAGGTCTTTGTACTGTCCCCTCATATACTTGTACATAGTAATAAGATCAACCCTAAGCCTTCGTTTTTCCACAGTAAATAACCCCAAGTGTAATAACCTGTCTTGGTATTGCAGACCCCCCAGTCCTCTAATAAGCTTTGTCACTCTTCTCTGCACCCTCTCTAGTTCAGCTATGTCTTTCTTATGCGCAAGAGACCAGAACTGAACACAGTATTCTAAGTGTGGTTGCACTAGTGACTTGTATAGAGGTAAAATTATCTTCTCCTCATGAGCATCTATGCTTCTTTTAATGCATCCCATTATTTTATTTGCCTTTGCAGCAGCTGCCTGACACTGGCCACTAAACGTGAGCTTGTCGTCCACCAATACACCCAGGTCTTTTTCAGTTACAGTTTTGCCCAGTGTTTTACAATTAAGCATATAATTATACATTTTATTTCCTCTGCCCAAGTGCATTACCTTACATTTATCCCCATTAAAGTTCATTTGCCATTTATCAGCCCAAGCTTCTAGTTTACATAGATCCTCCTGTAATATAAAATTGTCCTCCTCTGTATTGATTACCCTGCAGAGTTTAGTGTCATCTGCAAATATTGAAATATTACTCTGTATGCCCCCTACAAGGTCATTAATAAATATGTTAAAAAGAAGGGGGCCCAATACTGACCCCTGTGGTACCCCACTGTTAACTGAGACCCAGTCTGAGTGTTTTCCATTAATAACCATCCTTTGTTTCCTATCACTGAGCCAATTCTTAACCCACATGCATATATTTTCCCCTATCCCCATTGCTCTCATTTTATGTATCTGTGACACCCCAGGGGTCTGGTTGCCACAGTAATAGAGATATTATGTCTGAGAGCAAGTGGGAGGTTTCTCTGATCAGGAGCCCTAAGCATGCAACACGGCCCACCCAGACCTGGGAGGGGAGGAATCTGCCCTTATAAACTGGGTCTGGGGCGGGATTAGGTTAAACAGAGCCTGCAGAACAAGCAGAGCAGTCAGAGCCTGGAAAGTGACAACAGGAGCTCTGTAGGAGCAGGAGCGAGTGCCAGAGGCTGGAAGCTAGAAAGCTCGCCTTGGCTGAAGACACTAACCCGGACACGGAGTACGAGGCTGTGGGGACATCCAGGTCCAGCAGCAGAATCCAACCGGCAGGGGATTCCATGTCCTCTGGCCTTAGAAACCCGAAGGCACGGTCACAAGCAAGGGACCAGTACCGCCATCGTGAAGCGAAGGCTAACGGAAGGCCCCAAGTCACCGGCCATACGAGTGAGCACCACACGGTATACTCAGGGACGTGGGCTACTTCTACCCGCATAGAGCAAGGTAGCCAGGAAAGAGTGCAGATAGTCGGGGAGGCCTACAACTCCACCTGCCCAGGGGAGATCCTGCTTGCTCACAGACTGACTAGGCCCCTACTGCTAACCAGTACTCCCGGGAGGGTCTGCTTTATACCATCAGTAAAGACCCTGAACTGCACCACACGTCTCTGTGATTCCTTGCCGCACCACACCATTACAACTGGGATGCTCACACCATCACTCTCATCATCCACATTAGCTGCCCTGAGGCAATACTTCTCCTGTGGGGAGTTATCCCATACTTGGCTGCGCAAACAACATCAGCCTCAGCGGTCGGCAGCGCAGCGGCGGTCCCCACTGACCGCAATCCACGGGTGGCGTAGTCGGACATTGTTATTACTTAAGACCGCCACTGGTTTGACCGCCCTGGGCACGGACCTGGTCACCGCCACGGAGAACTACAACCCCCAGCATCCCAGCGATCCGGCTCCGGGTATCCCCCTGCACAGCACAGGCCCAGGGGGCGCGTCATATCAACCTTTTGTGTGGAACCGTATCAAAAGCTTTTGAAAAGTCCATATACACAACATCCACTACATTTCCTCGGTCCAGTCCGGAACTTGCCTCCTCATAAAAGCTGATCAGATAAGTTTGACAGAAACGGTCCCTCGTAAACCCATGTTGATATTGGGTCATGAGGTTATTCTTCTTCAGATACTCTAGTATAGCATCTCTTAGGAAACCCTCCAGGATTTTACCCACAGTAGAGGTTAAGCTTACTGGCCTATAATTTCCAAGTTCAGTTTTTGTCCCCTCTTTGAATATTGGCACCACATTTGCTATACGCCAGTCCTATGGTACAGACCCTGTTATTATGGAATCTTTAAAGATTAAAAATAATTGTCTATCTATGACGTTACTTAATTCCTGCAGTACTTGCGGGTGTATCCCATCCGGGCCCGGGGATTTGTCAACTTTAGTGATTTTTAGACGCCGCCGTACTTCCTGCTGGGTTAAGCAAGTGACATTTAATGGAGAATTTTTGTTATCACTGATCATGTTTTCTGTCATGCGATTTTCTTGTGTAAATACGGTTGAAAAAAAATCATTTAGCATATTGGCTTTTTCCTCATCCTCATCCACCATTTCCCCCAGACTATTTTTATGGGGGCCAACACTATCATTTTTTAGTTTTTTACTATTTATGTAGCTAAAGAATATTTTGGGGTTATTTTTACTTTCTCTGGCAATGATTCTCTCTGCCTCATTCTTTTCTGCCTTGATTTAGTTTTTACAGAATTTATTTAATTTTCTATATTTATTTAATGCCTCATCACTACCTACTTGCTTTAGTTCTCTAAATGCTTTCTTTTTGTCACATATTGCGCCCCTTACAGCTCTATTTAGCCATAGTGGTTTCCTCCTATTTCTAGCATGTTTATTCCCATAGGGTATATATTGTGCACAGGTCCTATTCAGGATGCTAATAAATGTCTCCCATTTGCTTTGTGTAGCTTTATGTCTCAGGATATCGTCCCAGTTTATTGCACTAAGATCATCTCTCAACCGTTGGAAATTTGCCTTCCTGAAGTTTAGTGTCCTTGAAACCTCTCTACTACACATCTTATTAAAGGTTACATGAAAATGTATTATTTTGTGATCACTATTACCCAAGTGACCCCCAACTTGTATACAGTACAGACCAAAAGTTTGGACACACCTTCTCATTTAAAGATTTTTCTGTATTTTCTTGACTATGAAAATTGTACATTCACACTGAAGGCATCAAAACTATGAATTAACACATGTGGAATTATATACTTAACAAAAAAGTGTGAAACAACTGAAAATATGTCTTATATTCTAGGTTCTTCAAAGTAGCCACCTTTTGCTTTGATGACTGCTTTGCACACTCTTGGCATACTCTTGATGAGCTTCAAGAGGTAGTCACCGGAAATGGTCTTCCAACAATCTTGAAGGAGTTCCCAGAGACGCTTAGCACTTGTTGGCCCTTTTGCCTTCATTCTGCGGACCAGCTCACCCCAAACCATCTTGATTGGGTTCACGTCTGGTGACTGTGGAGGCCAGGTCATCTGGCGTAGCACCCCCCCATCACTCTCCTTCTTGATCAAATAGCCCTTACACAGCCTGGAGGTGTGTTTGGGGTCATTGTCCTGTTGAAAATAAATGATGGTCCAACTAAACGCAAACCGGATGGAATAGCATGCCGCTGCAAGATGCTGTGGTAGCCATGCTGGTTCAGTATGCCTTCAATTTTGAATAAATCCCCAACAGTGTCACCAGCAAAGCACCCCCACACCATCACACCTTCTCCTCAATGCTTCACGGTGGGAACCAGGCATGTAGAGTCCATCCGTCCACCTTTTCTGCGTCGCACAAAGACACTGTGGTAGGAACCAAAGATCTCAAATTTGGACTCATCAGACCAAAGCACAGATTTCCACGGGTCTAATGTCCATTCCTTGTGTTCTTTAGCCAAACAAGTCTCTTCTGCTTGTTGCCTGTCCTTAGCAGTGGTTTCCTAGCAGCTATTTTACCATGAAGGCCTGCTGCACAAAGTCTCCTCTTAACAGTTGTTGAAGAGATGTGTCTGCTGCTAGAACTCTGTGTGGCATTGACCTGGTCTCTAATCTGAGCTGCTGTTAACCTGCGATTTCTGAGGCTAGTGACTCGGAAAAACTTGTCCTCAGAAGCAGAGGTGACTCTTGGTCTTCCTTTCCTGGGGCGGTCCTCATGTGAGCCAGTTTCTTTGTAGCGTTTGATGGTTTTTGCAACTGCACTTGGGGACACTTTCAAAGTTTTCCCAATTTTTCGGTCTTACTGACCTTCATTTCTTAAAGTAATGATGGCCCCTCGTTTTTCTTTACTTAGCTGCTTTTTTCTTGCCATGATACAAATTCTAACAGTCTATTCAGTAGGACTATCAGCTGTGTATCCACCTGACTTCTGCACAAATCAACTGATGGTCCCAACTCCATTTATAAGGCAAGAAATCCCACTTATTAAAATTGACAGGGCACACCTGTGAAGTGAAAACCATTTCCGGTGACTACCTCTTGAAGCTCATCAAGAGAATGCCAAGAGTGTGCAAAGCAGACATCAAAGCAAAATGTGGCTACTTTGAAGAACCCAGAATATAAGACATATTTACAGTTGTTTCACACTTTTTTGTTAAGTATATGATTCCACATGCGTTAATTCATAGTTTTGATGCCTTCAGTGTGAATGTACAATTTTCAAAGTCATGAAAATACAGAAAAATCTGTAAATGAGAAGGTGTGTCCAAACTTTTGGTCTGTACTGTATTTGATATGCGGTCTGGCCTGTTGGTTAATATTAGGTCTTGCAGTGCCTCCCTTCTTGCTGGGTCCTGAACCAGTTGTGAAAGGTAATTGTCTCTCATATTTGTCAAAAACCTATTACCTTTGCTTGAACTACAGTTTTCTCTCCCCCAATGTATTTCAGGGTAGTTGAAGTCCCCCATAATAATGACTTCTCCTTTAGTCGCTGCTTCATCTATTTGCTTTACGAGGATATTCTCCGCTGCTTCCATTATTTTTGGAGACTTATATCAAACCCCTATTAGTAATTTATTATTTTTTCCCCCTCCCCTTATCTCCACCCACAGGGACTCTACATTTCCATTAGATTCACATATATCTTCCCGCAAGATGGGTTTTAAGGATGATTTTACATATAAACACCCCCCCCCCCTCGCTTGTTTGTACGGTTATTTCTGAACAGACTATAGCCCTGTAAATTAACTGCCCAGTCATGGTTCTCGTCCAGCCACGTCTCAGATATCCCCACCATATCATAATTATTTTCCAACAAAATTAATTCTAATTCCTCCATTTTGTTGGTGAGGCTTCTGGCATTAGTGTACATGCATTTTATGTATCTCTCTATACCTCTATTCCTTCTTACTTTATTGACTGTTCTAACCCCACCCCTAATTTCTTTATTTGTGCCCAGGTCACTATCTGCACTATCTTCCCCACCTATAAAATGAATACCCTCCCCCCAATCCCTAGTTTAAACACTCCTCCAACTTTCTAGCCATTTTCTCCCCCAGCACCCATTGAGGTGCAGCCGGTCCCTAGCGTAGAGTCTGTAGCCAACTGAGAAGTCAGCCCAGTTCTCCAGGAACCCAAATCCCTTCTTCCTACACCAGTTCTTGAGCCACTTATTTATCTTCCTAATCTCCGGTTGCCTCTCTGGCGTGGCACGTGGTACCGGTAGTATTTCAGAGAATACCACCTTGGAGGTCCTTGCTTTCAGCTTGCAGCCTAATTCCCTGAAGTCATCTTCAAGGACCTTCCACCTACCTCTAACTTTGTCAATTGTCCTCACCAGCCCCTCTCAGTAATCTGTCAACCCGATCAGCGATGTGCCGGACTCGAGCACCAGGTAGGCAGCACACTGTTCGACGATCCCTGTCTTTGTGACAGATTGCCCTATCTGTTTCCCTAATAATTGAGTCCCCCACTACCAGCACCTGCCTGGCCTGCCCTGCTCTCCTATTTCCCTCCTTACTGGAGCTGACACTCCTCTGGCTTTCAGAGGACATGTCTTGCTGCAGCAGTGCTACCCCTGTACCGTCACCCCCCTCATATGCCAACTTTGCAAACTTATTGTGGTGTGCCAGATCATGACTAGCCTCCCTGGTACACTTCCCTCTACCCCCCCTCACTGTCCTGCAGCTCCCTACTACCACACTCCCCCACATCTACCCAAGTGAGCAGCTGCTCAGTGAGCAGCAGACTCCTTTCCATATTGTCAATGGACAGTACAACTGAAGAGAAGGTAACATGTAGGCTACACCTGGGAGTCATAGTGAGTAAATACTGGACTTTTCAGGCTGGGGCAAGGAAATTACTGGAAGAGCAGTGGTCAGTGAAGGGCAGAAAGAAAGGAATGGAGTTTTCAGGCCCAGCAACTGTACTGCTTTAAAGTCATTTACAAGTGAAGCACCACCACCAGGATACAAAATGATTCTGCCTCTATGTAAAACAGATGAAGATGTGAGTAATAAGTGTTGTGGCTGCTATCTCTTGTACAGGCGTTACACCAGTTTCATCAGTGTGAGGAGCTGGCCACGGACTAAAGACTATTGGACCAATGGAAGTAGAGCAGAGTGCACGTCTCTAAGGGATACAGACTTTTTCCAGCACGGAGCACTGGTTATGTCGGTCATATTGTTGTGTTTTATTGGAGATTTGCTTGCTCATGAGATTGAGGTGCACGGGTCTCTCCTGGAGAGCGTTCAGCATCGGGAATCACTGTTTCCATTCAGTAATAGTAAGCAGAGAAAGACATTCAAGCTGGATCTTATGTATCCATAAGGCCAGACACAAAATTGGTAATCAGGTAAATCAATCATTCTATTACTCTTGTTAGTCTCTCAGAGGCCTCAATTGAGTCATTGTTTCATATGAGACTGTAAGTTCACTCTTGTGGTATGTTCATTTGTAAATGCCTGCTGAGTATATATTGCATCAGCCCACTGCAGTTTACTAATTACACAATTTAGGACAAATATGCTGGTTAGTTGAACAGTGAAGTATCACCTCCCCCCAACTTCTCCAATCCTGTGGAGGAATGTCCTGAATGGGAACTGTGGGTATAAAGTCTCTGACTCCCACTCCAGAGGGTCTCTTCAGTAACAGTCCAAAACACCATGGCTCCATCTGGTGGAATACAGGTCTGCTCCTCTGCCAAACACTGAACCCACAAATAAGTTTGAAGAACCCCAGTTGAGACTGTACTATATGTTGCTGGAGTTAGATAGATGTTCTACGTCATGGTATCCATCGTCTGTATGTGATGAACTATGTATGTGAGGACTGTAGTTGCTGACTGGATACATGTGCGATGGACGTGATATCTGTTGTCTGGACTAGCATGAACTGTAACCAGGGCTGGACTGGAGCAATGGGACATTGGACAACTCTTCGGTGGGCCCAGATCTTTGGCGTGTCCCCGAGCAGGACATAGAGTGGGCCCACTGGTTTCAACTGAATGTACATCCGAGGACACACATTCAATTGAAATGTATTGGTGTACCATGGGGGAAACAAAAGGGAGGTCCTGTTACTGTGCAGGGCTGCACTGCATCGCCTGTTTTCTTCATCTGGCGTAGTATATAAGTCAGGGAATAAGTGGAGACCGTGCCACCTGACGAAGGCTGGTTCGAAATGCGCGTCAGGGGCGGACGCACTAATAGTTAGAGCTCCTGCATCATTGGTGTCCAAAGTATTTCATAATGCTTCTTATTTGGTGCATTAGCATAGTTCTAGTGGGATAATTTGTCACATATACCTTGATAACGCTATTTATTGGTATAACGGCAGGATTTCTTTTTTATGACATAGTATTCCTTTATATCTGTTCTGATAGTACATATGATAATGTATATGATATTTGATATATACTATTATTAATGTTCCTATATTGCGTGCCCCTTTTTTCCACAGTTTGTCTTCACACGTGGATGTGTGTCCTATTCCCCCCTGCCCTGTTCATGTATATTTTTATCCATCAATAAATTTTCTGCTTTTGAACATTGAAACAAAAGAGGAAAAAAAAGTCAGCTCAACTTACTCAGACATCAGGTGCACGGAACAGCCGGCAGTGCCCCGGGAGATTAGCAGGAAAAAACAAGGAGTGATCCGGCATCCAAAAGTCTTCTTTAACATCAATAATCCTATATTAGAAAACTATTTTAAAAATCATATGCAGAGAAGTCACAGCCCCCACAGGAGGAGGTGATGTACAGACGAGTTTCAGACCTTATGGTCCTTAATCATTGTATGATGTGACTTTTCTGCATATGATTTTAAAATAGTTTTCCAATATAGGATTATTGATTTTAAAGAAGACTTTTGGATGCTGGATCACTCCTTGTTTTTTCCTACTTTTGTACATTACCCTGCAATTCTGTCAGATAATACTCTGTTTCTTCCTGAAAATGATTGCAATCACAAATTCTTTGGTATTATTATCTTCATTTAATTTGCTTGCAAGGAAAAAACACAAAAGAGAATGAAGCAAAAATCAAATCCTTGATCATTTCACACAAAACTCCAAAAATGGGCCAGACAAAAGTATTGACACCCTCAGCCTAAAACTTGGTTGCACAACCTTTAGCCAAAATAACTGCAAACAACCGCTTCCGGTAACCATCAATGAGTTTCTTACAATGCTCTGCTGGAATTGTAGACCATTCTTCTTTGGCAAACTGCTCCAGGTCCCTGATATTTGAAGGGTGTCTTCTCCAAGCTGCCATTTTGAGATCTCTCCACAGGTGTTCTATGGGATTCAGGTCTGGACTCATTGCTGGCCACCTTAGAAGTCTCTATTGCTTTCTCTCAAACCATTTTATAGTGCTTTTGGAAGTGTGTTTTGGGTCATTGTCCTGCTGGAAGACCCATGACCTCTGAGGGAGACCCAGCTTTCTCACACTGGGCTCTACATTATGCTGCAAAATTTGTTGGTAGTCTTCAGACTTCATAATGCCATGCACACAGTCAAGCAGTCCAGTGCCAGAGGCACCAAAGCAACCCCAAAACATCAGGGAACCTCCGCCATGTTTGACTGTAGGGACCATGTTCTTTTCTTTGAATGCCTCTATGTTGACGGTTTTTCCCAAAAAGCTCGACTTTTGTTTCATCTGACCAGAGAACATTCTTCCAAAACGTTTTAGGCTTTCTCAGGTAAGTTTTGGCAAACTCCAGCCTGGCTTTTATATGTCTCGGGGTAAGAAGTGGGGTCTTCCTGGGTATCCTACCATACAGTCCCTTTTCATTCAGACGCCGACGGATAGTACGGGTTAAAACTGTTGTACCCTCGGACTGCAGGGCAGCTTGAACTTGTTTGGATGTTAGTCGAGGTTCTTTATCCACCATCCGCACAATCTTGCGTTGAAATCTCTCGTCAATTTTTCTTTTCCGTCCACATCTAGGGAGGTTAGCCACAGTGCCATGGGCTTTAAACTTTTTGATGACACTGCGCACGGAAGACACAGGAACATTCAGGTCTTTGGAGATGGACTTGTAGCCTTGAGATTGCTCATGCTTCCTCACAATTTGGTTTCTCAAGTCCTCAAACAGTTCTTTGGTCTTCTTTCTTTTCTCCATGCTCAATGTGGTACACACAAGGACACAGGACAGAGGTTGAGTCAACTTTAATCCATGTTAACTGGCTGCAAGTGTGATTTAGTTATTGCCAACACCTGTTAGGTGCCACAGGTAAGTTACAGGTGCTGTTAATTACACCAATTAGAGAAGCATCACATGATTTTTCAAACAGTGCCAATACTTTTGTCCACCCCCTTTTTTAGGTTTGGTGTGGAATTATATCCAATTTGGCTTCAGGACAATTCTTTTTGTGTTTTTTCATTGAAGACAAATTAAATGAAGATAATAATACCAAAGAATTTGTGATTGCAATCATTTTCAGGAAGAAACAGAGTATTATCTGACAGAATTGCAGGGGTGCCAATACTTTTGGCCACCACTGTATATAACCTTTGATTTTTTTATACTGGGTTTAACATGCTACTATTTCCTATGAGTTATTACTAAGAACTAACAGGCAGGTAATTGCTAACTACCTGCCTGTTTTAGCCGGTGGCGACTCAGATCGCTCCTGAACTGCTCTTAACAGCAATTGTGGTGTTTCACGTCAACAGGACAGCTCTTCCTTTTCCTATCTGCTCTGTCATGGAGGCATGACTGCCAACTTCATGCTGATTGGCAGCCGGCTCCCTGCTGTTAGGCAGCGGGGAGCCAGCTGTCAGTCAGCATGACACCAGCAGTCATGCCCCATCAACAGAGCAGAGCGGGAGCTGGAGAATCACCAGCAGGAGCGGGCTGTGACCACTGTTAGCAGGCAAAGATCGGCCTGTAAGTTCTTAGGTCCACGGTAAAAAAAAAAAAATAGTCCCGGACAACCCCTTTAAATATTAAGGAGCAGGAATTCTCAGAATGATTCTATAATCAAAAGAACATAAAATTCTCTCCTGCCCAGTCAGTCTGCCCGGTCTGTTACACCATGATTACCTAAACTTCGACTCATTTCCCTGCCCATTTATTATTACCACATACCCGGCTCTGCTTGACCCGTTTCCAGGTCATTGTGTTGTCTGACTACACTTACGTTTCTCCCTGGTACCACATATCTGCATCTCATACTCTTCAAATGACATTTTGAGACTTTCTCCTCCTGTTGTTGCACATATTTTTTTCCCTTCATCTGCACAGGTATCATTAATCTATCAACTATAATGGCCGTACCAGGTCCTGCAGGTCCTGTATCCCGTACACATGACGTGGGCAGTGCACGGCATGCCGCTAGTTTTTATTCTGAGTGCTCTTATATACGGTGGTAGTTTTACACAATGTTGAGCCTGTGATTTGCAGAGTGAAATGTCTGACTGCTAGAACAGAAGTATACGGCAGATTCTACAGCATGGATACATAAAGGACGTCCTGGGGGAATATACCTCCCTCCAACACTCGTCCAGTCCCTGCCTCACACTAGAGACATTTATAATAACTCCAGGACTATGGAGCTGGTCATTTTCTCATAATCTGTGGCCATTATTAGTGATCTCGCATTGTACGGTAATATCACCCTGGAGGTTGTGATGTATTTAGTGTAATAGCGCCATCTAGAATATACAGTATATATCAGGCGATACTATGCTTTATATAGTTAGTCATCTTATGTGCCCTCTATAGATATATATTATACTTTATATTTATTAATAATAAAATTACTCGACACTTTTTCAGCTTTATGATATTTATTAATCTGCTGTAATTATAAAAGAAAGTCCAACCTTACAGTGGACACAGGTGGAAGTGTCCTCCATGATGGTATAGGGTGAGGTGGAGCAAGTATATAGTCAGTGGGGGTTCAGAATGATCAGTATTCACTAGGGTCCCTTGTAATCAGGGAGGAACCTGGATGTGTCCCATCAAAAGTTATTGACCCACTGTCCAGCTGTGTACCATCAACAGGTAATGAACCTCTGGCTGTGGGCCATCAATAGGTCATCACCCTCCAGCATTTAGCCACCCAGAAATCTGAACTTCAAGTTTATCGTCATCTGTAGGATGTGAACCACAGATGGTTACGATGCTGATGACATCAGGAGGTATCCCTCAAATCTGTGATGGATCGGGAGTAGGTGAGATGCAAGCGATGGAAACTACAGGCAGCTGTTTTCTCAATCTTTTTTGCCTCTTAGACATCTACAGAAAAATCTTCTCCTCTCGATTCTGTGTTGCAGTATTGTGGGCTTTCTAGGCTCCAGCATTCAAGGTTCTGAATCTCTAGGCTCTGGTATTCTTGGTACTGGTGTGCTCAACTCTGGCATTCTCGGCTCTGAAATTCTAGGTTATTGGTTATTGGTTTCATTCAAAGATCAGAAACCTCTTTTTGCTCTGTAGAACTTCGAGCTCTTCTTCTGCTGTAATATGGTACAGTATGGACCCAGACAATATCACTGAAACCCTCTTTATAGTTGTGTCTAGGAACTTTATTCGCATCTTATGGTGCAGGAGCCATGGATGGACCAGAACATTTGCCATTTGGCAGAACAGTTATTCTCCTGGAAACTTGCTCCTGAATCTGAGGGATACAAATTGGTTCCTTACAAGTACTTTGTTCTTCCAGAATGTTTTTGTTCTTAGGAGTGGGTTTTATAGTTGTTTCACCAGGTTTAGACTTTGCATTCTTGCTCAGGACAAGCCTTAAAGCTCACATGTGAGCAGGACTGTGCTTAGTAAACTACATACACTGACCGGTGGGCGCCATTACACTGAGTAAAATGATACCTTTGTTGATGAAATCCGTCCAGAGGTTCTTTTGTAATCTTTATTTTCAGTTCTGCCATAATGATATGCTCTTGCTCTGGGGTGGGACTTTAGGGAGGGGCTGTAAGTGGTGCTCTCATTATGTATTCCTATCTCTGGCCTCTGACAGGTCACTGTGCTTCTGCTTCTATTTTAAATATTGCCTTTGTAATTTCTCTGTCAATTTGAAATTTACATCCCCCAAAATGGCCGCCGGGGCCCGCGCATGCGCAGTAGCATCTTTCGGTTGCTGGGTGCCATATTGCTGCAGGCAAGTTTCTTTTTCCTTTAGCAAAATGGCGACCGCGCGTGTGCAGTAGCATCTTTCGGCAACCGAAAGATGCTACTGCGCATGCGGGGGCCTTTGCGGCCATTTTGGGGATGTAAATTTCAAATTGGCAGAGAAATTACAAAGGCAATATTTAAAATATTAGGCCGGCGACTGAAAGCACAGTGACCTGTCAGAGATAGGCATACATAATGAGAGCACCAGCTACAGCACCTCCCTAAAGTCCCGCCCCAGAGCACGAGTATCTCATTATGGCAAAACTGAAACTAAAGATTATAAAAGAACCTCTGGACGGATTTCATCAACAAAGCTATCATTTTACTCAGTGTCATGGCGCCCACCGGTCAGTGTATGTGGTTTACTAAGCACAATCCTGCTGACAGGTGCGCTTTAAAGCCAAGTTCTCTAGTATTGTCACAAGTGTCATCAGCGCAACAAAAACTGTGGCACGGAAGATCCAAAGAGGAAGCTTGATGGAATCTTCAGAGGAATTTTTCCAGGGAACCACACGTAGTGGGTCATCCTGTAATAAAAAAAAACATTTAGAAATTCTCTTATACATAATCTAATCAACCAGAAAGCCCTTGTTATTATACAGTCATGGATAAAATATAAAGCAGCTTCATGAATATCCCATAGAGAAGATCAGGGAGAAGTTTGGGATTTACCTTGAGGGTCCAAGGAATATTGTTTATGGTTGGACTTTCATATGATGTACGGTGATTAGTGTTGAGCGAGCACTAAAATGCTCGGGTGCTCGAAGCTCGGGCCGAGCTCACTGTGATACTCGGGTGCTCGACCCGAGCAACGAGCCCAATGTTAGTCTATGGGAGACCCGAACATTTTTGCGGCGGCTCCCCCGGCAGTCTGTAGAAAGCCTAAAAAGTGCCCAAAACGATAGTGACAGTGCTCAAAAGACATGGGGACAGCATGGGGATCGCTCCAGGAAGCATTTCTGACCCCCAGGTCACTGCTGTCAACAACGTGGTCAGAGGTATTAAGCCACTTTTACAGGCTCACAATAAAACGTTCAAAAACGAAAGTGAAAGTGCTTTCCTGTGAAATATGTTAACCCCTTAACGACCATGGGTCTTTCTGTTTTTGTGTTTTCCTTTTCTGCTCCCCTTCTTCCCAGAGCCAGAACTTTTTTAATTTTCGTTCAATATGGCCATGTGAGGGCTTATTTTTTGCAGGACGAGTTGTACTTTTAAACACCATCACTGGTTTTACCATATCGTGTGCTGAAAAATGGGAAAAAAATTCCAAGTGCAGTGAAACTGCAAAAAAAATGCAATTCCACAGTTGTTTTTTGGGTCCTTTTTTTACCACGTTCACAGATTGCTAAAACTGACCTACCATCATTATTTTCCAGGTCGTTACGAGTTCATAGACACCAAACATGTATAGGTTCTTTTTTATTTAAGTGGTGAAAAAAAAATCCAAAGCTTGCTAAAAAAACAAAAACAAATGACGCCATTTTCCGAGACCCTTAGCTTCTCCATTTTTCGGGATCTGGGGCCAGGTGAGGGCTTATTTTTTGCGTGCCGGGCTGACGTTTTTATTGATACCATTTTGGGGTAGATCCGATGTTTTGATCGCCCGTTATTGCATTTTATTGCAAAGTTGTAGCGACCAAAAAAACTTAATTCTGGCGTTTAAAATTTATTTCTCGTTACGCCGTTTACTGATTGTATTAATTCTTCTTTTATATTGATAGATCGGGCGATTCTGAATGCGTCGATACCAAATATGTGTATGTGTTTTTTTCTTTATATATATATATTTTATTTTGAATGGGGCGAAAGGGGGGTGACTTAAACTTTTATATATTTTTTATTTTTTTTAAAAAACTTTTTTTTTACACTTTCTGCTTGCTTCTATAGTCTCCAGAGGAGACTAGGAGCAGCAGTTGTCTGATTGCTTCTACTGCATACAAGCGATGAGCAGATCGCTTGTATGCAGGAGAAATGCTCACTTGCTATGAGCGCTGACCAGTAGGTGGCGCTCATAGCAATTGAGACATGACAACCACAGGCGTCTGCTGCAGACCCTGAGTTGTCATGCCCACCCATTGGTGACCCGCGATCACGTGACGGGGTCACTGATGGGCGGGGCTTAGGACTCCCGGAAGCGCGAGTTAAATGCCACTGTCAGAGATTTAACATGTTAACAGCCGCGGGTGGATTGCGATTCCAATAATCAGCTGACATGTGCTCGCTTCAGTGCGGGCTCACCGCCGGAGCCCCCGCTGAACCGGCCTTCCCGACCTGGTGCGTACTATTACTGACCAGGTCGGAAAGGGGTTAAGGAACATCCTTTCCAGGGTAAAGACTTGTGTATAAGGTAAAATAAATAACCAAAAACAAAAATACTCCTCCACACCTTGGGCTATGTTCACAAGTAGCATTTTTTAGGCATTTTTGCACGTTTGTATTGCTTTCAACCGTGACAAATGCATTCACCGGGAAATGTCATTTTAACATTTTACAACCTTATCTGGCCATGTGCTGTGTGACACATGCATACAGTGCTAAAAAGACATGGGAACACCATGGGGAAGACCCTTGGAAGCATCTCTGACACCCAGGTCACTGCCTAAAAGTGTGCCCATCAGAAGTGATCCTTGCCGCATCAGAAGATGCAGACTTGCAACTATCCCCGTGCAAGTCCTTGTCCCAGGGCAGTGTTCAATTGTACCTCCCCCATTCCTTGCAATGCAAGCGAAAATATGCAGCCAAACACCCACCCACACGCAGGCTGCAATACCATACTGCTAGCTTTCACTTGAAATGGGGCCTTTTAGTTTGGAGGAGGCCGAAGCTGGCCACTACCTCATGGCCGCTTCGGCAGCGAGGTATCCATACTCTGTCCCCAGCCACCCGGCGGCCGGGAGTCCACGCTCGGTCCCCAGCCGCCAGGTGGCGGCCAGGTGTCCATACTCGGTCCCCAGCCGCCCTGATTTCTCCTGTCACCTTCCCCCACACTTTTCTTAGCCTGGCCTGCTTTAGGGTAGCATTGGACGAGCCCACCAGAGAACTAGACTCCTCCGGTGGGCCCTGGCTTCTCCATCAGGGGAGTTGAGAGTGCCTAGGTGTGGAGCATGATGATGATGATAGAAGTTAGCATCTGCTTTGTTTTCTTGGAATGCAAGCGCATGTATGTAGTAGCGGCTAGGCCTGAGGTGGTCCGCGTTTTGGCGCATATCCTACCTCCTCCGAGGATTGCTGGATGTTTTCCTGCTACTATCCCAGTTCTATGACTCCCGTTAAAACAAAGCTTCAGGTGATAAATGATGGATGAGGTGGTGGCAAAGGAGAAAGAGCAGGAGGAACAGGGACCATTCACATCAATATCAGGCCAGTCAACCAGATATGTCTTGTAGGATATGTTTCTGTAACAAAAGGAGCGGTTCGGCTACACAGTAATAGGGCATACAGTGAGTGCAATGCCTACCAAAAATTTCGAGCCACTCCAATGCCCCTTGGAAATGACATGGAGGTCAGAGGGCGTTAACTAAACCTTTTTTTCGATTTATAGCAACTGGGTCTCCCGTGCACTGTTGGCCTAAGCAGTGAATGGAAGGCTTTCCAAAAATTATGAGGAACTGCAATGCCCCTTACAAGAGCCATGTGTGGCACCCCAGGGGTCTGGTCACCACAGTAATAGAGATATTACGTCGGAGAGCAAGTGGGAGGTTTCCTGGTCAGGATCCCTTAAACATGCAACATCCTCCTGCCCCAGTCCTGGGAGGGGAGAATTCTGCCCTTATAAACTGGATCTGGGGCGGGGTTGAGTGAGTCAGAGAACAGTCAGAGTCAGAGTGAGAGCAAGGGAAAGTAACAGCAAGGAGCTCTGTAGGAGCTAGGAGCTAAAGACCAGGGGCTGGAAGCTGAGCAGAGCTCGCCCTGGCAGAAGACAATAGGAACCGGACACAGGAGTCCGAAGCTGTGAGGACTTATATATCCAGCAGCAGAAACCAGCCGGCAGGGGATTTCAGGTCCTCTGGCCATAGAAGCCCGGAGGCTCAGTCACAAGCAAGGGACCAGCACCGCCGTCGTGGAGCAGAGGCTAACAGAAGGCCCCAAGTCACCAGCCATACGGGTGAGCACTACACGGTACACTCAGGGACGTGGGCTACTTCTACCCGCTTACAGCAAGGTAGCCAGGAAGAGTGCAGACAGACGGGGAGGCCTACCACTCCACCTGGCCAGGGGAACTCCTGCTTGCTCACAGACTGACCAGGCCTCTTATGCTAGCCAGTACTCCCGGGAGGGTCTACCTTATAATCATCAGTAAAGACCCTGAACTGCACTGCAAAGACTCTGAGTCGTTCCTGCTGCGCTCGTGCACCATCACCCCCATCATCCACACTCACTGCCCTGAGGCTATACTCCTCCCGAGGGGAGTTATCCCATTCTATGCTGCGCACACAACACCAGCCTCAGCGGTCTGCCTCGCAGCGGTGGTACTCCCTGACCGCAATCCACGTGTGGCGCAGTCGGACAATTAACCTCAAAACCTAAGAAAAACTGCCACTGGTTTGACCAGCCTGAGCCACGGGACCGGGTCACCGCCACGGAGACTACAGACCCCAGAGACCCGGCACCGGGTATCCCACACACGTGTACACACGGCCCAGGGGGCGCGTCACATGCAGTACAGCATATTACAAACATAAGTCCCATTATTGGGGAGTGGGTGTCCCATAGTATTGGCTTATGCCTTGCAAGCAAAAGCTGCCAAAGATTAGGACGGAGCAACTTGCAATGCCCCTTACAAGAGCCATGCAGTACAGCATATTACAAACATAAGTCCCATTATTGGGGAGTGGGTCTCCCATAATATTTTCTTATTCTTTTCCAGCAAAAGCTGCCAAAAATTAGGACGGAGCAACTTGCAATGCCCCTTACAAGAGCCATGCAGTACAGCATATTACAAACATAAGTCCCATTATTGGGGAGTGGGTCTCCCATAGTATTTGCTTATGTTTTCCCAGCAAAAGCTGCCAAAAATTAGGACGGAGCAACTTGCAATGCCCCTTACAAGAGCCATGCAGTACAGCATATTACAAACATAAGTCCCATTATTGGGGAGTGGGTCTCCCATAGTATTTGCTTATGCTTTCCCAGCAAAAGCTGCCAAAAATTAGGACGGAGCAACTTGCAATGCCCCTTACAAGAGCCATGCAGTACAGCATATTACAAACATAAGTCCCATTATTGGGGAGTGGGTCTCCCATAGTATTTGCTTATGCTTTCCCAGCAAAAGCTGCCAAAAATTAGGACGGAGCAACTTGCAATGCCCCTTACAAGAGCCATGCAGTACAGCATATTACAAACATAAGTCCCATTATTGGGGAGTGGGTCTCCCATAGTATTTGCTTATGCTTTCCCAGCAAAAGCTGCCAAAAATTAGGACGGAGCAACTTGCAATGCCCCTTACAAGAGCCATGCAGTACAGCATATTACAAACATAAGTCCCATTATTGGGGAGTGGGTGTCACATGGTATTTGCTTATGCTTTCCCAGCAAAAGCTGCCAAAAATTAGGACGGAGGAACTTGCAATGCTGGCACCCTGGTGGTATAGTGGTGGTGGAGGCTGAGGATAAGGAGAAGAAGATTAAACAGCCGAAACGAGGAAGCGTATACCCATGTGTGGGTGTGAAGTGGTGCATGTGAATACACCTCCCGAAATAACACAGTGGATTTGACTTTATGTTACTCTGCTGTCATTTGGTGGTGATGAGAAGTCTGGCCCAATCCAGCCCTTGTTCATTTTGATAAGGGTCAGCTTGTCAGCATTGTCAGTTGACAGGCGAGTGCGCTTATCAGTTATAATTCCCCCAGCGGCACTAAAAACACGCTCCGATAACACGCTAGCGGCAGGGCAGGCCAGGACCTCCAAGGCGTACAGAGCGAGTTCATTCCAAGTGTCCAGCTTGGATACCCAATAATTAAAAGGCACAGAGTAATCATGGAGGACGCTGGTACGATCAGCAAGGTACTCCCTCACCATCTTTTGAAACTTTCCACTCCTTGTGAGAGTACCTCGTGCCTCAGGGCCTGTAAGCTGGGCGGGTGTCAGAAAACTGTCCCAGAACGTTGACAGTGTTCCCCTGCCTCTGCTGGATTGGAGTTGCATCTCTCTCGCCTGTACGCCTTGGTTGGGCAACGAACTGTGACCTCTGCCGCTAGCGTGTTCAGATGGGAATTTTTTTAAGAGTTCTGCAGCAAGGGCCTTCTGGTATTGCCCCATTTTTGTAGACCTCTCCACCTCAGGAATAATAGAGTGAAAGTTCTCCTTGTAGCGGGGGTCTACAAGTGTCACCAACCAGTAATGACTGTCACCCAACATTTTGACAACGCGAGGGTCACGGTTAAGGCAGCGTAACATAAAGTCAGCCATGCGTGCCAGACTGGTAACGGGCAAGATTTCCGTGTCCTCACCAAGATGACGACTGACCATGCTCTCCTCCTCCTCTTCCTCCTCCCCCCTGTCCTCAGGCCACCCACGCTGAACCGACTGTATGACACTTGTACAGGTACTACCATCTACAATGCATGATAGCAGCTCCTGTTCTTCCTCCTCCTCCTCCTCCTCCTCTCCCTCATTGTCCCCCAATGCACGTTGGGATGAGATGAGGCTGGGCTGTGTGTAATCGCCCATCTCATCATACTCTGGCTGCAATGCCTCCTCTTTAATTCTCTGCAGAGAGCGTTGCAAAAGACAGACAAGTGGGATGCTGACACTAATGATGGCGTCATCACCACCATCTTGGTGGCCTCCTCAAAGTTTGTCAGGATGGTACATATGTCAGACATCCAGGTCCACTCCTGAGGTCTTATATGTGGAGTCTAACCTGAATATCGACGGCCTTGTTGCAGCTGGTACTCCACAACTGCTCTCTTCTGCTCACAAATCCTTT
This sequence comes from Phyllobates terribilis, assembly GCF_046119375.1. Lineage (NCBI taxonomy): Eukaryota > Metazoa > Chordata > Amphibia > Anura > Dendrobatidae > Phyllobates > Phyllobates terribilis. Next base: position 14,627,896 of record NW_027362789.1, on the reverse strand, counting down.
GCAACATGTGGAGGGTAGAGTTCCAACGTGTGGGGACATCACACACCAGTCGGTGTGCCGGAAGCTGCAAACGCTGCTGCAACACAGCAAGGGCGGCGGAAGCTGTAGCCGACTTGCGAAAATGAGCTGACAGGCGGCGTACTTTCACGAGCAGATCTGGCAACTCGGGGTACGATTTAAGAAACCACTGAACCACGAGGTTAAGCACATGAGCCAGGTATGGTACGTGTGTGATCTCACCTCGCCGCAGAGCCGCCACCAGGTTACGGCCATTGTCACACACGACCATGCCGGAATGTAGGTTCAGCGGTCTCAGCCACAGATCTGCCTGCTCTTTCACAGCTGTCCACAACTCACAAGCAGTGTGAGGTTTATCACCTAAGCTTATGAGTTTCAGCACAGCCTGTTGCCGCTTGGCGGAGGCAGTACTGCAATGCTTCCAGCTTGTAACTGATGTGGTGATATCTGAGATGGAGGCTGAACATGAGGAGGAGGAGGAGGAGGAGGATGCGCAGGAGCTGTACACTGTGGGGGCAACTCTGACTGACATAGGGCCCGCAATCCTCGGTGTGGGGAGGATGTGTTCCGCCCCAAGGTCCGACTGGGTCCCGGCTTCCACTATGTTTACCCAGTGTGCCGTCAGAGAGATGTACCGTCCCTGGCCACAAGCACTTGTCCACGTGTCCGTTGTCAGGTGGACTCTCCCAGTAACTGCGTTGTTGAGGGCACGGCAGATGCTTTGGGACACGTGCTTGTGTAGTGAGGGGATGGCACACCGGGCAAAATAGTGTCGGCTAGGGACCAAATACCGAGGGACGGCCACCGCCATAAGATTGCGGAAGGATTCCGTCTCCACCAGCCTAAAAGGCAGCATTTCCAATGCAAGCAGTCGTGAAATGTGCGAATTTAGGACTCTGGCCTGTGGGGTGTTAGCTGCGAATTTCCGCTTTCGTTCAAAGGTCTGGGATATGGACAATCGAACGCTGCGGTGGGACGTGGACGTGGACGTTGATGCTGTTTCTTGAGAAACTGCCATAACAAGTGAAGACTGAGAGGAGGGGGCATCTTTACATGCAGTATGGACAGGGGATTGCCTTGCACACACAACAGGGGGTTCTATTGCATGCACAACAGTGGAAGAAGCAGTGGTGACACCCGCTGACACTGGTCGTGGACCCTGGGTTTCGCCCCACAAAGTCGGGTGCTTTGCTGCCATGTGCCTGATCATGCTGGTGGTGGTCAGGCTGGTAGTTTTGTCACCCCTGCTGATGCTGGCATGGCAGGTGGAACATATGGCCTTTTTGGGGTTATCAGCAGAGTCTTTAAAAAAATTCCAGACTCTGGAAGACCTACCGCTTGTACTGGCAACGTCCCTCGTGTTGGTGTTACGGGGAACGGTTGCCTGCCTTCTGTCTGCGGCCACCACACTGCTTCTTCCTGCCTGTTGGGGTACTCTGCCTCCCTCCCCCTGTGTGCTGCTGGCCTCACTCTGCATGTCCTCCTTCCATGTTGGGTCAGTTACTAGATCATCCACCACCTCCTCCTTTTCCACTTGCGCACCACGATCCTCCTCATCACTTCCAGGCAATTGTGTCTCGTCATCGTCCACCTCTTGTGACAGATTGCCAACGTCGACTTCCTGTGGCCGTGGCTGTTCAAATATTTGGGCATCGCAACATGGGAACTCCTCTTCCACCACTTCAAGCGTATCAGGCGAGGGGCCCAAATATGGAAATGGACCAGTGAACAGCTCTTCAGAGTGTCCAAGTGTGGGATCACTTGCTGTCTGACGACACTCGGCATGGTGGGAGGAAGGAGCATCAGGGTGAGGAGGAGTATGCGGTCGAGACTCACGGCTACTAAGAGTTGACCGTGTGGAAGACAGACCGGAGGTGGTGGTGCCCAGGTAACTGGAAGTATTGTCTGCTATCCAATTAATAACCTGTTCACACTGATCAGTTCTCAATACTGGTGTTGTTCTGTGCTTCCCTAGTAATTCGGTCAAGAAGTGGGAGCGAGAAGATGTGGCTGTTGGTTGTGGCACATTTTCACCTTGGCCACGGCCCCGTCCTCTGCACGAACCATCACCAGAACGTCCACTTCCACGTCCCTTGCCACGCGCCTTGCCCATTGTAAATGAAGTAAAATAGCTTACACTTGCACTATCAATGGAAAAAGGGTAATAAAGAGTAGATTAGAACCGTGGAAGAGGAAAACCACAGTTATTGTTTACTGGGGTATACCACACTTTTTTAAATAGAGATATTTGCGGCTGAACAGTGAGCGACACACTCAAACTGCTTGTTTTTTAGATACCAAAGGCCCTAAACTGGATAGTACAGCGATTAGACCCGTGGAACTGTGAAACCACACTGGGATGTCGGGCCTACACCAGACTATTTTCAACAGATATATTTGTGTCTGAAAAATCAGGGAGACACTATTATTATTTTTATACAGCAAAAAATGCCAAAAACAGGAAAATAGAGATGTTTTACCGTGGAACATCAAAACCACAGTAATAATTTACTGGTGTATACCAGGCTTTTTAAAATATATATATATTTGCGGCTGAACAGTGAGCGACACACTCAAACTGTTTTTTTTAGATACAAATGGCCCAAAAGTGGATAATACAGAGGTTTGTACCGTGGAACTGCAAAACCACACTTGTATTTCTCGGGCCTACACCAGACTATTTTCAACAGATATATTTGTGTCTGAAAAATCAGGGAGACACTATTTTTTTTTTTTTTTACAGCAAAAAATGCAAAAAGCAGGATAATAGAGATTTTTTACCGTGGAACAGCAAAAGCACACTTCTGTCTCTCTGGCCTACACCAGACTATTTTCAACAGATATATTTGTGTCTGAAAAATCAGGGAGACACTATTTTTTTTTTTTTTTTACAGCAAAAAATGCAAAAAGCAGGATAATAGAGATTTTTTACCGTGGAACATCAAAACCACAGTAATAATTTACTGGTGTATACCAGGCTTTTTAAAATATATATATATTTGCGGCTGAACAGTGAGCGACACACTCAAACTGTTTTTTTTTAGATACAAATGGCCCATAGAACTGCAAAACCACACTTCTATTTCTCTGGCCTACACCAGACTATTTTCAACAGATATATTTGTGTCTGAAAAATCAGAGGCACACTTTTTTTTTTTTTGGTGGGGGGGGGGGGTGGGCACCAAAAGGTTAATAAGATGGGTATTTGTACATTGTGAAGGAGGAAAAAAAAAAGAGGATTTAGATTAAAAAAAAGGATTTTTCCTGGCCCCCGGGACCTGGAGCTAAGTCCAGCAATTTCAGCAACAGGAGCAGCACACAGGACTGTAATGCAGCGTTTGCTGGTATAACCACTGCGTCTCCTATACAGCCTGCCTGCCTGCCTGCCTGATATACCTGGGATGGATATTAGTCCTGAGAAGGACTGTTTGTTTGATCTGGCAGCCTTTACAGACCCTACACTAACTATTTTGCAGGATATATCTCTCCCTAAATCAGCAGCACTGTCCCTACACTGTCTGATCCGGAGCGACTGTGTCCAAGATGGCGGCGCCCGGTTTTAAATACTCGAGGTGACGCTGTGCGGCCAGCCAATCACCACAAACAACATGGCTGCGGCATTACAGTGACTGGCTGGCAATCCCTGCATGTTCATTGGCTCTGTAAAGAGCGCCAAACATGCAGGGCGGAGACCCGAGCTCCCGCCCGAGTAACCCGGAAATGCTCGGTGCTCGCCGAACATCCCGAGTAGCGTGATGCTCAGGCAAGTACCGAGCAGTGTCGAGCATGTTCGCTCAACACTAACGGTGATGTATCCAGTATGAAAAGCCCTGCAAAAGGCGATAACATTAGCTGAACCTTTGTGACCCCATATGGATGAGACCATACTCATCGTCAGTGTACTGTGAAGTAGGGAGTAAAGCAACGTAAAGCTCAGAAATGGATAGTATAATACTCATCATCTTCAGAGGTCTCGCAGCAACAATTGAAAAAAATGTAAAGCACTAAAGTTTTAATTTAAAAAAAAAAATCTTTTAATGGTAAAAAAATATAAAAATTGTAAAAGTTTTGATATTTTCAACTTTTAAACACTAGGGGGAGCAGCTGCAGACATTTCCCATGAATCTAGTGTAGTGTTAGATTGCATTAAGACTGCAGTAAAAGTGGGCGGGATGTGCTCACATGGTGTGATGTCTCCTCCCCTCTTTTTCTGGTCCTTTGCAAAAAGATAAGTGAGAATGTAGTTTAGGGTCACAGTGCGGAGACATTCTGTTGGCTGCTGCAAAGTGATACCACGAGGTAAGCAGTGTCACCAAGGACGGATAGCAGCGGGGGCGTTGTTAGGGTCTTAAAAGATCAGGTCCCAAACACCAAGGCATGTCCACCCTCTCCTCAGTATAGATAGATACAGGAGAATACAGCCGCCCCTGTAAGTGCTGCAAACATTGAATATATGACATTTGAACCGCATTACTGCTATATAGAATTTACTTATAAAAATTACAGTATTTAGCACATAAATTGGCAAATTCAGGAGAGCCCACTAGCCGTGACAAGGTGACCTTTCTTTGATGGGATCCTAATCCTAATATTTATTAGTCATGCCTCTCCCGGGCTATAAGCGTAAAAATGTAAAGGGCAGGTAGGATCCAGCATTAATTAAAAGCCTTAGGCACCTTCATAAATTCATATAAAACCGTTACCGGAAAAACACCATCTATAATATAACACTGCAAGCGTGTCTCTGTCTGAAGCCTCGATAGACTGCGCATGCGCGACGCGCAGTCTGGCTCCAGACAGAATCACCCATCCAGCCGTTACAGGTAAAAGGAGTGTATGGTGCCGGAGATCGCGGTATGCGTAGGCACTGAACGCATACCGCGATCTCCGACACCATACTTACATACTTACCTGACCGGGAGGAGCGTTGCCACAGCGCCTCTCTTCGCCGGAGGCCGGGGCAGGAGTGGGGCGCCGGATCGGCGCATGCACATAGCGCTATCTTGCGCCATTTTACTGAAGAGACATTTGCAGTGTGTCTTCAGCAAAATGGCGCCGGACAGCGCGGTGCTCCGTCGCCACACTCCTCCCCCGGCCTCCGGCAGAACAGGACGCAGCAGCGCTGGAGCACAGAGAAGAAAGGTGAGTATAACTGTTTAATTTTTTGCATGTGTGTACAGTGTGAAAGGGATGAGGGGGCCACACATACCAGAATTGTGGGGTGAGGGGACCATGTATATCAGGATTGGGGGGATGAGGAGACCATGCATACCAGGACTGGGGGTGAGGGGACCATGCATACCAGGATTGGGGGGTGAGGGAACCATGCATACCAGGGTTAAGGGGTGAGGGGACCATGCATACTAGGATTGGGGGGTGAGGGGACCATGCATACCAGGATTGGGGGGGTGAGGGGACCATGCATACCAGGATTGGGGGGTGAGGGGACCATGCATACCAGGTTTGGGGGGTGAGGGGACCATGCATACCAGGATTGGGGGGTGAGGGGACCATGCATACCAGGATTGGGGTGTGAGGGGTGCCATGTATAACAGAATAGGGATGTGAGGGGTGCCATGCATACCAGAATAGGGATGAGGGGTACCATGCATACCAGGATAGGAATGCGGGGTACCATGCATACCAGGATGAGGGATGAGGGCTACTATGTATACCAGGATTGGGGATGAGGGGCCCATGCATACCAGGATAGGGATGAGGAGTGCCAAGCATACCAGGATGGGGATGACGGGTGCCATGCATACCAGGATGAGGGTGAGCGGCCCATGCATACCAGGATCTGGGATACCATACATACCAGGATAGGGATGAGGGATGGGGTACCACACATACCAGGATTGGGGGTGAGGGGTGCCATGCATACCAAGATTGGGGGTGAGGGGTGCCATGCATACCAGGATTGGGGGTGAGGGGTGCCATGCATACCAGGATTGGGGGTGAGGGGTGCCATGCATACCAGGATTGGGGGTGAGGGGTGCCTTGCATACCTGGATTGGGGGTGAGAGGTGCCATGCATACCAGGATGGGATGGTGGGGACAGGATGGGGGCAGCACAAATACCAGGAGGGGGGCAGCACATACCAGCATGGGAGACCATATACCAATAAAAATGCTTGCCACCCGGGCGTAGAACGAGTTGAATAGCTAGTAGGTTATAATGGGCACGTGTGGTATCCATGAAAAAAACAGATGCCACACGTAACGCAGACACGTACATGTGAAGGGGGCCTTAGGCTGATCAGAGGAGTGAACAGTCAGAAAAGGAGGCTGTCACAACCTCCAAAAGTAAACTATAAAAAAAACTTGACCAGCACCTCCGAACAGAATAAAGCAAGTGTGAACAGGTGCAAGCTGCCTTAAGCTACAAGACTGCAGTCACTTTATGTGACTGCAGACTTGTGAATCCTCACATTGCACGCCCTGCTCTCTGTGAGGATTTTCAGGTGTCGGGTGTGTGACCACAAGCATGTGATATGCATACTTCTACTTCTGGCCACATTCTGACTAGACTGTGCTCGGCTGCACTCAATTCACATTGGGCACCGACACCTGAGAATCCTCACAGCGCGCTCAGAGAAATTGCAGGCTTGTAGCCTAAAGCTGGACAACCCCTTTAAGGTTGTTTTTCTTTTTCTTAAAACAAACCCTGTCCCCTGTAAAATTTTCAAGAAGGTTGGAAATTCTTTTTAAAGGAATTTTCCTTTAAATGTATGTTATTTACATACTTGCAGTCATGTGCGGACGAGACTCATCTTGCTCCACTCAATATAAGAGAATTGAAAGAATCTGGATGAGACTAGTCGGCATGTGACTGCAAGTATGTAAATCGCATACATGAGGTCAAGTGACCGCCCTCCCGCATTAAAATACAGGAAAATCGTGACAGTGTGCACAAATCGTGACAGTGTGATAATTCAGCTGTCTGCAGTCAGAGTAACTGCAGACTTTTCTCTTGTGACCAGAAAACAACTATAAGAGAGTAATGGATATTTCCGGGCATATGGGATTGATGACCTCTCTACATATAAAGGATAGGTCATGAAAAGCAGATAGGTGGGGTCTGACAGCTGGTGCCCCCATCGGTCAGCTGTTACAAGCTCCGGAGCAAGCGCAGCTCTATCCAGAGTGTAGTGGCCTCTGCCAGTCGCTGCTGGTACTGTAGTCACTACTATTCAAATGAACAGGAGCTGAGCTGCAGAACCAGCACCAGCCGCTCAGTAATGCCTCCTGGACAAACAGCTGCTCTTGGGGGCGCCAGGTGTCGGACCCCCACTGATCTGCTATTAATGACCTATCCTGTAGATGTAGATAGGTCATCCCTTTATATCTTATAGGGTTTTCTGCTTGCAAAAGAAAAGTCTGCAGTCTCTCTCTGTGACAGCTGAATTATGACGCAGTGCGATATGGCAATACTGTATGCCCAGACATCCCTTTATATTTTGTCAAACTCAAATACCCGGAGGGCCAAAATGAAAAGCTTGGACAAAGTTGCAAGACAACCGTGATATTTATTTAAAAAATGTCTACAATTGAGGAAGTTTTCCCTTATCAAATATAACATTGAATAGTCCTCCATACAGTATAATGGACCCGCATAGTCCTTCATACAGTATAATGGCCCCGCATAGTCCTCCATGCAGAATAATGGCCCACATAGTCATCCATACAGTATAATGGCCCTACATAGTCCTCCATACAGTATAATGGCCCCACATAGACCTCCATACAGTATAATGTGTCCCACATAGACCTCCATGCAGAATAATGGCCCCACATAGTACTCCATACAGTATAATAGGTCCCACATAGTCCTCCATGCAGAATAATGGCCCGACATAGTCCTCCATGCATAATAATGGCCCCACATAGTCCTCCATGCACAATAATGGCCCCACATAGTCCTCCATACATTATAATGGGTCCAACATAGTCCTCCATGCAGAATAATGGCCCCACAGAGTCCTCCATGCAGAATAATGGCCCCACATAGTCCTCCATACAGTATAATGGCCCCACATAGTCCTCCATACAGAATAATGGCCCCACATAGTCCTCCATACTGAATAATGGGCCCCACATAGTCCTCCGTATCAGAATAATGGGTCCCACATAGTTCTCCATACAGTATAATGGGCCCCACATAGTGTTCCACACAGTATAGTGGGCCCCACATAGTGCTCCATACAGTATAATGGGCCCCACATAGTACTCCATACAGTATACTGGCCCCACATAGTGCTCCTTCAGTATAATGGCCCCACATAATCCTCCATACAGTATAACGGGCCCCACACAATGCTCCATACAGTATAATTGGCCCCACACAGTGCTCCATACAGTATAATGTGGCACCCCTGAGGGTTCAGTCGCCACAGGGGTACTGCACCTCAGACCGAGGTGTGGTATCTCCTCTCCAAGGTAAGGATGGAGTACTACACAGGACCCCTGCCACGGACTCAACACTACACCACTCCAGTTCAGGACGGGGATCTAAGGCACCATAGTGCAGCCCTGGGTCTGAATGGAGGAGTTGGGGGGAACCAAAGTAAGGGGGAACCAAGTAGTGAGTGAGGGTGGAGGAAGCACTTTATAACACACCTTAATAGAATCATATATAAACAGAGGCCATCTTTAGTACCGGGTCTTTGGTCGCAGTTCCCTGGAGTGGTTAGTCAGTACAACTGCAGCTGTTCTAGGATTCTGTGATTCCCGGTCTCAGGCCTCGAGACTGGAGATTGGGGCAAAGTTGAGTTATAGCCAGCTCTGTTCCTGGTCTTAGTCCACACAAGAAGGCAAAAGAGGGGAGCAGAGGAGATAGGCTCCACAGGCTAAAGGATTTGAGGGGGTGCGGATGGAGCGGAGTCGCCACCTGCATGCCTCATTCTGGCTTAGTCAGAGAGACCCTGCCGCAAGAGGGGGTACCGGTCCCCGATTATCTGACCTTGCACTTCACGTCTCTGTCAGAAAAGTCCGGAGGCTTATGTGGATCACAGGGGGATACGGACGGAGCGGATTCGCCACCTGTATCCTCTAATCTGCGTTTATCCAGAGGGACCCGGCTTTACACCAAGTTCTCACCACCAGTCACCAATTAGGGCACCCAGTCGGTCCGGGGGCTACACGCCACCCGTAAAGGGCATCGCAGTACCCGTACGGGACTCAGTGGGGAACACAAGGAGGGAGAAGGAGAATTAAGGGAAGAGAGGAACACACTAGAGCTTGGGGTCCTGTCAAGTGCACCTGAAGTACTTGGAGTGTGCTGAACCATGTGGCGCCCAGGGGATTGGGACTACTCGGCGCCCGGGCCTTAATGCCTGTTCTTGGGGGATGTCGCGGTGGTCGGCTCCCGGGCCCGTACACTGAGGTCTCTCTTAAAAAGGGGAAAATAAAATGTCAAAGTTCCTGACGCCACCTATGGTGTCTGGTGAGGATCATCAGCGCTGCGACCGTCCACTGAGGCCGGTGTTGTGGCAGCTTAGATGGAATCACTCCCCACAGGCGGATCAGGGCTTCAGGGCAGCGTAGGAGTTGGGAATGCAGAACAGAGGGGACCCAGCCAGGTCAGAGCAAGAAGGGGAAGCACACACAAAAGTCACTTCTGTACCTTTACTGGAAATAGTTCAGGAACACTCCGGAGCGCTGTAGGGTGAGGGGTGCACGTCCGGATTCTCCCCAGTAAGCGGGTGTACGGCCTCCTGTTTCTTGCCTCTCTGTAGTAAGTTTCTGACCTGCCTGGAGCTAGGCCTAACTTATTTTCTGTCCTGCATCGGCTGATCCTGTGGTAGGGCCTTCTGTTAGAGTACACACCCCCTGGTATATGGGGCCTTGGTAACTCCTGACCCTGGTATAACAGTCAGCGTTTGGTATTCCTGAGACATGTAGTTCACCAGGGGTTCTGGTTGTCCTCTGCTGGGTGTAAAGAATCCCTGCAAACTCGGACCCGTTGTCCGGTATATGGTTTCTGGGGTGAGCTGGTAAAGCCCCTCTGCCCCCAATGCTACTCGCTCCTCTAGCCTTCGGCCTACTCGGGCCCTCACTAGGCTATACACACTGGCAGTTAGCTGGCTGCCTCTTCTACTGCTGTCTGAGTGTCAGCAACGCTCCTAGCTCACTTAACTCGAGATGCTTGAGTCTGACTGAGCTCCACTGCAGACTGACCTGTTTCTCTGTGTCTCACTCTGCAGGAACTGGCTGTGGACTCCAGACTGTTCTGTCTCCACTCACTTCCTGAGGAGAACTAACTCACAGACCGCCTCTGCCTAGCTCCACCCTCCGTATTTATATCCCTATCCGGACTCCCTCTGGTGGACTGAGGTAGGGTGGAGGTGTGTGTATGCTCCGAGAAATCCTTTAATACACCCCTCCAGGATCTGTGGCTCCATGCACAGCAGGGCGTCACATTCCCCCCTAATTGAACTCAGCACTCCCGGGCTGAAGCACATTTTGTAACAACAACAATAACAAGCTTCCCTTTATGGGAGGTTAGGACACTTGAACGTTGCATAGCCAGAACATGGATAAATGTACATATATAGTTCAATAAACAGTAGGCAATGAGCAACCAGAAAGTCCAAGTCACTTCCGGAGAGGTTGCGCAAAGGGGCACTCAGGGAGTGCAAATATGTACAAATAAAGTCTTTGGGCTGCACATAGTCCTCAGCCACAGAGTTCTTCGATACCCAAGCGGGTAATGGGAAGCAAATAAGTAAAGTGTCCGTTTCACTTGGATTGTCCATTAGAGGGGCAAAATATAAGTTAAAGGCCTGTAAAAGGCAATAAATACATAGCAATACATACACAGGATAATGCAATAATATACAGTATTATACAATACAATACCATACCCCAGGGATAACTATCTACATCTGTCGGGGTTTAACTATTTTACTTAGTGTACCTGACAGGGAGTTGACCTTTCATGCTACATGTAGATCTGCGTAGTGCGGTGGTCTGTGTAGTGTCAGTGTTTCTCTCAGCTACCCTGTTTGTTCTACTAGTGATGGTATTGAAAAACTGCCTTAACCTCGCTAATGGGCTGGCAAGTTCACCATTGGCTGGGCCTTCTTGCTCTGCTTCTGCCGGGGATCCTTCTTCCGGGTATTCTTCCTGAGCAGGCTTTTCTGCGGCACTAGGCTCTTCTGCAGCACTTACAGGTTCAACTTGCTGTGGAGGGTCTTCTGGCTGTTGGAAGAATTGGAGTACTGGAATTATGAATGCTCCTCCGATTTGAGGCCAATCTGCCGGGAAGTCTCCTAAATCAGTATGTATTACTGCTTCATCAGGTTCCTCTGGGAAAATGAGAGGCACTTCTTCTTGGGGTTTTAGCAGATCTGGACACAACTTCAGGTGGTCCCTAGATACTGTTGCAGTTGTTCTTCCTCCATCTTTGCTGATCAGACATGTCTTCCTGTTGTCAAACCTTGAATTCAACACAGTGTAGGGTTCTCTCTCCCACTGGTCATCAAGCTTGTGGTTCCTCCGCTTCCTTTTCAATACCACTTCTCCTGGTGTGAATGGTTCCGCTGGTGCACTTCTGTTGTATTGTGCTTCTTGTTTATCCCTCACCCGAGTGAGACTGTCTTCGACACATGCTTGTACTACTCTTCTGCACTGCTCCTCTCTGGTCGTGTCCCAGTCTTCAGTGGTCACATCTGCTTCTGGTTCTACAACACCAAGCTCCAGGTCCATGGGCAGCTTTCCTGGTCTTGCCCGCATGAGATATGCCGGAGTGCAATTGGTGGAACTTACTGTGATTATACAGATCCACTAGGTCAGGTAGTAGGTCTGGCCACTGGTTTCTCTCTTCTAGTGGTATAGTATTCAGTAGATCGATGATGATGTTATTCATCTTTTCAAAGAGACCGTTAGTTTGGGGGTGGTACGGTGTAGTCCTGATCTTTTTACACCCGTACAGATGGCAGAACTCTTTGAACAATTCAGCCTCAAAGGCCGGGCTTGGTCAATCAGTACCTGCTCAGGGTATCCATGGGGTCTGCAGAAGTACGGTTGGAACGTCTTCGCTGCTGTCTCTGCTGTCAGGTCTTTGACAGGGGTGACCACCAGGAACCTGGAGTAGTGATACACCATGGTCAGGGCATAGGCATATCCTGACCGGCTGGGTGACAACTTAACATGGTCCAGGGCCACGATCTCCAGGGGTCGAGTCGTCTTGATGGGCTGCAGGGGTGCCTTCTGGCTGCTGTAGTCTTTTCTTCTGAGGCTACAGGGTCCACAGTCTCTGCACCACCTCTCAAAGGAGCTGCGCATTCCCACCCAGTAGAATCGACACTTCAACAGGGTCTCTAGCTTTTTCCAGCCAAAGTGCCCCGCCTGATCGTGGTAGGCCTCCAACACCATCTGGATGTCCGTCTTGGGGACCACTATCTGCCATACCATCTCATGGGTTTTTGGATTGACGTACCTCCGGCACAGCTTCTCACGGTAGATAAACAGCTGGCTTCACTCATTCCACAGCTGTTTTGCTTGGAGAGACGCATCCTTCTCCAGGGAGGAACCTTCTTGGGTTATCAGCTCTTTGATACGGCTGACAACCGGGTCACTGTCCTGGGTCTCTTTCCAGCTGTGGTGAGGCAAAGGGTTTAACGTCTTACCACGCTGCCTCCTGGAGGCTCGTTGCTCGTGGATTATCCCATTCCGATGAAAGGCAGGTAGCTCAATCTCTTCCAGGTCATCCACTTCTTCTTCTGTGTCTGACTGGTGAGGCATCCTGGACAAGGCAACGGCGTTGGCGTTCTTGCGGCCCGCCCAGTACTTTATTGTGAATTAGTAGTTTGACAGCCGAGCCATTCATCGTTGTTCCATGGCTCCCAGCTTGGCTGTTTCAAGATGAGTTAAGGGGTTATTGTCAGTGTAGGCAGTGAACTTGCTGGAGGCTAAGTAGTGCTTGAACCTTTCTGTGATGGCCCAGACCAAGGCCAGGAACTCTAACTTAAAGCTGCTATAGTTCTCTGGGTTCCTCTCAGTCGAGCGGTGCTTCCTGCTTGCATATGCGATGACTTTCTCCTGGCCATTCTGCTTCTGACTTAGGACAGCTCCCAATCCTTCATTGCTGGCATCAGTATACAGCAGGAACGGTTGGCTGTAGTCAGGGTAGGCTAGGATCTCATCACCTGTCAGGATCTCCTTCATTTCTTGAAATGATTCAGCCTGTTCTTTACTCCAGTGGAATGGGGGATTTCTGCCCTTGGGGGACTGTACTACCAGGAGGTCTTGCAGAGGCGCTGCTTTCTTAGTGTAGTCTTGTACAAACCTCCGGTAGTATCCTATCAGTCCCAAGAACTGACGCACCTCTTTGAGGTTCTTCGGCTCTGGCCATTTCTGTATGGCAGTGACCTTCTCCGGGTCTGGTGCTACCCCTTCTGGGCTGACAATGTGCCCCAGTTATTGTACCTTTCTCTTGAGCAGGTGGCACTTTGAGGGTTTCAACTTCATGCCATACTGGGACAGTGACTCAAATACCTCTGCCAGGTGCTTCAAGTGGTCCTCATACGTCTTTGAGTACACTATCACGTCATCCAGGTATAGCAACACAGTCTCAAAGTTGCGGTGTCCCAGGCTGCTCTCCATCAATCTCTGGAACGTTCCAGGGGCATTGCAGAGTCCAAACGGCATACTGTTGAACTCGCAGAGTCCCATTGGGGTGGTGAAGGCCGTCTTCTCCCGATCCTCCTCAGCCACAGCTACTTGCCAGTACCCACTAGTAAGGTCAAGGGTGGAAAAGTAATTTGCAGACTTTAAGGCAGCCAGGGATTCCTCAATACGGGGTAAAGGGTATGCATCTTTATGTGTAATGCGATTTACTTGTCTGTAATCTACACAGATTCTCATGCTTCCATCCTTCTTCCTGACTAGAACTAGGGGAGCTGCCCAGGGACTACAACTATCCCTTACTACCCCTGCCTTCTTCATGTCATGCAACATCTCCTTGGCTTTCTGGTAGTGTGCTGGAGGTATAGGCCTGTACCGTTCCTTGATGGGGGGATGGTTGCCTGTGGGGATGTGATGTTGTACCCCCTTAATCCTCCCAAAGTCAAGTGGGTGTTTGCTGAATACCTGCGCGTATTCCTGAACCACCCGGTGTACTCCCTGTTTCTGGTGGGCAGGAGTGGTGTCTGTCCCAACGTGGAGCTGTTAACACCAATCCTCCACCTGTGTTGTAGGATCATTATCCTCCACTTGGTCTGGGGAGGTTAAGGACTCCGCCGTGTGAATAGAGTTATTATTTACAGTGTAAAGTTTGGCAACAGTGGCATAACGTGGTAATCTGACCTCGTCTTCTCCATAGTTGAGAAGACGGACGGGCACCCTCCCATTGCGTACATCTACTACCCCCCTGGCAGTTAAGAGTGTAGGTCTGTGTTCTGAGCTAAGGGGTTCTACTACCGCCTGGTAGCTATGTCCTTTAAGACCTATTGCTGCTCTACACCAGATAAGCATTTCACTCATTGGGGGAATCACAATGGGTACGGGGTCTGTTACCCGCACCACCGGTTAGCTTTACTTGCTGCTGGTACATCAGGGCTCGAATCTCCCTCTGGAGTGCTCTCCGCTGCCCCGGTCTGGCGGTGTCAGCAAGCTGTTGGAGTAAAAACACAACCTCCTCCAAACAGTTACCCACAATGTTAGTGCCTAGTACTACATTCAGTCCATTTTCCTCATTGACAGTCTTCACTACAATGAGCCCCTGGTCCTTTAACTCCACTCTCCCCACTTTTACTGCTACATTCTTAACCCCAAGTAGGTCAAGAGGGAGGCCGTTAGAGGCATATACTGAAAAGTCTGGGTTTGGGGGTTGGAGACTGTCCATGGACCAGTATTTCCTATAGAGGATATCAGATATGATTGTTACCTGGGATCCGGTGTCCAGCAGGGCAGGTATCGCAATGCCGTCCAGTATGATGGATAGGAAAGGTCTTCCTCCCACGAACCTGTGGTGCCAGTCTGAGGGGCCTGCTGAGTCTATTCCTGGGTGTTGGCCCTCGGACCCAGGGTTTGCTTGTTTAAAGGACACTGGTGCACTGTGTGACCTGCCTTCTGGCAGCGGTGGCAGACGAACTCTTGGTGAGGATGGCGCTGGTTGTTGGTCCTTCCTGGGGGCGGCGTTGTCCTCCTCTGGGTTGGCGATGTCCTACTCAGGGGTGGCGACGTTCTCCTTCTCCTCCAGTTCATCCAGGGGACATCCTCAGGGCAGTCGGCTAGCAGGATATTTCCCTCCGTCTCTGGCTCCGTCCGTAGTTGCAGGGCACTCATTACAGTGGCCAGGTTTTTGGTCAGCTGGCACACTTCTGAGCACAGACAGTCCAGCTCAGTAGGGGGCGCTGCCTGCACTTTGGCTTCAGCAGTCAGCGGGGAAAAGGTGGGTGCTGCTGGCGTTGGAGTGGCCCCACCCTGGTAACGTTGGATTGCAGTATCTGCCGTCTCCAGGGGTTGCAGTCCCTTTATAGCCATATCCTTAAGGGTGTCAAAGGTAGCATCTGGATGATCCAAGGACCACCAACGCACAGTCCTGCTCTCCGCTTGGGACCTCAGCCCTCGGACAAATTGTTCTTTTAGCATTTTACTCTCATTTGTTATGCTAATTGGACTAACCTATTTTAGAGCTCGCAGGGCCCCTTGTAAATGGCAGGCATAGTCCCGAACGCTGTCCTCCGGTTTCTGAGAGCATTGGTACAACCTCATCTGGAGGTCTGCTTCAGTGCGGTCCTCAAAGGCAGTCTGTAATTTTTTGAAAATTGCGGACACTGACTCCTGGTCTGCGGCCGACCAGATCTCTACTTCTCTCTCCGCAGCACCAGTCAGTTGTCCCACAACAACTGCAGCTCTTTGTTTGCCCGTCATAGAATACATGTGCAGGATGCTGCATATTTTGCGCTTGAATCCAGACAGGGTGTCTGGCTTGCCGCTGTACTGGGGGAGCCACTTTGCTCCAGGCATGTATGGTAAAGTCAATGGTACGATAGGGGCTACAGGCCCTGGTGATGGAGCGTCTGTTGCGTCTTGCGTGGCGGCGGCCGCAGGTGCATCATCGGGGCTGTCAGCCTGGGACGCGACGTCGGGTTGTTGCTGCAACATCTTGGCACCCCCCTAGTGAACCGTGGCCTACCTTCCTTCTGTAGGCTGCAGCTCCGCAGGTGACGGTCTTCTGGTAGGACCTTGCGTCACTTGCGTCCGACGTCAGGGCGTACTCTGGCTCCTTCCAGGACCTGACGCTTCCTGATTCGACGTCAGGGGCGGGGCGTGTCCTCGACTTCGCGCGCTTCCAGCGGTTACGCCCTTCTTCTTCTCGCGCGGCAACCGGCAAGATGGCGGCCAGTGGCGGGAAAAGCTTCACCACTGTGAGTTTTACAGTTTCTTAAGGCGCACAGTACCCGGTGGCAACGGGCACGCAATCCTGTTCGTGACGCCAGTTAGAGAGATGTAGCGCCCAGGGGATGGGGACTACTCGGCGCCCGGGCCTTAATGCCTGTTCTTGGGGGATGTCGCAGTGGTCGGCTCCCGGGCCCGTACCCTGGGGTCTCTCTTAAAAAGGGGAAAATGAAATGTCAAAGTTCGTGACGCCACCTGTGGTGTCTGGTGAGGATCACCAGTGCTGCGGCCGTCCACTGAGGCCGGTGTTGTGGCAGCTTAGATGGAATCGCTCCCCACAGGCGGAGCGGGGCCTCAGGGCAGCGTAGGAGTTGGGGATGCAGGACAGAAGGGACCCAGCCAGGTCAGAGCAAGAAGGGGAAGCACACACAAAAGTCACTTCTGTACCTTTACTGGAAATAGTTCAGGAACACCCCGGAGCGCTGTAGGGTGAGGGGTGGTCGTCCGTATTCTCCCCAGTGAGCGGGTGTACGGCCTCCTGTCTCTTGCCTCTCTGTAGTAAGTTTCTGACCTGCATGGAGCTAGGCCTAACTTGGTTTCTGTCTTGCACCGGCTGATCCTGTGGTAGGGCCTTCTGTTAGAGTACACACCCCCTGGTATATGGGGCCTCGGTAACTCCTGACTCTGGTATAACAGTCAGCGTTTGGTATTCCTGGGACATGTAGTTCGCCAGGGGTTCCGGTTGTCCTCTGCTGGGTGTAAAGAATCCCTGCAGACTCGGACCCGTTGTCCTGTATATGGTTTCTGGGGTGAGCTGGTAAAGTCCCTCTGCCCCCAATGCTACTCGCTCCTCTAGCCTTCGGCCTACTCGGGCCCTCACTAGGCTATACACACTGGCAGTTAGCTGCTGCCTCTTCTGCTGCTCTCTGAGCGTCAGCAATGCTCCTAGCTCACTTAACTCGAGCTGCTTGAGTCTGACTGAGCTCCACTGCAGACTGACCTGTTTTTCTGTGTCTCACTCTGCAGGAGGAGAACAAACTCACAGACCGCCTCTGCCTAGCTTCACCCTCCGTATTTATATCCCTATCCGGGCTCCCTCTGGTGGACTGAGGTAGGGTGGAGGTGTGTGTATGCTCCGAGGGCATCTTGTGGAGAAATCCTTTAATACACCCCTCCAGGATCTGTGGCTCCATGCACAGCAGGGCGCCACAAACCCCATCCTGGTGGCCACAACACGCCGTGTGACAGCAGAGAGAAGCTCTGAGCTGAACCACTACACCTGTGTGTAAAGACTTGGATGACTTTAACCTTTGTCTCTGTCTGTTCCTTACTCCGCGGCTCTGCACCCGCCAACGCTCTATTCCACGCTCTCTCTCTCTCTATGCTGCCCTGAGGCCTTGCTCCACCTGTGGGTAGCCGTACCATCTGAGCTGTCTGAACACCGGCCTCAGAGGACTGCCACAGCGCTGGTGACCCTCACCAGAATCCGCAGGTGGCTTAGTCAAACAAGCACTCATCCAGAAGCCCATAATTTTTTATGTGACAGCCCTGGGCACGGACCAGGCCAAGGCCACGACGACATCCCCCACAACTACAGGCCCGCCGTCCGAGTTCACCTTCCCAGGGAGGGCTAGAGCGTCACAACTTGGCGTAGTCGGCAGGATTTCGTGCCCGTGGCAACGGCAGAAGTCTATACCCATTGCCAACGGGTACTGTGCGCCTTTCTAAAGACTGTATTTCCACATTCCATGTGGCGCCCGCCCAAGAAGAACGGACGC
Source organism: Phyllobates terribilis (assembly GCF_046119375.1). NCBI lineage: Eukaryota > Metazoa > Chordata > Amphibia > Anura > Dendrobatidae > Phyllobates > Phyllobates terribilis. The sequence goes on along the minus strand of NW_027362789.1, from coordinate 14,609,753 downwards.
CATTATGTGCAGGGAAAACAACAACCTCTTAAGACCTCCCATCGTGGGCAAAGTTCTCAAATGGCGCCAAAAATACAGACCCCCCTTGCTACAGAGACTGTCCGCATGGATGTGTCTGTCAAAACAGATGGGACGTCCCAGGGAATGCCCGTCTGCAAGCAGCCATTGAACCGCCCCTGAAAGAGGAGGAGAGAGAGAGGGAGACAAGGCGTGGTTCGAGCAAGTCTAGACAGACCACACCTGGAGGCCGCAATGGAAGGAGACCAGGAATCACCCTCCGCCGCTGGCCCACCGCCAACCACCTCCCTCACCCTGGAGGGATACAGCGTTCGATTAGCACCGGAGGATGCCGAGTTCCTCCGCGGCGAGACGCAGAACTTGACCCGGAGAGTGGAAGAGGCCCAGCGGAGAGCAGTCGAGGAATGGAGGAAGGAGATGTGGGAGAAGCTTGCAGCCCGACACCCGGAGGTTCCGCGCCCTGTCAGCGATACTCCAGCCCCGGTGGAAATGGAACAAGACCAGGAGGCCGCATCCAGCCCAGGAGCGGGTAAGGAAACAACCCTTGCCCTGGGCGCCAAGTGCGTCAACCTCCTCCTAGACTTCCTGCCGCCACCTCCATCCCCGGGTGATACCGTTTGGGAGCAGCTACTAACCCCGGACCCTGAGGCCCAAGCTGTCGCAGCCTCCGGAAGCCTGCTGCCCCTCACACTCCCTTAGCCGTCACCACCTGCCCTCGCCTGGGTGTACTCACACACCAACCCGGACTGGTCCGCCAAGATGGAGGACCAACAGCGGCCCCCGCTAACACCGTTACCAGCACCCCCGGTTACAAGCCCAAAGGGCGAGGAGTTTAGATGGGACAACCGGGGGAGGGATCTAATGAGGTTTCCCCGGGAGACCCAAGCTGAGGCTCAACAGCGGGAGGAGTATTGCAGGCATGAGCTCCTCCAGCTAGAGCGAGAATGGCATGCACAGAGGGTCCTCTGTGAGCAGCTGGAGGTGCGGTCAAAAGCCGCAAGCCCGCCAGGCGCAGGCCTCCCGCTTCAGCCCCATCAAGACGTGTTTGTAAATAGGCGGGACGTGGAGCCCCATCTGGAGGAAGGAGACCCTGACCGCAACCTATACCCGGGAGACTTGGTCTCCTACACCCGCCACCACGGGGTGCGCGGGTGGTACGCCCTGGAGGTACACCGGGTGTTTAAGGAAGACGCCTCTCCGCGCGTTCCCACAAGTGACCAGTCAGGATCAGTGGGAAAGCATGAGCTGTACCCCCGGTGGGGATACCACCTGTAATGCGGCCCCGGCGGCTGAACTTCCTTGTTATTGTTTTTTTTTTGTTCTCCTTGTTGCCGTTCATTTTGAAAAGACGTTATGCCAGCGGACGGTGAGCAGTCAACAGACTGGATTGTGAATAGTTTGCACCTATTCAGGTGCTCCCTATTGGTTTTATATGTGCAACAACAGACCTCAGAACAAAAACCTGTCTGGGTGGCACCATTGGAGGTCCAACTCAGGATCGCCATGCCCTGCGGCCACTCCAGGCCCTACGTGGAGGTTTTTTTTTGGACAGGTCACTCATGCTGCTGAGCCTGCTGAGCCTGCACTTGCACAAGAATTTCTACTGTTTTTCTATATTTATATAATGTTTTAATATATATTTAATCTGCAACGTTTAAGAAAAATGCCTCCCATAATGGGAAGATTGTTTCTGTTGTTTACAAAAGCATTTAAAATTTTTTGAAGTCTGAAATATACCATGTATTTATTCTATTGCAGCCTGCGGACATGCTGTGTTTCACCGGGGGGGAATTTGGCGCCCCTCAGGGTTCAGTCGCCACAGGGGTACTGCACCTCAGACCGAGGTGTGGTATCTCCTCTCCAAGGTAAGGATGGAGTACTACACAGGACCCCTGCCACGCACACAACACTACACCACTCCAGTTCAGGACGGGGATCTAAAGCACCATAGTGCAACCCTGGATCTGAATGGAGGAGTTGGGGGGAACCAAAGTAAGGGGGAACCAAATAGTGAGTGAGGGTGGAGGAAGCACTTTATAACACACCTTAATAGAATCATATATAAACAGATGCCATCTTAATACCGGGTCTTTGGTCGCAGTTCCCTGGAGTGGTTAGTCAGTGCAAGCGGCAGCTGTTCTAGGATTCTGTGATTCCCGGTCTCAGGCTTCGAGACTGGGGATTGGGGCAGAGTTGAGTTATAGCCAGCTCTGTTCCCAGTCTTAGTCCACACAAGAAGGCCCAGGAGGGGAACAGAGGAGATAGGCTCCACAGGCGAAAGGATCTCAGGGGATGCGGACAGAGCGGAGCCGCCACCTGCATGCCTCATTCTGGCCTAGTCAGAGAGACCCTGCCGCAAGAGGGGGTACCGGTCCCCGATTATCTGACCTTGCATTTCACGTCTCTGTCAGAAAAGTCCGGAGGTTTATGTGGATGCCAGGGGGATACGGACGGAGCGGAGTCGCCACCTGTATCCTCTAATCTGCGTTTTTCCAGAGGGACCTGGCCTTACACCAAGTTCTCACCACCAGTCACCAATAAGGGCACCCAGTCGGTCCGGGGGCTACACGAAACCCGTAAAGGACATCGCAGTACCCGTACGGAGCTCAGTGGGGAACACAAGGAGAGAGAAGGAGAAGTAAGAGAAGAGATGAACACACTAGAACTTGGGGTCCTGTCAAGTGCACCTGAAGTACTTGGAGTGTGCTGAACCCCATCCTGGTGGCCGCAACATGCCGTGTGACAGCAGAGAGAAGCTCTGAGCTGAACCACTACACCTGTGAGTAAAGACTTGAATGACTTCAACCTTTGTCTCTGTCTGTTCCTTACTTGGCAGCTCTAAACCCGCCAACGCTCTATTCCACGCTCTCTCTCTCTCTATGCTGCTCTGAGGCCTTGCTCCACCTGTGGGGAGCCGTACCATCCGAGCTGTCTGAACACTGGCCTCAGAGGACTGCTGCAGCGCTGGTGACCCTCACCAAAAACCGCAGGTGGCGTAGTCGAACAACCACTCATCCAGAAGCCCATAATTTTTTATGTGACAGCCCTGGGCACGGACCGGGCCAAGGCCACGATGACATCCCCCACAACTACAGGCCCGCAGTCCGAGTTCACCTTCCCAGGGAGGGCTAGAGCGTCACAATAACAGGGCCCTACATTGCTTATTATATACAGTATAATGGCCACACAGTGCTCCATACAGAATAATGAGCCCCAAATAGTGCTACATACAGTATAATGGCCCCACATAATCCTCCATACAGTATAATGGGTCCCACATAATCCTCCATACAGTATAATGGCCCCACATAGTCCTCCATGCAGAATAATGGCCCCACATAGTCCTCCATACAGTATAATGGCCCCGCATAGTCCCCCCCCCCCCAAGGTCAGGAAAACAACAACTAAGGCGCGGGCGCCGATTCGTCCCTCCCCCAATCCCCTGGACATGTCATCTCCCATACAGTATAATGGCCCCACATAGTCCTCCATACAGTATAATGGCCCCACATAGTCCTCCATACAGTATAATGGCCCCACACAGTGCTCCATAGAGTATAACAGGGCCCTACATTGCTTTCCATATAGTATAATGGCCCCACATAATGCTCCATACAGTATAATGGCCCCACACAGTGCTCCATACAGTTTAATGGGCCCCACACAGTGTTCATACAGTATAATGGGCCCCACATAGTCCTCCATACAGTATAATGAGCCCCACATAGTGCTCCATACAGTATAATGGGCCCCACATAGTGCTCCATACAGTATAATGGGCCCCACATAGTGCTCTCTACAGTATAATGGGCCCCACATAGTGCTCCATACAGTATAATGGGCCCCACATAGTGCTCCATACAGTATAATGGGCCCCACATAGTGCTCCATACAGTATACTGGCCCCACATAGTGCTCCATACAGTATAATGGCCCCACACAGTGCTCCTTACAGTATAATGGGCCCCACACAGTGCTCCATACAGTATAACAGGGCCCTACATTGCTTTCCATACAGTATAATGGCCACACAGTGCTCCATACAGAATAATGAGCCCCACATAGTTCTCCATATAGTATAATGGGCCCCACATATTCCTCCATACAGTATAACAGGGCCCTACATTGCTTTTGTGGCGCCCCAGAGGGTTCAGTCGCCACAGGGGTACTGCACTTCAGAATGAGGTGTGGTATCTCCTCTCTTAGGTAAGGATGGAGTACTGCACAGGACCCCAACCACACACTCAACACTACACCACTCCAGTTCTGAAGGGGGCCTAATGCACCATAGTGCTGCCTCAGGCCTGAATGGAAGAGTGGGGGGGAACCAAAGATTAGGGGGAACCAAGTAGTGAGTGAGGGTGGAGGAAGCATTAATCTACAGCACTTAACTAGAATCATATATAATCAGAGGCCATTTTAGCAACAAGGTCTTTGGTCGTGGGTCTTTCGGTCGGCAAGTCAGCACAAGGCTGCGGCTGGCTGAGGGTCCACGGTTCCCAGTCTCAGGCCTCGAGACGGGGGGTCGGGGCAGAGTTATAACTGGCTCTGTCCCCGGTCAGGGTCCAACTAAGAAGGCCTAGGAGGGGAGCAGAGGAGACAAGCTCCACAGGCGAAAGGATCTCAGGGGGTGCGGACAGAGCGGAGTCGCCACCTGCATGCCTCATTCTGGCACAGCCAGAGAGACCCTGCCGCAAGAGGGGGTACCGGTCCCCGATTATCTGACTTTGCACTTCACGTCTCTGTCGGAAAAGTCTGGAGGCTTATGTGGATCCCAGGGGGATACGTATGGAGTCGCCACCTGTATTCCCTAATCCTAGTCCGGGAGCTTCAAGTTACCCAAAAAGGACATTGCTGTACCCGTACGGGACTCAGTGGGGAGAAGGAGAGAGAAGGTGAAGTAGGAGAAGAGAGGGACACACTAGAGCGGGGGTCCTGTCAAGTGCTCATGAACTACCTGGAGTGTGCTGAGCCCCACCCTGGCGGCCGCAGCTCGCCGTGTGACAGCAGAGAGAAGCTCTGAGCTGAACGATCAAATCTGTGAGTAAAGACTTGGATAATTGCAACTACTGTCTCTGTTGTCTGCTCTTTCCTCCGCGGCCCTGCACCCGCCAACGCTTTACTTCACTCTCTCTTCTCTACGCTGCCCTGAGGCCCTGCTCTACCTGTGGGGAGCCGCACCGGCCTCAGAGGACTGCCGGAGCGCTGGTGATCCTCACCAGAAACTACAGGTGGCGTCACGAGCATTCCCCTTTTTCCCACACAAACCCCCCCCCCCTTCTTTTTCCCTTTTTAAAGAGTGACCCCAGGGTACGGGCCCGGAAGCCGACCACCGCGACATCCCCCCCCCCCCCAAGGTCAGGCAAACAACAACTAAGGCGCGGGCGCCGAGTCGTCCCTCCCCCAATCCCCTGGACGCGTCATCTCCCATACAGTAAAATGGCCCCACATAGTCCTCCATACAGTATAATGGCCCCACATAGTCCTCCATACAGTTTAATAGGCCCCGCATAGTCCTCCATACAGTATAATGGCCTCGCATAGTCCTCCATACAGTATAATGGCCTCGCATAGTCCTCCATACAGTATAATGGACCACACATAGTCCTCCATACAGTATAATGGCCTCACATAGTGCTCCATACTGTATAATGGGCCTCACATAGTCCTCCATACAGTATAATGGGCTCTGCATAGTCCTCCATACAGTATAATGGCCCCACATAGTCCTCCATACAGTATAATGGCCCCATATAGTCCTCCATACAGTATAATGGTCTCACATAGTGCTCCATACTGTATAATGGGCCTCACATAGTCCTCCATAAAGTATAATGGGCCCCGCATAGTCCTCCATACAGTATAATGGCCCCATATATTCCTACATACAGTATAATGGCCCCACATAGTCCTCCTACAGTATAATGGCCCCAAATAGTCCTCCATACAGTATAATGGGCCCCGCATAGTCCTCCATACAGTATAATGGCCTTGCATAGTCTTCGATACAGTATAATGGCCTCGCATAGTGCTCCATACTGTATAATGGACCACACATAGTGCTCCATACAGAATAATGGTCTCACATAGTCCTCCATACAGTATAATGGGCCCCACATAGTCCTCCATACAGTATAATGGCCCCACATAGTCCTCCATACAGTATAATGGGCCTCACATAGTGCTCCATACTGTATAATGGCACAACACAGTGCTCCATTACGGACCTCCCTTGAAATCCTGACTATAGCCGTGCTTAAAAGGAGACCGTGATTTTCACTAACTGCAGCAATACTGTGGCATCGCTGTATATAGCACAAGCTATAAGTTAAAAGCTATTTTAAAAAGTTTTAAAAGATATTTAAAAAAAAAAACATAAAAGTTCCAATCGCCCCCATTTTCCTGCATTAAAAATAAAGATATTAAAAAATTTAAAAAATACACATATGAGATATCGCTGCATTCAGAAAAGTCTGATCTATCAAAATAAAACCACAAGCAACACGATTCGTAAACACCATAAAACAGAAAAATATTCAAAAACGCCAAAATGACATTATTTTCTGCAATACCCCTAAAAATGCTGTAACAAGTGATCAAAATGTCATATCCATTCCAAAATGGTATCAATAAAAATATAGAAACGTTACGGGTCTCGGAAAATGGCGACAACCCAAAAATGGTTTTATTTCAAATAACTTCTGATTTATTTTCACCGGTAAAATAATGAAAGAACTGGACTTGTTTGGTATCGCTGTAATCGTACCGATGAGCAGAATCACACTGCAAGGTCATTTTTACCACAAAATGTACACTGTAAAAATAATTTCCAAGAAACTATGTCAGATTGCGTGTATTTCTCAATTTCACCAAACTTGGAATTTTCGTTTCCTGTTTTCCAGTACAAAGTGGTAAAATCAATGGTGTCAATCAAAATTACAATTCGTCCCCCAAAAAACAAGCCCTCATATGTCTATGTGGACAGAAAAGTAAAAAAGTTATGGCTGTGGGAAGAAGGGGAGGAAAAAACTAAAGTTCAAAAACAGAAATTGGCCCTGTCAGGAAGGGGTTAACTGCTTCTGCACTCTGGAGCCCTAGAGATTAGAGCTTTGGGTTTGGGCATATTTAAGTATTTGTTGCAGCATTTCCTCCTACCAACAAAGTGAATGAGATTCCTGAGGCCTCATGCACACGCTGCTTCTTTTTTCCTTGCAGATTAGAAGCAGTTTTATATTTGCAGCCTATCAATCCATTCAGCGATTTTCATCAGATGCATGGGGGGGAAATGCAAGTAAAAAATACGGTAAAAGTGTGCGTATTTATGTTATGTTGTGTTTTTCCTGCCACAAGACTTTTTTGGTGCAGAAATGTCTGCAGAAAGTGCTTAACGTGTGCACATACAGTACAGACCAAAAGTTTGGACACACCTTCTCATTTAAAGATTTTTCTGTATTTTCATGACTATGAAAATTGTACATTCACACTGAAGGCATCAAAACTATGAATTACCGCATGTGGAATTATATACTTAACAAAAAAGTGTGAAACAACTGAAAATATGTGAAATCGAAGAAGGAAAATTATATTATCCAAAAGATAATAGTCCTCTTAATATAGATCAGCCTGAACAATGTACGGCCATAGTCAAATTAGACGTCCTTACAAAGGGTTTTACTCTAAACATGGGAGATGTCTCAGGTAAGGGTCATGAATGTGAATGTTTATGGTGTTATCAAAAGAATGGACCACTGGAAGGCGATGTGAAGTATATCCATAAAATACACCCAGAATGTGCAAAGTATGGGGACAGATGGTAGAAAAGGTTTGGATTTGATGATAAACTTAGTTTGATGAAATGTGAAAATTTGGTGGAAGAAATAGGAAAGTGCAGTGAGAAATTAAAAAAGTCTGGACTTACAAGTGCAAATATATGGTTGTGTGAAGCCTGAAAGAGAGAAAATGGCCGACATGCAGAAAAATATTATAAAGACAAAAAGAAGGATAAAAAGGGACTGGTGTTAGTAATACAGGATGGGTGTGATATTGTCCTCACACAGAAAGACTTGAATGAAGAACAGGGTTACAGAGGTAGGGGAGAGGTAGAGGAAGAGGTAGGGGAGTGGGCGACAAAACATCTTGTTGGCATTGCAGGAAGATTGGGCATTTTCTTCGAGAATGCCCTGACAGACAAAAAATAACCCAGATGGCACAAATGCCACAGAATATGCAGTAGTAACTCAGGATAAAGTCCTGATGGCCAAAGCACTCCGAAACACCTATCAGCACAAGCAGTCACCGCAACATACTGACATTACATGAGACTAGTCTTATTGACCTACAAATCCTCAAAGAGATGCAACAAGCATCCCCAAAATCTGAACAAACTACACGGGTAATAAAAGGTGCTATCTCCAAAGATGGCATATACGTATCTGCAGAAAACAAATATATATTGCCCAGTAACCTCTTTAGATATGCTGCAGTATTGAGCCATAGCACAGGAGAGATGGTAAAGATCATAAAGTATTTACAGCATGCCACTTTACTAACTACTCAAAGTTTTGTCTCACCTGCTTTCTTGTCCATTATTGGAAACATTGTCTGTCGTAAGTGTTGAAGTAGAATACACCTGAGTGTCATTGTCACCTGGCATGTTATATCTTATACCAAATCTCTTAAGATGCCTGATTGACTCATTTCACAAGTTATTATATAATATTGGCTAAGTGTCTGTATGTCAGTGTTCATGATAGATATTGATTTTTATAGTTGTTGGCTATATGTGTGATAGGCACCGGAGCGCAGGGCCTAGACCCTCCAGTATGCCGGGCATGGGTCGGATACTCTCTGCGGTCCCCTGGTCGCAAGGACGGTGGTGACTGTGCCCGATGCCTGGAGCTGCGGAGTCACATTTGTAGGGAGACATGGCTGCGGGGGTTAAACGTCGTTCTCCTGTGCCTTCACAGTGGTGTACGATGTGGTTTACATTCCCTATGGTGTTTTGGTGATGGAGGGCGATAGGGTTGAGGGAGAGAAGTAGCCAGGAGACTTTGGCAACGGTAAAACAGATGGTAACTTTACTCGTTCACAGCCCGAGGGGTTAAACAGCCAAAGAAGAGTATAGTACAGGCAAGCACGTGCTGGTGGTAAAACAGTTCTTTATTACAGATAAACATCCGGCAATGGAGACAGAGCAATGGGAAAACAAATGAGTAGCTTACAAGTAAGTCCCTCTATGTGTCTAATGTCTGGTGTCCAGTACTGACGCTATAGAGGTTCCCTGCCGATTCTCTATCCATATTAGGCCTCACTGTCCCATCCCCACTATCCATCATATTACATGAAGTGCAAATACAGAATGACGTTATCCCCACAGTCCTCTGTGTGTAACCACCAAAGGCCAAATGTAGCTCCTGCGTCCTGGGCACACCTGCAATAGCAGTAGACAAATGTGTGCTCTAGAGGACCAGGCAATCACTCACCCCGATTGGCAGACGTTTTGCTCCCTCATGTTTGGTCCTCAAGTTAGCTGCTCCGTTTGAAGGTTGATAGGAACAAGGGAAAGAATCCCCTACATGCTTGGCTGTGTAGTGATGCTCGCTGAGCTTCTCTTAACTGCCATTATAGACTCTGTCTTCCCCCTCTCCTCCTCTGTAGTCTACATCTTCTTCTCTCAGACCACCACTGTTCACTTGGGAACCTGCCTTGGTGAAGAGGATATTAACTGTTTCTGTACAAACTAGTATTAAAAGTGCTAAATCCCTATGACATTAATATACATTTAATGTATACAGAGTTTTTTAGGAATAATAATAATAATCATTTTTATTTATATAGCGCCAACATATACTGCAGCACTTTACAATTAAGCGGGGACATGTACAGACAATAAATTCAATACAAGGTGAGACAGTTTAAACAGTTACATTAGGAGTGAGGTCCCTGCTTGCAAGCTTATATTCTACAAGGAAATGGGGGGACACAATAGGTGGAAAGTGCTTGTTATTTCAGGTCTGGCAATTATAATAAGTCAGGATTGTCATATAAAGCTGTATGATCCGGTCATCAGCACGTATGTTCAAGTGCAATACTCAATTACCGAGTGCAGTTATCGTGTGCATGGAGGGTGTGGAGACAGATGAAGAGAAGGGAACAGATTCTGAATAGTATTTAGGAGGGAACAGGGGAAAGTTAGTTTACTGAGTATTTGAGGTGGTAGGCTTGTTTAAAGAGATGGGTTTTTAAGGCGCGCTTGAAGACATCAGGGCTAGGCATCAATCGGATCGTCTGGGGTAGAGCATTCCAGAGAACTGGCGCAGCATGAGAGAAGTCTTTGAGACGGAGGTGCGAGGTTCGGATTATGGGGGATGTTAGTCTTAGGTCATTTGTGGAACGGAGAGCACGTGTAGGACGATAGACTGAGATGAGAGAGTTGATATAAGGTGGTGCAGAACTGTGGAGAGCTTTGTGAGTGAGAGCAATGTGTTTATAATGGACCCTGTAGCGAATGGGTAACCAGTGTAATGACTGGCACAAGGTGGAGGCATCAGTGAAGCGGCTGGACAGAAATACGACCCTGGCTGCCGCATTCAGGACAGATTGGAGAGGGGAAATTTTGGTAAGAGGAAGACCGATCAGAAGAGAGTTGCAGTAGTCCAGACGAGAGTGAATAAGAGCGACAGTAAGAGTTTTAACAGTTTCAAAAGTGAGAAAAGATCGGATTCTGGAGATGTTTTTAAGATGCAGGTGACAAGAGTGAGTGAGTGATCGGATATAGGGAGTAAAACAGAGGTTAGTGTCGAATATGACCCCAAGGCAGCGGGCGTGCTGCTTGAGAGTTATGGTTGAACCCTCCAAGGTAATTTCGATGCTAGGTAGAGTTAGGTTAGTAGAGAGGGAAAACACCAGAAGTTCAGTTTTGGAGAGATTCAGTTTAAGATAGAGGGAGGACATTATGTTAAACACAGCAGACAAACAATCCTTGGTATTTTGTATTAGGGTAGGGGTGATGTCAGGGGAAGAAGTGTATAATTGGGTGTCGTCAGCATAGAGATGATACTGGAACCCAAATCACCTAACTCTGGGTTAAGTTGTCTCTCTGTTTCCGGATAAATAGACCACGTCATGATACACTCAGGTGGGACAATGTTGACTGTACTGAAGGTTTTGCTCCGATCCTACACCTATTCCAACACATTTGGTTACCTTACTTTCTGTTACCTCAGCGAAAACCCTTCAAGAGAATAGATGTGGAATCAGACTGTACATTAGCAGAATAATTGGCTAAGATAACAACACTCAAATAAGTCTCTACCCCTAATTTTTTCTCAGGAGAACTGCTACCGAAACCTGAGGTTGTGAAACGTGCTGACTGGGTCCTTGTGAAGGTGATAAAGAAGAAACACTGGCACCAGCCTAAGTGGGAAGGTCCTTACCAAGTCCTATTGACCACTCCCACTGCTGTCAAAATTGCTGAACGTACATCACGGATACATCTGTCCCACTATTAAAAGGGTTGACGGAAGTCTAGGGAAAGTTAGGCAGGGAACAAACCCAGTCTCCTGAACCATAAACCCGGCTACAAAGGGGGGTTCTCCAAAAGGGAGAATTCATCTCAAACCGGTGAAGACACCCACTTCCCTTTTCCCGGTGGACGGAGACAGGGTAGGCAGTAGAAGAAAAAAAAGATGTACTAGGGACAGTTATTTTGGGAATCCTACACATGGTTATGGGAAATTGGAAGGTAATAGATCCAGCAGGGTGGGAAAGTCCAGAGGGTTGGAGAGGTTTTGGATTTAATAATTTAAATCTCACTTTTGAAGTATGTCAGACGGTCACCTTTTTGATGGACTTCTGCCTGTTATATAAAGGACGTGTAGATGGAGAACAAGCTGCCAAACTAACTGGGTCAGAAAAATATGTTTGTGTTATAAACCAAAATAACAGGGGAGTCCGAATGTTTACTAGTTGGTCCCTTGCTGGATGGACAACCAAGACTATGGGTATAAAATTTATGGCCACACAGATTTGAAATCCAGGTTCCTCATTAGGAAAAAATAAACTTCCCGGTGCACAAAAAGGGATGATTGTAGCAAAATTAGTATTAATCTTAAAAAAAACCTAAGATGAGAGACCAAAGGTTATATGGTATTGGATCTGATGCATCAGGAACAGACCCAATAGGACATTTCTACATAGAAGTTCAGAATAATACCAAAACACGCCCCAAGGAAAGTATGTCAGAAAGAACCATAATGGAGTCCATGGGTCCCACAGTTGGGTTCACTAACTTAATCTATGAAGATAAACTAGCTCTAGAGACAATCTATGAGGAGAAAAATGAATGGTTAGAATTGCTTAGATATACTGCAAAAAGCCTTAACAAACTAAACTGTGTAGCTTGAACAACAGCCAGACCACAGCTAGGTACTGTCCCTTTTCCCCTACATGATCAGGAGGACCCAGAAGGGTTACAGTACATAATTAAACTATATGGAAAACTTCCTGTCCCCTCAGATAAGGAAAGAAAATGCAAAACATTATCACTTTTATTTCCCCCACTTAAAAAAAACAGATATCCAACAACAGGTGATTGCTTATCCTGGTAACTATACTTGTTTCAGTCTTCCTGGGAAAGGACATGACGAACTCCAGGACGACTTTTGTAGAGAACTAATCAATGTTTCCCACAACACCAACTACTCAGTCATATGGTCAAAACGGACCACCCTGAGAGAAGACATATGGTGGTCATGTGGTGACAAAAGAATACCAGCCAGATTGCCGTATGGTTCTAAAAGGGATTGTGCGGTTATCCAGCTAGTCATGCCCTTCCACCTATTGTCAACAGGAACATGGTCAAAGGTATGTGGTGGGAGTAGACAGAAGCGTGACACCCCCCGAGAATCCTTAGATTTTAGTGTATACATAGATGACATTGGAGTTCCCAGAGGAGTGCCCAACGAATACAAGGCTAGGAACCAGGTAGCAGCTGGGTGGGAGTCCATCATATGGTGGGTGACAATAAATAAAAATGTAGACTGGATAAACTACATATACTACAACCAACAGAGATTTGTTAATTACACTCGAGATGCAGCTAAAGGGATAGCTGAGCAGCTAGGACCAACTTCCCTCATGGCTTGGCAGAACAGAATGGCATTAGGCATCCTCTTAGCAGAAAGAGAAGATGTATGTAGTATGTTGGAGGATTTTGTTGCAATTTCATCCCTAATAATACTACAGCTCCTGATGGTAGCATCACAAATGCCCTTGATGGACTGACTGCCCTATCTAATAAACTGGCTGAGAACTCTGGATATGGTGACAATTTTTCTTCCTGGATTGAAGGATGGTTTGGGAAATGGTCTGGCCAGGTCACTTCCGCGCTGATATCTCTGGCCATTGTGGCCAGTGTACTCCCTGTTTGTGGCTGTTGTGCTATACTGTGCATTAGAGGACTCGCACAAAGACTTATTGACTCTGCCATAACAAAGACTATGTATGGAGGAATGGAGACTATGGAACCTGATGATAATGATTCTGAACATTACACCTTCCCCGAAAATAACCAAGACTCTGAAATCCGATGGGTCCTGTGAAAACCGTAATAAGAAAACAAAAGCCCTGATGGGTACAGAGATGTGATATTGACATTTACAAAAGGGGGGAATGTTATAATCATTTGTGTAATAACTATATAATGTGTGTATATATGTGTGTGTATATATATATATACAGTATATATACAGTATATATAGTTTTACTGAAAGGTCCTAGAATGAGTGGAAAGTAGACAGATATTCTCTTTGCGGTCAGAAACAACTGACTCTGAGATGTGTAGAGACACTAATCATTTCTTTGGAGAAACAGGATGCTTAGAATATAATCTATAGTCGGCTGCAAGAATTCATTTTCGTTGCCTCTTATCTGATTTTGCATTATATATATACTAGAAATAGGCCGGATGCTATTGCATGGGGAGTGCGGTGAAATGAACCTCTGTGTACCCTTAGTGGTGCTAACAGGAGCAGTGGCCATGTGTCACACCATTTGCGCTTTCCAACATCCCTGTTCTATATCATCCTTCCGCATTTGTGTCTTGTATTTGTGGCATCATTTGACGTCGTTCACACCTGTGCACTGTCTCTTCCTTGTTGGGTGCTGTATTTTGGGATCTGGTGTTGTGTTTCTTGAGTGATGGTCACTATGTGGTGTCTCCTGTGTGCGGGTTTACACTATATGGTCTCTTGGAAGCTGTTGTGACTATAATTGGATGTGGTCCATTGTTTTGTGTAGTTTGATGTGTGTGTGATTGTCCGTTTCCAAGGTGGAGCAAAAAAACAGAAAGGAAGTGAAAGGAAACAATTTATTATCATGTCACAAATAATGGCAAAGCTTCATACTTTACATAATAGGAACAGAAAGACAATCCATAGAAATGTTATTAGATTCTATTCTTATGTATTAGATAGATAGATGGAACTATGAAACTTGAAAGACATACTGATAGGATGTTTAGATTGTGAGCCCCAATGGGGACAGTGCTGCAAATGTATGTAAAGCACTATGGAATTAATAGTGCTATATAAATGAATCAATATTATTATATGATATAAATATATTATTTATGTATATATGGTGAAACTATGTAAGTATGTATCTATAATGTCTCCTCAATCTATATATATATGATATGTCTAAGGGGTAGCGTTTCTCCTTATGGAGAGTGACACACCGGCTCTGGCACGTCAAGGTAAGGAGGCTTATTCGCCATGCAATGCTTCTCTGGGAAATTGAATATGCAAATTGCCTCTTCAGAGAAAAAGACCTCAGTCCAGAGCCTCTCACCAGCCAAATCACTTCTCATACTTTGCACTGACGAGGGCCAACAGCCCGAAACGCCGTGTCTGCAAATTGAGATTCTGATTTGGCTTTTATCCTAAGTCATATTGCACGACTCGTTAAAGGGTTGATTGTGACTTGTAGGATTGCTGCTTCCAATAGGTGGCGCTATAGAGTACAAGTCCTCTTTTTCTCTGAAGAGGCAATTTGCATATATATATATAACAACATTAACAAACATATACAGTATATGTATGTGTTTAGCTATGATGTATGTACTGTATGTACTAAAAATATAGAATTATTTAACCCCTTAACAACATTTGACGTACTAATACACGTCTGTGCCCTGGGACTTAAGAGCCAGACCCGTATTAGTACGTCATGGCGATCGCGCGCGCACACAGGCTGTGCGGGCGCGATCGCCACCGGGTGTCAGCTGATTGTCATAGCTGACACCCGATACTATGTGCAGGGAGCGGTCCTGCACCGCTCCCAGCACATTAACCCCCGCGATGCTGCGATCGAAGTCGATCGAAGTCGATCGCAGCATTGCGGGGGCAAGGGGAGGTGATCGCAGATACTCACCTCCTCTTCCGGCTTCCAGCGCTGTCTGACGCGGCTTCCCGGGTGTTGTCATGACGACCCGATGTCGTCATGACAACATCCGGGTCACTAGACAGCAGGAAGATTGTTTGGACATGCGCAGTGCATCTCCAAACAATCCTCTCCCTGTCCAGCGCTGACAGCCTGCATGGCACAGGGATGGTGCTGCATTCCTGTGCCATGCAGGCGATCAGAGAAAAAAAAGTGAAAGTCCCATAGTGGGACAAAGTAATAAAGTATATAAACTTTCAGAAAGTGAAAAAAAAAAAAATATATAAAAAAATATAAAAAAAATATAAAAAAAAATAATCCACCAAAAATAAAAATATAATGTACCCATCAATAAATATTATTATAAAAAAAAACAAAAAAAAACAATAAAAGTACACATATTTGGTATCACCGCGTCCGTAACAACCTGACCTATAAAACTGTCCCACTAGTTAACCCCTTCAGTGAACACGGTAAAAAAAAAAAAAAAACGAAGCAAAAAACAATGCTTTATAACCATACCGCCAAACAAAAAATGGAATAACACGCGATCAAAAAGACGCATATAAATAAAAATGGTACCGCTGAAAACGTCATCTCGTCCCGCAAAAAAGCAAGCTGACATACAGCTCCATCAGCCGAAAAATAAAAAAGTTATAGCTCTCAGAATAAAGCGATGCTAAAAAATAATTTTTTCTATAAAATTGCTTTTATTATGTAAAAGTGCAAAACATAATAAAACGATATAAATGTGGTACCGCTGTAAACGTACTGACCCAAAGAATAAAGCTACCTTATCAATTTTACCACACGCGGAACAGAATAAAAAACAACAAAAAAAACAATTCCTGAATTGTTGGTTTTTGTTTATTCTGCCTCCAAAAAATCGGAATAGAAAGCGATCAAAAAATGTCACGTGCCTGAAAATGGCACCAATAACAACGACAACTCATCCCGCAAAAAACAAGCCGTCACATGACTGTCTGCCAAAATCTGGAAAAATTATAGCTCTCAAAATATGGCGATGCAAAAACTAGATTTTACAAAAAATGCGTCTTTTAGTGTGTGACAGCTGTCAGTCATAAAAACCCGATATCATTCTGGTATTGCTGTAATCACACCAACCCGAAGAATAAAGTCGTCTAATCACTTATACCGCACGAGGAACGGCGTCAAAAATAAACTCTCGGGTTAGGGTTGAGCTAAGGTTAGGGCTGGGTTTGGGGTTAGGGTTGTGATGGGGTTGGGATTTTTTTCAAAAGTAAGAAAAAAAGATGACGATATGGCGACTAGTGTTGAGCGCAAGTGCTCGCTACTTGAGTTTGCATCGGGTGCTCTGGTATGCATTGAGTATCGTGGGCATTTGAGTGACATGCTCGAGTCTCCGCCCCATATGCTTCGCGGCCAAAAAAACTTTACGGCAATTGCCTGCCATGCACGAGCGATCCCCGCATATTTTTTTTTGGGTGTCTAATAACCGTGAAACATGCGGGGCAGGGACTCGAGCATGTCACTCGAGCACACGCAGTACATGGTGCATACCTGAGTCCCCGATGCAAACTCAAGTAGCGAGCACTTGCGCTCAAGACTAATGACAAATTATTCAATATGATGACCTAATGTTATCAAATTCTGTGTTGTACCTCTGGGTTCAAAATGTTCACTATACACCTTAATAAAATCCTTGAGGGGTATAGTTTCCAAAATGGGGTCACTTGTGGGGGAGCTCCAATGTTTAGGCACTTCACGGGCTCTCCAAACGCGACATGGTGTCCGCTAACAAATTGAATGGAAAATCGGCTCAAATTGTTAGGGGACGCCATGTTGCGTTTGGAGAGTCCCGGTGTGCCCAAACATTGGAGCTCCCCCACAAGTGACACCATTTTGGAAACTAGACCCCCCAAGGCACCTAACTAGATGCATAGTGAGCATTTGGAACCCCTAGGTGCTTCACAAATTGATTCATAAAAATGAAAAATTGTTTTTTTTTTCACTTTTTCATTTTTATTAATCAATTTGTGAAGCACCTGGGGGTTCCAAGTGCTCACTATGCATCTAGATAGGTGCCTTGGGGGGTCTAGTTTCCAAAATGGGGTCACTTGTGGGGGAGCTCCAATGTTTGGGCACACAGAGGCTCTCCAAACGCAACATGGTGTCCGCTAACAATTTGAGCCGACAATTTGTTAGCGGATACCATGTTGCATTTGGAGAGTCCCTGTGTGCCCAAACATTGATGACATTCTTTGATGACTGCTTTGCACACTCTTTGCATTCTCTTGATGAGCTTCAAGAGGTAGCCACCGGAAATGGTTTTCACTTCACAGGTGTGCCCTGTCAGGTTTAATAAGTGGGATTTCTTGCCTTATAAATGGGGTTGGGACCATCAGTTGTGTTGTGCAGAAGTCTGATGGATACACAGCTGATAGTCCTCCTGAATAGACTGTTAGAATTTGTATTATGGCAAGAAAAAAGCAGCTAAGTAAAGAAAAACGAGTGGCTATCATTACTTTAAGAAATGAAGGTCAGTCAATGCGAAAAATTGGGAAAACTTTGAAAGTGTCCCCAAGTGCAGTTGCAAAAACCATAAATCGCTACAAAGAAACTGGCTCACTTGAGGACCGCCCCAGGAAAAGAGGACCAAGAGTCACCTCTACTTCTGAGGATAAGATTATCCGAGTCACCAGCCTCAGAAATCGCATGTTAACAGCAGCTCAGATTAGAGACCAGGTCAATGTCACACAGAGTTCTAGCAGCAGACACATCTCTTCAACAACTGTTAAGAGGAGACTTTGTGCAGCAGGCCTTCATGGTAAAATAGCTGCTAGGAAACCACTGCTAAGGACAGGCAACAAGCAGAAGAGACTTGTTTGGGCTAAAGAACACAAGGAATGGACATTAGACCAGTGGAAATCTGTGCTTTGGTCTGATGAGTCCAAATTTGAGATCTTTGGTTTCAACCACCATGTCTTTGTGCGACGCAGAAAAGGTGAACGGATGGACTCTACATGCCTGGTTTCCACCGTGAAGCATGGAGGAGAAGGTGTGATGGTGTGGGGGTGCTTTGCTGGTGACACTGTTGGGGATTTATTCAAAATTGAAGGCATACTGAACCAGCATGGCTACCACAGCATCTTGCAGTGGCATGCTATTCCATCCGGTTTGCATTTAGTTGGACCATCATTTATTTTTCAACAGGACAATGACCCCAAACACACCTCCAGGCTGTGTAAGGGCTATTTGACCAAGAAGGAGAGTGATGGGGTGCTACGCCAAATGACCTGGCCTCCACAGTCACCAGACCTGAACCCAATTGAGATGGTTTGGGGTGAGCTGGACCTCAGAGTGAAGGCAAAAGGGCCAACAAGTGCTAAGCATCTCTGGGAACTCCTTCAAGATTGTTGGAAGACCATTTCCAGTGACTACCTCTTGAAGCTCATCAAGAGAATGCCAAGAGTGTGCAAAGCAGTCATCAAAGCAAAAGGTGGCTACTTTGAAGAACCTAGATTATAAGACATATTTTCAGTTGTTTCACATTTTTTTGTTAACTATATAATTCCACATGTGTTAATTCATAGTTTTGATGCCTTCAGTGTGAATGTACAATTTTCATAGTCATGAAAATACAGAAAAATCTTTAAATGAGAAGGTGTGTCCAAACTTTTGGTCTGTACTGTACGTATTAGCACTCCCTGGGCTGTAAAGGGGTTAAGACCCATAGTGCTGGGGATTGGTTCCCATGGTGAAAAATTAAGTGCCTGGATGGATTTTTACCTACAGCCTCTGGTTCAGGAAACTCCGAGTTACATTAGGGATTCAAAATTCATAGTGACCATTTTTGATAAATTTGAATGGCAAAAAAACTTTGGATCATTGTCCTGTGATGTGGAGGCATTATACCCCCTCAATTCCCCACCATATTGCTTTAGCATGTTTAACCTACCACCTTGACACATACAGTTTGTACACTATAGAAATAAAAGAATTTCTGGTCATAGCAGTACAGTTCCTCTTAGAGCGTAATTATTTTAGCTTTGATAAAAGTTTTTTTTTTACAGAAAAGAGGAGTCAGCATGGGCAGTAAATTTTCTCCTTCGCTAGTGAACATAGTGATGTGTAGGTGGAGGAGCTTTTCATTTACCATAATGATAACACATATAGTGGACACATTGTGTGGTACGGTAGATTTATTGATGACCTCCTCCTGGTGTGGGGGGGCACACAGGAGGAGGTGGTACAATTTGTACAGTACATCAACTGCAATAATTTTAATCTTAAATTCACTTAGTTCTACCATTCATCCAAAATTACTTTTTTGGATCTCGAACTTGAGGCTACCAAGGAGAAAGAATTGGTCAAAATTAATCCCCACAGAAAATCTACAGCCTCAAATATTCTATCAGCTAAATGTTGTCATCCGCCACATATTAACCACTTCGCACCAGAGCCTGTTTTTGCCTTCGTGACCAGGCCAATTTTTTCAATTCTGACCACTGTCACTTTATGAAGCAATTACTCTGGAACGCTTCAACGGATCCCCCTGATTCTGAGATTGTTTTTTCGTGACATATTGTACTTCATGATAGTGGTAAAATTTCTTTGATATCACATGCGTTTATTTGTGAAAAAATCGGAAATTTGGCGAAAATTTTGAAAATTTTGCAATTTTCAAACTTTGAATTTTCATGCCCTTAAATCAGAGAAATATGTCACACAAAATACTTAATAAATAACATTTCCCACATGTCTACTTTACATCAGCACAATTTTGGAACCAAAATTTTTTTTGTTAGGGAGCTATAAGGGTTAAAAGTTGACCAGCGATTTCTCATTTTTCCAACAAAATTTACAAAAACATTTTTTTAGGGACCACATCATATTTGAAGTCACTTTGAGGGGTCTTTATGACAGAAAATACCCAAAAGTGACACCGTTCTAAAAACTGCACTCCTCAAGGTGCTCAAAACCACATTCAAGAACTTTATTAACCCTTCAGGTGCTTCACAGAAATTTTTGGAATGTGGAAGAAAAAAATTAACATTTAACTTTTTTCACAAAAATGTTACTTTAGACCCAATTTTTTTTATTTTCACAGGGGTAACAGGAAAAAAATGGACCCCAAAATTTTTTGTGCAATTTCTCTTGAGCGTGCTGATACCCCATATGTGAGGGAAAACCACTGTTTGGGCGCACGGCAGGGCTCGGAAAGGAAGGAGCGCCATTAGACTTTTTGAATGTAAAATTTGTCTGAATAATTAGCAGACGCCATGTTGCATTTGGGGAGCCCCTGATGTGCCTAAACAGTGGAAACCCCCCACAAGTGACACCATTTTGGAAACTAGACCCCTTAGGGAACTTATCTAGATGTGTGGTGAGCACCTTGAACCCCAAGGTGCTTCACAAAAGTTTATAATATTGAGCTGTAAAAATAAAATTTTCACATTTTTCCCACAAAACCGTTTTTCATCCCTTAATTTTGCATTATCATAAGGGTAATAGGATAAATTGCACCATGAAATTTGTTGTGCAATTTCTCCTGAACACGCTGATACCCCATATGCGGAGGCAAATTACTGTTTGGGCGCATGGCAGGGCTCGGAAGGGAAGGAGCGCCATTTGACTTTTTGAATGTAAAATTTGTTTGAATAATTAGCAGACGCCATGTCGCATTTGGGGAGCCCCTAATGTGACTAAACAGTGGAAACCCCCCACAAGTGCCACCATTTTGGAAACTAGACCCCTTAGGGAACTTATCTAGATGTGTGGTGAGCACCTTGAACCCCAAGGTGCTTCACAGAAGTTTATAATATTGAGCTGTAAAAATAAAATTTTCACATTTTTCCCACAAAAAATCGTTTTCATTCTCTAATTTTGCATTATCATAAGGGTAACAGGATAAATTGCACCATGAAGTTTGTTGTGCAATTTCTCCTGAACACGCCGATACCCCATATGTGAGGGAAAACCACTGTTTGGGCGCACGGCAGGGTTTGAAAGGGAAGGAGCGCCATTTGACTTTTTGAATGTAAAATTTATTTGAATAATTAGCGGACGCCGTGTCACATTTGTGGAGCCCCTAATGTGTCTAAACAGCGGAAACCCCCCACAAGTGCCACCATTTTGGAAACTAGACCCCTTAGGGAACTTATCTAGATGTGTGGTGAGCACCTTGCACCCCCAGCTGCTTCACAGAAGTTTATAATATTGAGCCGTGAAAATAAAATTTTCACATTTTTCCCATAAAAAATGTTTTTCATCCCCTAATTTTGCATTATCATAAGGATAACCGGAGAAATTGCACCATGAAATTTGTTGTACAATTTCTCCTGAGTACGCCGATACCCCATATGTGGGGGAAAACCACTGCTTTGGTGTATGGCAGGGTTCGGAAGAGAAAGGAGCGCTATATTGGCTGGGATAGGCAGCAGACACCATGTCACATTTGAAGAGTCGCTGACATGCCAAAACAGCAGAAACCTCCACAAATGACCCCATTTTGTAAACTACACCTCTCAAGGAATTCATCTAGGGAAATAGTGAGTATTTTTTAATTTTTAAATTTATACCATTGGGCAGTGAAAAAATCATAATTATATTTTTACCACAAAAAAATGTTTTACCCTCAGATTTTACATTTTCACACAGGGCAATGGGTAAAAATGGTGCCGAAATGTGTCACACAATTTCTTCTAAAAGTGTCAATACCCCATATGTGGCTGTATCGTACCGCTTAGCCATACGGTGAGATCTGGGTGCTATTTGACAATTGGAGAACAAATTATTGTAGAATAGGCATTTGGATTTGGGAGCACAAAATTTTCTGAATTTCTTTTGGGGGGCAAGGGTCATTTTGCTTTTCCTGAGCCTTTCTGCTACCAGTAACTTGGAAGTCCCTTATATTTTTAACAGATGACGGACCTGAGTGGGGACTAGCTTTTTTTGAGGACTGAGTTGAAGCTTTTATTGGGAACATTTTACGTAACATTTATCCGGCGCTCTAGGCTGAGCACTTACATCGGGGTTTCCATCTAAATTTCCAAGTGATGTAATTCAGATGAAACCCCTGCAGGATCCATTCACTGTAATGAGGCAGCAGAGTTACTCTGGACACCGTCTGGCCTCTGTGTAGCGGTGTCCTTTTTTTCAGAAGTGCACAAAACTGTGGCCAGCCGCACTTTTATGCACGCCTAAAACAAATGACACCGTGGGATCACAGGCTAGACGGCGTCCACAGTGGCCTATATCTGTCTCATTACAGGGAATCTTCCGTCATGGGTTCCGGCTGAATCACGTATTTCAGAGATTTACACGGAAACTCTGGTGTAAGTGCTCAGCGCAGAGCACAGGATAAATGTGGGCAGAGCCTTACTGGGATCTTTGGGGACATAATAAACAAATCAGTAGCAGGTGAAGAATTGGTTTTATTTATTTTTTACGCCGTTCCTAGTGTGATATAACTGATTAGATTACTTTATTCTTCGGGTCGGTGTGATTACAGAGATACCAGATTGATATCGGGTTTTTATGACTGACAGCTGTCACACACTAAAAGACGCTTTTTTTGCAAAATCTAGTTTTTGCATCACCATATTTTGAGAGCTATAATTTTTCCATATTTCGGCCGACAGAGTCATGTGACGGCTTGTTTTTTGCGGGACGAGTTGACATTTTTATTGGTACCATTTTTGGGGACGTGACATTTTTTGATCACTTTCTATTCCGTTTTTTGGGAGGTAAAATTAACAAAAACAAACAATTCAGGAATTGTTTTTTGAGTTTTTTTTTTATGCCGTTCTGCGTGTGGTAAAAGTGATCAGGCAGCGTTATTCTTCGGGTCAGTACGTTTACAGCGATACTACACTTACTGTATTTTTTTTATGTTTTGGCGTTTTTACACAATAAAACTATTTTATAGAAAAAAATATTTTTTTTGCATTGCTTTATTCTGAGCGCTATAACTTTTTTATTTTTCGGCTGATGGAGCTGTATGGCGGCTTTTTTTTTGCGTAACAAGATGACGTTTTCAGTGGTACCATTTTTATTTCTATTTTGTTTTTTGATCGCATTTTTTTCCACTTTTTGTTTGGCAATATGATGAAAAAGCATATTTTTTTGCTCCGTTTTTTATTTATTTTTATTACGGTGTGCACAGAAGGAGTTAATTAGTGTGACAGTTTTATAGCTCGGGTTGTTTCGGACGCGGCGATACCAAATATGTGTACTTTTTTTGGTTTTGTAAAAATATACGGATTTATTGGTTTAATATTTTATTTATTTATTTTTATTTATTTTGTGATTTTTTTATTAATAGTTTAAAAACTTTTTTTTTACTTTTTTTCACATTTTTACTTAGTCCCTGTATGGGACAATAATTTTTATTTTTCTGATCGCTGATCTCATGTAATGTAATAGACATATATTACATTACATGAGATCTTCACACAGTCAGTGTGTCCTGCCAGGCTTCAGCTGCAGCTGAGCCAGACAGGACACCATATATGGCAGATCTGGAGGCGGTCATGTGACCTCCAGCTGCCATAGCAACCCCAGGTCCTGGAAGGACACGGAGGTCTTCGGAGAGGTAAGTTGACGACCCCCTCTCCTCCTGCTGTCTCCTATATGCCGTGATCACTATAGATCACAGCATATAGATGACAGCTAAGGGTTAACATCACTGGGACCTGATCTAATCAGGTCCCGATGATGTTCCCTGTCAGAGCTAACGCTCTGCACCGGAATCGCAGCGCTTGCAGGACCCTAGGGGTCCTGAGCGCTGCGAGACCACCCACCGTTTTTAAACGTCGGCGCTGCACAGAGCCCGGCAAGCGCCGACGTTTATCTACAGTGGGCGGTCCTGAACCGGTTAAGAGAAATATCCCTTACGGTGAGCTAATACGAACAATACGAAATTGTTCAGATAACATCACTTTTCAGAAGGAATGAGAAAAAATGTGTAACAGACTATCCAATAGGTGCTATCCCGAGTGCTCTTTAAGAAAAGCGAGTAGAATTGTCTCCAATATAAATCGGAAAGATATACTCCGAAATAAACAGAAAAATAACATTAACACATTGGATACTAGGGTAACGTTTTCTACCACCTATAGTCCTCAGTATAATAAAATTACATCTAGAATTAAAAAGTATAACCCTATTATATATCAGAACAAGAAACTAAAAAACCTACTTTCTAATGCCATCCGCTTTGTAGCCAGGAAAGCGCCCGCTCTGGGAATCATCCTTTCTCCTAGCTTATACACCAGTGAGACTAATACTGTACAACCAAACTGGCTCAGCACAAAAGGTTTCTTAAATTCAAGACAGGATCTGATACTGCAGTATTAAGAAATATAATTCTGCATTTATTTCCATGCATGTACACTGGGTACGGAAAGTATTCAGACCCCTTTAAATTTTTCACTCTTCGTTTCATTGCAGCCATTTGGTAAATTCTAAAAAGTTCATTTTTTTCTCATTAAAGTCCACTCTGCACCCCATCTTGACTGAAAGAAAACAGAAATGTAGAAATTTTTGCAAATTTAATAAGAAAGAAAAACTGAAATATCACACGGGCATAAGTATTCAGACCCTTTGCTCAGTATTGAGTAGAAGCACCCTTTTGGGCTAGTACAGCCATGAGTCTTCTTGGAAATGATGCAACAAGTTTTTCACACCTGCATTTTAGGATCCTCTGCCATTCTTCCTTGCAGATCCTCTCCAGTTCCGTCAGGATGAATGGTAAACGTTGGTGGACAGCCATTTTCAGGTCTCTCCAAAGATGCTCAATTGGGTTTAGGTCAGGGCTCTGGCTGGGCCAGTCAAGAATGGTCACATAGTTGTTCTGAAGCCACTCCTTTGTTATTTTAGCTGTGTGCTTAGGGTCATTGTCTTGTTGGAAGGTGAACTTTGGCCAAGTCTGAGGTGCAGAGCACTCTGGAAGAGGTTTTCATCCAGGATATCTCTGTACTTGGCCGCATTCATGTTTCCTTCAATTGCAACCAGTCGTCCTGTCCCTGCAGCTGAGAAACACACCCATAGCATGATACTGCTGTTATGATCTGCTACAAGAACTAAGGAAAGAGAGGAAATCTGTCCATACAATAGGACTAAGCTGATTCCCTACGATGCAGCGGGCAACCTGTTCCTTGTGAACAGACCCGCCTTCGTCCGTGGCTTGTCTGAACGCAGACCTATAGATTAAAGGGAGGGGTCCCTAAAAGAACTAAGGACTGGGACAAAATTGGACACCTCCTGGCAGAAATAGTAGCAGAAGAAGACAAACAGACAAAAGTACTTAGTGGTCCAAGGACCAAACAAACTAGAGAGATACAGTAGGTACAAAGCACCTGGCTAGATTAAGAGTCAAAGTAACACTGAAGTCCAGCAAAGCCTGAAGGGCGGAGCTGGAATAAATAGGCAGAAGGTCACGTGACCACAAAATAGAAAAAACTAACAGGAGGGTTCTAACAACTGCCACCACCATGTTTCACTGTTGGGATTGTATTAGGCAGGTGATGAGCAGTGCCTGGTTTTCTCCACACATACCACTTAGAATTATCACCAAAAAGTTCTATCTTCATCTCATCAGACCAGAGAATCTTATTTCTCATAGTCTGGGAGTCCTTCATGTGTTTTTGAGCAAACTCTATGCGGGCTTTCATATGAGGAGAGGCTTCCGTCTGGCCACTCTGCCATAAAGGCCCAACTGGGGGAGGGCTGCAGTGATAGTTGACTTTGTGGAACTTTCTCCCATCTCCCTACTGCATCTCTGGAGCTCAGCCACAGTGATCTTGGGGTTCTTCTTTACCTCTCTCACCAAGGCTCTTCTCCCATGATTGCTCAGTTTGGCTGGACGGCCAGGTCTAGGAAGACTTCTGGTGGTCCCAAACTTCTTCTATTTAAGGATTATGGAGGCCACTGTGCTGTTATGAACTTTGAGTAATGCAGAAATTCTTTTATAACCTTGGCTAGATGTGTGCCTTGCCACAATTCTGTCTCTGAGCTCCTTGGGCAGTTCCTTTGAGCTCATGATTCTCATTTGGTCTGACATGCACTGTGAGCTGTGGGGTCTTATATAGACAGGTGTGTGCCTTTCCAAATCAAGTCCTATCAGTTTAATTAAACACATTTGGACTCCATTGAAGGAGTAGAACCATCTCAAGGAGGATCACAAGGAAATGGACAGCATGTGACTTAAATATGAGTGTCTGAGCAAAGGATCTGAATATTTATGACCATGTGATATTTCAGTTTTTCTTTTTTAATAAATTTGCAAAAAAATTCTACATTGCTGTTTTTTTCAGTCAAGATGGGGTGCAGAGTGTACTTTAATGAGAAAAAAAAAAGAACTTTTTAGAATTTATCAAATGGCTGCAAAGAAACAAAGAGTGAAAAATTTAACGGAGTCTGAATACTTTCCGTACTCACTGTATGTATCTATATACACTGCTCCAAAAATAAAGCCAACACTTAAAACAACAGAATATAACTCCAAGTAAATCAAACTTCTGTGAAATCAAACTGTCCACTTAGGAAGCAACACTGATTGACAATCAATTTCACATGCTGATGTGCAAATGGAATAGACGATAGATGGAAATTATTGGCAATTATCAAGACACCCTCAATAAAGGAGTGGTTCTGCAGGTGGGGACCACAGACCACATCTCAGTACCAATGCGTTCTGGCTGATGTTTTGGTCACTTTTGAATGTTGGTTGTGCTTTCACACTCGTGGTAGCATGAGACAGACTCTACAACCCACAGAAGTTGCTCAGATAGTGCAGCTCATCCAGGATGGCACATCAATGCGAGCTGTGGCAAGAAGGTTGGCTGTGTCCAGAGGCTGGAGGCGCTACCAGGAGACAGGCCAGTACACCAGGAGATGTGGAGGGGGCCGTAGGAGGGCAACAACCCAGCAGCAGGACCGCTACGTACACCTTTGTGCAAGGAGGAACAGGAGGAGCACTGCCAGAGCCCTGCAAAATGACCTCCAGCAGGCCACAAATGTGCATGTGTCTGCACAAACGGTTAGATACCGACTCCATGAGGGTGGTATGAGGGCCCGACATACACAGATAGGGGTTGTGCTCACAGCCCAACACCATGCAGGACGCTTGGCATTTGCCACAGAACACCAGGATTGGCAAAGTCGCCACTCGTGCCCTGTGCTCTTCACAGATGAAAGCAGGTTCACACTGAGCACATTGACAGACATGACAGAGTCTGGAGACGCCGTGGAGAGCGACATCCTTCAGCATGACCGGTTTGGCAGTGGGTGAGTAATGGTGTGGGGTGGCATTTCTTTGGAGGACCGCACAGCCCTCCATGTGCTCGCCAGAGGTAGCCTGACTTCCATTAGGTTCCGAGATGAGATCCTCAGACCCCTTGTGAGACCATATGCTGGTGCGGTTGGCCCTGGGTTCCTCCTAATGCAGGACAATGCCAGACCTCATGTGGCTGGAGTGTGTCAGCAGTTCCTGCAAGATGAAGGCATTGAAGCTAAGGACTGGCCCGCCCGTTGCCCAGACCTGAATCCGATTGAGCACATCTGGAACATCATGTCTCGCTCCATCCGCCAATGTCACGTTGCACCACAGACTGTCCAGGAGTTGGCGGATGCTTTAGTCCAGGTCTGGGAGGAGATCCCACAGGAGACCGTCCGCAACCTCATCAGGAGCATGCCCAGGCGTTGTAGGGAGGTCATACAGGCACGTGGATATATATATATATATATATATATATATATATATGCCTTTTTGTCATTCTAGTAGTAGGGCCATAATTAAGACATGATTTGTTGAAACGCGTAGGTCTGTAAGCTATGATAGTTGCACATTTGCTGTATTCTTTGTGGAGCAGTGTTTTATATGGCTAATAAAAGCTAAGTTTTAATATTTTTTCTACTAAACAAACCTTTACGCTGGATCATTTGCACTTTTCCCTTGTCTCACTACACTTACGTTTCGCCCTGGTACCACTTATCTGCATCTCCAGAAGTTTCCCATTTCTCTATTATACTCTTCAAATTACATTTTGAGACTTTCTCCTCCTGTTGTTGCACATATTTTTTTCCCTTCATCTGCACAGGTATCATTAATCTATCAACTATAATGGCTGTACCAGGTCCTGCAGGTCCTGTATCCCGTACACATGACGTGGGCAGTGCACGGCATGCCGCTAGTTTTTATTCTGAGTGCTCTTATATACGGTGGTAGTTTTACACAATGTTGAGCCTGTGATCTGCAGAGTGAAATGTCTGACTGCTAGAACAGAAGTATACGGCAGATTCTACAGCATGGATACATAAAGGACGTCCTGGGGGAATATACCTCCCTCCAACACTCGTCCAGTCCCTGCCTCACACTAGAGACATTTATAATAACTCCAGGACTATGGAGCTGGTCATTTTCTCATAATCTGTGGCCATTATTAGTGATCTCGCATTGTACGGTAATATCACCCTGGAGGTTGTGATGTATTTAGTGTAATAGCGCCATCTAGAATATACAGTATATATCAGGCGATACCATGCTTTCTATAGTTAGTCGTCTTCTGTGCCCTCTATAGCTATCTATTATACTTTATATTTCTTTATAATAATTTATAATAAATTACTCGATAGTTTTACAGCTTTATGATGTTTATTAATCTGCTGTAATTATAAAAGAAAGTCCAACCTTACAGTGGACACAGGTGGAAGTGTCCTCCATGATGGTGTAGGCTGAGGTAGAGCAAGTACATAGTCAGTGGGGGATCAAGATGACCAGTATTCCCCAGGGTTCCTTGTTATCAGGGAGGGACCCGGTGTATGCAATCAAAAGATCTTATCCTCTGACCGGCTGTGTGCCATCAACAGGTAATGATCCTCTTTCCGGCTGTGTGCCATCAACAGGTAATGACCATCCGGCAGTGCGACATCAACTGGTCATCACCCTCCAGCTGTGTGCCATCAACAGGTAATGACCATCCGGCAGTGCGCCATTAACAGGTAATGACCCTCTGGCTATGGCCATCAATAGGTCATCACCCTCCGGCTGTGTGCCATCAACAGGTAATGACCATCCGGCAGTGTGCCATGAACAGGTAATGACCATCCGGCTGTGTGCCATCAACAGGTAATGATCCTCTGTCCGGCTGTGTGCCATCAACAGGTAATGACCCTCTGGCTATGGCCATCAATAGGTCATCACCCTCCAGCTGTGTGCCATCAACAGGTAATGATCCTCTGTCCGGCTGTGTGCCATCAACAGGTAATGACCCTCTGGCGATGGCCATCAATAGGTCATCACCCTCCGGCTGTGAGCCATCAACAGGTAATGACCATCCGGCAGTGCGCCATGAACAGGTAATGACCATCCGGCTGTGTGCCATCAACAGGTAATGATCCTCTGTCCGGCTGTGTGCCATCAACAGGTAATGACCCTCTGGCTATGGCCATCAATAGGTCATCACCCTCCGGCTGTGTGCCATCAAATGTTTTTATCTTCTGTCCAGTTTTGTGCCATCAAGAGGTAATGACCCTCCAGCTGTGGGCCATCAACAGGTCATCACCCTTCGGCATTTAGGCTTCTTGTCTTCTGTAAGATGCGATTCTTGAGTCTCCTGATGTTAAAAAATATTTAAAAAATCACCGATTAAACTAATAATCTATCTAGTACATAAGCATCACAATTTATAATCTATCTAGTGCATAAGTATGACAATTTAGCTCACAGAACATACACTATGCTAAAACATTAGACCCTACAAGCAGAAATTTGCTAAACTAACATAAATATAACTGACAAATCAGTAGAAAAATCGCTACCAATGGCACAGCTCTCTTCACATCAACCTGTAACCATTGTAGATAAGAAATAGAGGACAATGCTCATAGTCAGTTATCAACAATTCGGCATGGGGCATCCCTCCAGAGACATTATAATATCTAGTAGATTGTAGATGGCAATAGAATTTACCAACAAGCACATAGTACGCCAAACTCAAGTACATAGTATGCCAAACCTCGACACGTTTTCCTAAAATAGGTTCATCAGAAGCACATACTAGACAGTGATACTTAGCAAAGCGTTCATAGATATATGCGCCATATGATAAGGTGCTAAAGTGCAAGTGTGTGACGAAATATCCATTCGATTTCAGGTGCAATGCTGCATTGTATGTAGTAAGATGGTGCCCATCAGACAGCATGTATAGGACTAACCTGTGATGAAAACACGAGCAATGGGAAAGTTCAAGCAGTTGCCTTCTCAATCTTCCTCGCCTCTAAGACATCTAAGGAAACATCTCCTCTTGATTTTGGGTGGAGGTGTTATAGGCATTTCAGGCTCTGGCATTCTAGGTTCTGACATACTAGGTTCTGACATGGTAGGTTCTGGTGTTCTAGGTTCTGGTGCTCTTGGCTCTGGAATTCTGGATTGTTGGCTTCTCTGAAAAATCAGTAACCTCTCTTTATGCTCTGTGGAACTTCGAGCTCTTCTTCCTATATTGTTGTGAGGGATCGTTCTGAGCCAGACAATATCACTGAACGCCACTTTATAGTTGCAGCTAGGAACCTTTTTCGCATCCTGCGGTGCAGGAGCCATGGATGGAGTAGAACATTTGCCATTGGGCAGGACAGGTGTTCTCCTGGAGTCTTGCTCCTGAATCTGAGGGATGCAAATCGGCTCCTTACAAGCACTTTGTTCCTTCAGAATGGTTTTGTTCTCAGGAGTTTTCTGATTGTTTCACCAGGTTCAGATGTTGCCCACTTGCTCAGGACAAGACTTAAGGCCAAATACTCTAGTATTGTCAGTAGTGTCATCACCGCAACAAAAACTGTGTCACGGAAGAGCCAAAGAGGAAGATTGATGGAAGCTTGATAGGTGCTTCTCCTGAGATCCACGAGTAGTGGGTCATCCTATAATAAAGAAAAAAAACATAATAAATTCCTGTATATTTATATCCAATCCAGTCAAACAGAGAGCCCTTGTTATTATACAGTGATGGATACATTATCAAGCAACTTTCAGAAATATCCCATTGAGAAGATCAGGAAGAAGTTTGGGATTCACCTCCAGGGTCCATGGAATATTATTTACAGTTGGACTTTCATATGACGGACGGTCACGTGTCCAGTATGAGAAGTCCTGCAAGAGGCGATATTCTCATTAGCTGATCCTTGTGACCTCCATATTGATGAGAACATACTCGCCCTCAGTGTACTGTAATGTGGGGGGTAGAGCAACGTAAAGCACAGAAATGATAGGATGATACTCATCATCTCCAGAGGTCTCTCAGCACCAAGGTATGGTCAATGAGATACAAGCTGCAGATGGGCCGAGGCTTCTAATATACCCAGGGGTGACATCACAAAGCCCTCTGTGACATCATTGCACAGTTCTATCCATCATGTCACTGATACTTTAGACCTAACTAAATGTCTAAAAGAGAACCCTTCCACATGATTTCCAATCACGGAGCAGCTTCACTTTTTCAAGAAAAGTTTAAAAAATATAATCTGTGCTGTGATTGGTCACAATGGCACATGAAGCTGAACGTCTTTAGATCTTTTAAAGGGAAAGTGTCAGCAATTTTTTTACAATTGTAAAATTGTAAAGTATTTATATTTATATATAAATACACATATATATTTAAAAAGGTTTTAATGGTATAAAATCTGAAAAAATATTTTAACTGTTTTGATGTTTTCATCTTGTAGACACTAGGGGGAGCAGCTGCTGATATTTCCATGAAAACAGAATACAGCTAGCTCGCATTACGACTGCAGTAAAAGTGGGCGGGATCTGCTCACATGGGTGTGATGTCACTCCTCCCCTTCTGGGCGTTTGCAAAAAGGTAAATGAGACTGTAGTTTAGGATCACAGTGCGGAGCGATCACTGGTGACTGCAAAGTGATATATAAGGGACAACACCAAAGTCATTAATCACTACAAGGACAAGGCAGGAATGTGGGAGTCAGAGGGGTCACCCCACACTTATATCCCCTCTGACTGTCACTTCCTAAGCTCCTTTCCCTGCCATAACCTCTTATTCCCGCAGGTAAATTCTTACAGGACCCCCCTCCCCATCCCCTTCCCCTGCCGCAGCTGATTCTAAACGTCCTCCATATGTAATAATAGACAGGTACTCACCGGCAGCCTATGGTAATTCACAGGGTAGAACAGGGTACAGCACAGAAACAATATGGCGATCCTCATTGTCTCCAGGGGGTATCTCAGCACCAAGATATGGCCAATGAGATATGAGCTCCAGGTGGATGGAGCCCCCTTATATACCCCAAGGGTGACATCACAATGCCATCTGTGACATCATCACCCACAACATTCCGTCACATGACATCACCCAGCACCAGCATCATGTGACCCAGCGTAAATAGAAACGGTCCCTGTTGCCTATAGCAACTATTCAAAACAAAGTTTAAACTTTTCCAACAGCTAAAGGCGGCTCTGTGATGGCAGTTTCTTCTTGTGGACGGTTGTGATAAATCTGCAGAACATCTACATAACGCGACATGTAGAAAATCCTGTCTTTTCCCCTCTGTTCTTCCTCTGGTGCTACAGAGACGGAGAGAAGGAGCTTTTCCAGACCTTACAGTGCACAATATGGGACCTAATCACTGATATCCCAGATCTCCTCAGTACAAGCATACCGCCAACCTATGAGGACTAGTAAGAGGGCGAAACCATGCGGCACGCGTAGTCTGACCACGCCCCTATCCACACCCCAAGCCACGCCCTTTTTATACCTTGGCATGAGGAGATGTCTGTACAAAGCGCAAGTTATCAAAAGGCTGAAGGAACACTTTATCAACATGAATGAAGGTTTTGAAGGGCATCCACTGTCCCGGCACTACCGGAAGTTCCACAACCAATCTTATAAGGACACTACGTTTTGTGGGATCCGATTAGTCCCCAGAAAGTGGAGGGGAGGTGATTACCTGAGATTAATGTCGCGGATGGAATCCAAATGGATCTACACATTAAATAGCTTGGCTCTGAAGGGCCTTAATCACGAGAGTCAGCTGTATGCCTTCAACTCGCAGCGGTATATACTGTATGTATTTTTTATCCCAGTACCAATTGAACATTTACATTGCACTTTTATGAACCTCCTTATATTTTATCAATATAATATGTCTTTTGGATATATTCCTTTGAATCCACCTATTTTATATATGTATTTGTTTCTATACATTGATACCCCTATTGGAGATACAATATAATGTTTTTATTTTTCTCATTCATTTTTTCCTTTTTATCTCTGGATGGTACTAAGTGCCGAATTTATACTATCCTGGTAATATACACTGATTAACAGACTGTTTTTTATAGCCATCAGAAATATAAGTATATAATTTTTATTCATTTTTAACTAATTGTGAAAGTTTGAACAAAGTCTTTTTTATTATTATTTTTTTCACACACAGTCTATTCTTATTGGAATTCTACCTTAGTTCTATTGCACCTCCATATGTCCTTTTGCACCGTCTTGATAGTATTGGATCTTCCTCCATTTCTTTGGTTGTATTATCTTTGTGGGGGGCTTTTGGACTTTATTAGGTTACCAGTTTGACTACCAGCGAGAAGCTGACGAAGAGGAACTGTGAGTCCTCGAAACGCGTAGTTTTTTTTGGCATTTACAGGACATCGAAGGAGAAGGAGAGAGTCAATGCACAGGGATAAGCCCTCCTGATATCCAGAAGATATATATAACCATATCATATTACTGATACAAAATATAAATGCACAGAGTCAATAAAATCACTTAAAAACACCAAACCCCATCCTTACTGTAGCGCCGGCGTCCCTGCCCTCTGCTAGGCAGGGACGCTGTTCCCCTCACCTCTCTGCTCCGTGCCCGGCGTCCTCCTCCCGCTCTGCTGGCAGCGCGCGCTCCTTCCCGGCCACTGTGCTTAGGGCGCGCGCGCTCTCCCTCCCTCTTAAAGGGGCCGCGCGCGCCGTCCTAAGGAGTCCCCGGCCAATGGCCGGAGGACTTCACCATATATAAGGCACCTCCTCCAAAATGGAGGTGCCCGAGCAATGTTGTTGCACTGTTCACTACTCTGCTACAGCCCTCAGGTCCCGTTGCCAGTTACCTGCCAGATACCTGCCAGATTCCTGCCAGCTTGCTGTCTTATTCCTGCCTGATTATCTGCTACCTGCCTGCTAGTCTGAGGTCCGATGGTCTGCCTTACTACTCCTGTCAGTCTGTCTAAGGACCAGCTTGCCTGCTCACCTGGGAGCGCACTTCAGCCACCTGCCTGCTTGCCTGAGGTCCGACGGTCTGCCTTCCAACTCCTGTCAGTCTGTCTATGGACCAGCTTGCCTGCTCACCTGGGAGCACACATCTGCTACCTGCCTGCTAGCCTACCTGGAGGCTCCGCCGTCACGTGCTGTGACCACCTGCCTGTCCAGTGACTCCTGCCCGCTCACCTGGGAGCGCTCATCTGCTGCCTGTCTGCTAGCCTACCTGGAGGCTCTGCCGTCACGTGCTGTGACCACCCGCCTGTCCAGAGACTTCTGCCCGCTCACCTGGGAGCGCTCATCTGCCGCCTGTCTGTTGGTCTTCCTGGAGGCTCCGCCGTCACATGCTGTGACCACCCGTTCATCCAGAGACTCTCGCCTGCTCACCTGGGAGCTCACGTCTATCATCAGCCGCCACAGGTCGTACCAACCCTTTACCCAGAGACTGCCCCGGTCACTTGCCGTGACCATCTGCCCGTTCATTCAGAGACTGTCCCGGTCACTTGCCGTGACCATCTGCCCGTTCATTCAGAGACTGCCCCGGTCACTTGCCGTGACCATCTGCCCGTTCATCCAGAGACTGCCCCGGTCACTTGCCGTGACCTCCAGCCCGTTCACTCAGAGACTGTCCCGGTCACCTGCTGTGACTTCCTGCCCGTCTTCCCTGGTCGCCACCCGCTCCCTTACAAGGACCGCCCCCTTGTATAGTAGCTCAGAGGTTCCGCCTCCCAGACCCGTTACAGTTTGCTCGGGCCATGGAACCCGGTGGCACCCAAGCTCCCTCGCTCTCGGACCTGTGTCATGAACTGTCCCGTCAAAGGTCCCAACAGGAGTCCATCCTGGGTCACCTGCGGAATATCAACACTCGCCTGGACACTCTGACTGCTCCACCAGCAACCTCCGCCAGTGCCATGTCTCGCAATCCGGCAGCTCCGCTGCCCACTAATACCATGGTATCCTACCCCGGACCCCGGCTTTCTGCACCTCCTCGCTTCGGAGGCGACTCCGCCCAGGCTCGGGGCTTCATAAATCAGTGCACCCTGCACTTTGAACTATTGTCCCACCAGTTTAACTCCGACCGAGCCAAAATTGCATTCATCATGTCCCATCTCACCGGGGAGGCCCTGGCCTGGCTAAATCCTCTATGGGAGAGAGGAGACCCCCTGGTGTCCAACTTGCCTGCTTTTCTCACGGCTTTCCGGAAAGTCTTCGACGAACCCGGACGGAAGACCTCATCCGCATCATCACTGCTACACCTCCGTCAGGGAAGTGTCACCGTGGGCCAATATGCCATACGGTTCCGTACCCTTGCCTCGGAGCTGGCCTGGGATAACGACGCTCTGGTATCCGTCTTCTGGGAGGGTCTGTCCGGCCGTATTAAAGATGAACTTGCCGGTCGGGACATCCCTACCACTCTCGATGACCTAATAACTCTTGCCACCCGGATTGACCTACGGTTCCAGGAGCGTGCCAAAGAGGTCACCCGTGAGAGGAGGTTACCACGTCTAGCTCCTACTTTTCAGAAACCCGTCACTCCCTCCGTCTCTACCCAGGTACACTCTCCTGAGCCTATGCAGGTCGACCAGACCAAGATGGTCAAAACCCGTCAGGACTTACGCCGTGCCGAGGGGAGCTGCTTCTACTGTGGCAGTAAGGAGCACCGGATCCGTACCTGCCCGAGAGGTCGGGAAACGCCTGTGTCTAGGTTCGCTCAGAGAGGTCGACCTAGACAAGAATAAATCCTCTCCATCTCTGCTGTTGTCAGTCTCAATCGTCTGCGGGGAGAACCGTTATTTCGAACTAGCCCAACTTGACTCTGGAGCAGCCGGGAATCTTATTTCACAGTCCCTGGTAGAGAAATACCGCATCCCCACCAAACCTCTGGCTGTACCCTTGTCTGTTGCTGCCGTGGATGGGGGTCTCTTACCACGCCCCATCCAACTCATCACCGAATCCATTACTCTGCAGGTGGGAATGCTGCATTCTGAGAGTATCTCCTTTCATGTTCTGCCTGGACTCTCCCACGCCCTCTTGCTAGGCCTACCTTGGCTCCAGAGACATGCACCCGTGCTTGACTGGCAGACCGGAGAAGTCCTTCGCTGGGGACAGGACTGCCATAAGACCTGTCTGGTTCCCGTCCATCCCGTCCGTCCTTCTCCTACCCCAGCTAATCTACCTGGACTTCCGATTCCTTATTGGTCTTATGCTGATGTCTTTAATAAAAAGGAAGCAGAGACACTACCCCCTCATAGACCATACGACTGCCCTATCGACCTGTTACCTGGTACTACTCCTCCCCGTGGGCATATTTATCCATTATCCGCTGCTGAGACCCGGTCGATGTCCGAATATATTGAGGAGAATCTGGCCAGGGGATTCATCCGGAAATCTAACTCCCCGGCGGGAGCAGGCTTCTTTTTCGTCAAAAAGAAGGACGGCTCTCTCCGTCCCTGTATAGACTATAGAGGCCTTAACCAGATCACGGTGAAGAATAAGTACCCCCTTCCGCTCATTCCGGAGTTATTTGATCGTCTGAGGGGGGCTAGAATCTTCACCAAACTGGACCTCCGTGGGGCGTACAACCTGGTTCGTATCCGTCAGGGGGATGAATGGAAGACGGCATTCAACACCCGGGACGGCCACTATGAATATCTGGTAATGCCCTTTGGTCTCTGTAACGCTCCTGCCGTCTTTCAAGAGTTGGTCAATGACATCTTCCGGGACCTTCTCTACTCCTGCGTAGTGGTGTACCTGGACGACATCTTGGTCTTCTCTCCGGATCTCCAGACTCACCGGAGGGACGTTCGTCAGGTCCTGCT
The DNA here is from genome assembly GCF_046119375.1 of Phyllobates terribilis. Lineage (NCBI taxonomy): Eukaryota > Metazoa > Chordata > Amphibia > Anura > Dendrobatidae > Phyllobates > Phyllobates terribilis. Next base: position 14,572,232 of record NW_027362789.1, on the reverse strand, counting down.
CAGGCTCAGGCAGAATCACCTCTTCGCTAAATACGAGAAGTACCTCTTTGAGCAGACCTCGCTTCCGTTTTTGGGCTACATTATTTCTCAGACCGGCCTACGAATGGATCCAGAGAAACTGTCTGCCATCGAGAAATGGCCTCGACCGGAGGGGTTGAAGGCCATTCAGCGATTCCTGGGCTTCGCTAACTACTACCGCCTCTTCATACCACACTTCTCTTCCCGGACTGCTCCAATTTCCGCGCTCACCCGTAAGGGTACTAATCCCAAAGAGTGGCCGCCCGAAGCAGAGGAGGCCTTTCTTTCCCTAAAACAGGCCTTCTCTTCCGCCCCGGTGCTGCATCGCCCGGACGGCAACAAGCAGTTCTTCCTGGAAGTTGACGCCTCCTCCTCTGGAGCCGGAGCGGTACTTACTCAAAAATCATCTTCCGGGAGAATGGTAACTTGTGGCTTCTTCTCCAAACTCTTCTCCTCTTCTGAGCGCAACTATTCCATAGGAGACCGAGAGTTATTGGCCATCAAGCTGGCGTTGGAGGAGTGGCGTTACCTACTCGAGGGGGCTCTTCACCCGGTAATAATTTACACTGACCACAAGAACTTGGCTTACCTCCAGCATACCCAGAGACTTAACCCGCGCCAAGCCCGGTGGTCCTTGTTTTTTGCTCGTTTTGATTTTGTTCTTCATTTTCGCCCGGCTGACAAAAACGTCAAAGCAGACACCTTGTGCCGATCCTTTCTGGTGTCCGATCTCGAGGAAGAACCTAAACATATCATCGATCCCGCCAGAGTAATGCAGGTGGCTCCCGTGAGTCTAAATCGTCTCCCTCCCGGTAAGACGTTTGTTTCAGTACCTGATCGGAAGAAGATCCTACACTGGGGCCATTCGTCTAAACTAGCTGGCCACGCTGGTCAGAAAAAGACCCTCCAGCTTATTGCCCGGCACTACTGGTGGCCTACCCTGCACAAGGACGTAATAGACTTTGTTTCTGCCTGTGTGTCCTGCGCCCGCAACAAAGTCCCGAGACACCTGCCAGCCGGTCGCCTCCTTCCGCTTCCTGTGCCTGCTGCCCCCTGGCAGCATATTGCTATGGACTTCATAACTGATCTCCCCGTCTCCGCCGGTTGTACGGTCATTTGGGTGGTCGCTGATCGCTTTTCCAAGATGGCTCACTTTATTCCCCTGCCAGCCCTCCCGTCTGCACCCGAGCTGGCTAAAGACTTTATCCGCCACATCTTCCGTCTTCATGGCCTGCCCCTCCACATCGTGTCGGATCGTGGGGTACAGTTCACCTCACGTTTCTGGAGAGCCACTTGTAAACTGCTAGACGTCACCCTGGACTTCTCTTCCGCTTACCACCCACAGTCCAATGGTCAAGTGGAGCGGATCAATCAGAACCTGACCAGTTACCTCCGGCACTTCGTTAATGCCCATCATTCAGACTGGGTGGATCTCCTACCATGGGCCGAGTTCTCTTATAACAATCACGAGAGCGAATCCTCCTCCAAATCCCCGTTTTTTGTAGTCTTCAGCATCCTCGGATTCCTTTTCCTGTCTCCACCTCTGTGGACAACCCGGCTGCGGAATCTCTCGTTAGCAAATTTTCCTCCATTTGGGAGAGTACCCGATCCGCACTCCTTCAGTCGTCCGAACGGATGAAAAGACACGCTGACAAAAAACGCCTGGATCCTCCACAATTTCGTCCTGGAGATAAAGTCTGGCTCTCATCTAAATATGTCCGACTCAAGATACCTTCTTACAAGTTAGGGCCTCGGTTCATCGGTCCTCTGGAGGTCATCAGTCAGATCAACCCGGTGGCCTATAAATTGAAACTCCCGGCCAACTTACGGATCCCTAACTCCTTCCATGTTTCTCTCCTCAAACCTGTGGTACTTAACTCTTTTTCCAAGTCTACAGGTACGCCTCCTGCTCCGGTTTCTGCTGAGGACGAGTTTGAGGTAGAGAACATTCTTGCCACCAAAAGGGTAAGAGGAAAGACCTTTTTTCTAGTAGATTGGAAGGGGTTTGGTCCTGAGGAGAGAACGTGGGAGCCCCGGGAGAACATCCATGCCCCTCTTATCCTAGCTAAATTTCTGTCTGGCCTAAAAAAGGGGGGGCCTAAAGGGGGGGGTACTGTAGCGCCGGCGTCCCTGCCCTCTGCTAGGCAGGGACGCTGTTCCCCTCACCTCTCTGCTCCGTGCCCGGCGTCCTCCTCCCGCTCTGCTGGCAGCGCGCGCTCCTTCCCGGCCACTGTGCTTAGGGCGCGCGCGCGCGCTCTCCCTCCCTCTTAAAGGGGCCGCGCGCGCCGTCCTAAGGAGTCCCCGGCCAATGGCCGGAGGACTTCACCATATATAAGGCACCTCCTCCAAAATGGAGGTGCCCGAGCAATGTTGTTGCACTGTTCACTACTCTGCTTCAGCCCTCAGGTCCCGTTGCCAGTTACCTGCCAGATACCTGCCAGATTCCTGCCAGCTTGCTGTCTTATTCCTGCCTGATTATCTGCTACCTGCCTGCTAGTCTGAGGTCCGACGGTCTGCCTTACTACTCCTGTCAGTCTGTCTAAGGACCAGCCTGTCCGCTCACCTGGGAGCGCACTTCAGCCACCTGCCTGCTTGCCTGAGGTCCGACGGTCTGCCTTCCAACTCCTGTCAGTCTGTCTATGGACCAGCTTGCCTGCTCACCTGGGAGCACACATCTGCTACATGCCTGCTAGCCTACCTGGAGGCTCCGCCGTCACGTGCTGTGACCACCTGCCTGTCCAGTGACTCCTGCCCGCTCACCTGGGAGCGCTCATCTGCTGCCTGTCTGCTAGCCTACCTGGAGGCTCTGCCGTCACGTGCTGTGACCACCCGCCTGTCCAGAGACTTCTGCCCGCTCACCTGGGAGCGCTCATCTGCCGCCTGTCTGTTGGTCTTCCTGGAGGCTCCGCCGTCACATGCTGTGACCACCCGTTCATCCAGAGACTCTCGCCTGCTCACCTGGGAGCTCACGTCTATCATCAGCCGCCACAGGTCGTACCAACCCTTTACCCAGAGACTGCCCCGGTCACTTGCCGTGACCATCTGCCCGTTCATTCAGAGACTGTCCCGGTCACTTGCCGTGACCATCTGCCCGTTCATTCAGAGACTGCCCCGGTCACTTGCCGTGACCATCTGCCCGTTCATCCAGAGACTGCCCTGGTCACTTGCCGTGACCTCCAGCCCGTTCACTCAGAGACTGTCCCGGTCACCTGCTGTGACTTCCTGCCCGTCTTCCCTGGTCGCCACCCGCTCCCTTACAAGGACCGCCCCCTTGTATAGTAGCTCAGAGGTTCCGCCTCCCAGACCCGTTACACTTACGTTGCAAGATACCTGTTCCAAAGGTGTATCTAGGTTTTCTGGCACCCAGTGCAGCAGGGGCTGGCTGGCACATTTTAGCCTGGGGGGCAAGCACACAGCAGTGGCCCATGAGTAGCGGCCCATCCTTAACATGTTTATTACCAGATGCATCATAAGCCTATATTCACACGACCGTATTGTCTAAGTGTTGCCCGTGAAAAAAGCTGACAGCACTTGGACCAGTTCAGATGAGTGTTTGTATTGGTCAGACATAGTACATATTATTCTTATGTATTACTATTTTTAAAGCAGATATACCTTTTTAGAGATATAGTACCAGGGGCGGACCTACCGCCCGTGCAGCCGGTACATTGAATGGGGGCCCCCGAGAGAGAGGGGGCCCCTCCAGCCTCCAGCAGGGATGCCATCATGGCATGACTGCACTGACTCCAGCATGGGGCCCGGCCGGTCGGGGCCCCCTCGGAGCCCCCCTCTTGTGCGTCTCCTCATGGGGCCACCCCCTGCAGGACCCCCCGCTGAGCGCAGGGACATCTCCGGTCATGTGACGGCGCCGGCACAATACTTACCCCTCCCCGTGCCTCCGCAGCGTCTGCCGCGTCCTCTGACTGTGACGTCTCAGGTCAGAGGGCGCGGTGACGTCTTTACACCGCGCGCTCTTTCCTGAGCTGTCACATCAAAGAGTGGGAAGACGCGCGCAACGCTGGAGTCCGGATCAGCAGCAGGTAAGAAGTGAGGTGAGTATTTGATTTTTTGGGGGCATTATATGGGGGGGTGGTGTGACATCCTGCATGGGGCATTATATAGGGGGGGGGATTGGCATCCTGAATGGGGCATTATATGGGCGAGGGGGGAAATGACATCCTGCATGGGGGCATTATATGGGGGTGGGGGGGAGGGATGTGACATCCTGCATGGGGCATTATAAGAGGGGAAGGGGGAAGTGACATCCTGCATGGGGCATTATAAGAGGGGAAGGGGGGAAGTGACATCCTGCATGGGACATTATAAGAGGGGAAGGGGGGAAGTGACATCCTGCATGGGGCATTATAAGAGGGGAAGGGGGGAAGTGACATCCTGCATGGGGCATTATAAGAGGGGAAGGGGGGAAGTGACATCCTGCATGGGGCATTATAAGGGAGGGGGGCGTGACATTCTGCATGGGGCGTTATAAGGGAGGCGGTGTGACATCCTGCATGGGGCATTATAAGAGGGGGAGGGGGGAATTGACATCCTGCATGGGGCATTATATAGAGGGTGGGTGTGTGACATACTGCATGGGGCATTGTAAGGAGGGGGGGTGACCTCCTGCATGGGGCATTATAAGGGAGGGGGTGGTCTGACATGTTGCATAGGACATTGAAAAGGGGGGAAGTGACATCCTGCAAGGGGCATTATATGGGGGGAAGAGGTGACATCCTGCATGGGGCATTTTATGGGGGGCAGATGTGACATCCTGCATAGCGCATTAAAAGGGGGGTGTCATCCTGCATGGGGCATTATAAGGGGGGAACAGCCTGCATGGTGCGTTATATGGGGGCCAATATTCTGTATGGAGCGTTATATGGGGGTCAGTATTCTGTATGGAGCGATATATGGGAGACAGTATTCGGTAGGGAGCGTTATATGGGGGCCAGTATTCTGTATGCAGTGTTATATGGGGACCAGTATCCTCTATGGAGCGTTATATGGGGACCAGTATCCTGTATGGAGCATTATATGGGGACCAGTATCCTGTATGGAGCATTATAAGGGGGTCAGTATCCTGTATGGAGCATGATATGGTGCCCATAATACTGTATGGAGGACTATACTGTCCTGTCTGCACTGTGCGTTGTGAGGATTCGCCGGTTTCTGAGCTATTGTAGAATTTACAATAGATATCGCTCATGTAATGTAGTAAGTGAAATCCTTGGCCTTGTACTATATATATATATTTCTCTGCGGTATCTGTGCATCATGAATCATGGTATGTGTTAAAGGGGCCCACTGAAACTCTGTCGCCCAGGGCCCACAAAAACCTGGAGCTGGCCCTGGGGGTAAGTATAACAAGTTGTATTTTTTTTACATACAATTAATTAACTTGGAGTGGGGGGAATCAGAGATGCACGGGGGGATGAGAGATGCACGGGGGGGGGGGCCCTTCATGCCCCCTATGAAGGACGGGGGAGGCCCCCAAAAAATTCTTGCACAGGGGCCCACTACAGTCTGTGTCCGCCCCTGTGTAGTACGCTGTGTTTTTCTACACTTCTAAAATAACATATCAGCAGAGTAAAGGTGGTCACACATAAGCCCAGGTCTGCTAGATAGATACCTATGAATTATTATTTTGTATATGTTTTCAAACATACTTGATCAATGAAATCATCATTGTAAACTTCAACTCCACATAATAGTATGTGATGTAGCAGTCACTAATTATCTTGAGTGCTTCATCTGATGTCCGTGCACATAGTATACATAGTATACCACATACAGTACAATATATATAGGAGAATATACAGTATGACTGGTATATAGAGACGAGCAATTTGTAGAACCGTGGTCCAGTGGTCAGATGAATATTCTGTGGCTGCTGAACAGGAGCCACCACATAGTCACCTTTTTACAGCCCCACATAGCCTTCCATATACTGTACAGTGTGAGCCCCACATAGCCTCCTATATACAATGTGAGCCCTCACACAACCTCCTATATGAGTATGAGCCCTCACATAGCCTCCTATATACAGTATCAGTCCCCACACAGCCTCCTGCATATAGTGTGAGGACCCACACAGCCTCCTGCATATAGTGTGAGGACCCACACAGCCTCCTGCATATAGTGTGAGGACCCACACAGCCTCCTGCATACAGTGTGAGGACCCACACAACCTCCTGCATACAGTGTGAGGACCCACTGTGTGAGTACAGTGTGAGGACTGGTCGTCGGATATGTTGCACGCTTATTGAGATGTGTTATTGACAGCTCTATCATTTTTCTTGCCACTGTCTTGTTAAATATACAGGTTGGATACATTTGGTGTTCATGCCATATAAATTCCTGTTTATAACGAGTACATATTTATGATAGGTAGCTTTGTTTTACTACCATTGGCAGGCATTAACTGGATTTTAGGTCCTAGTGACGTTTTATATCTTTTTTACCTACGTATTCATTAAAGGTTATATTTTAACCTCTTTCACTACTTTAATTGCTTCATATTACCTTTATTGAGTGGTGACCTGTATGATAGTGTGTGAGCACCAGCTCCAGGCGTCCCTGAAGAGGGGCAGGGAAAAAGTAAAGGGGGCAGAGGAAAGGGGGTTTATCCAAGGAGGGGTGAGGTCAGCAGAGTATGAGAGACAGACTCATCCTAAACCAGGGGTCTCAAACACGCGGGCCGCATGTGGCCCTTCAGACTGGTTCATGCGGCCTGTGTGCTCCATAGAACCCGATCGCGGCCCGGTCCAGGAGCTGCCGACAGCTGCACTTTAGTTCAGTGTATTGCTGCGCAGAGACCGGCTCTCTGCATGATACAATACCAATGCCAGCCACCGGCCTATCAGAGGCCAGCAGCGGACATCCGCGTCCCAGCGCAGCGGTGCATGACATCACTAACATGGGCAGATGTCAGCTGCTGGCCTCTGATAGGCGGGTGGCAGGCATTGGTCTCTGCGCAGCAATACACTGAACTAAAGCGCAGCTGCCGGAAGCTCCTGGACCAGGCCGCGATCGTCAAGGGGTCTATGGTGCCTGCGCCCGCATAGGCAGAAAGGACACCGAGGGAACGGAGAACAGGTGAGAAGAGACTTTTTTTTTCTTATATATGTATGTGAAGAATGGAACAGCGGACATTCCTACAATATAGGGACCTGAATGGGGACATTCCTACAATATGGGAACCTGGATAGGAACATTCCTACAATATGGGGACCTGGATAGGGACATTCCCACAATGTGGGACCTGAATGGGGACATTCCTACAATATAGGGACCTGAATGGGTACATTCCTACAATATGGGAACCTGGATAGGAACATTCCTACAATGTGGGACCTGAATGGAGACATTCCTGCAATATGGGGACCTGGATAGGTACATTCCTACAATGTGGGACCTGGATGGGGACATTCCTACAATGTGGGACCTGAATGGAGACATTCCTACAATATGGGGACCTGGACAGGAACATTCCTACAATGTGGGACCTGGATGGGGATATTCCTACTATGTGGGACCTGAATGGGGACATTCCTACAATATGGGGACCTGGATAGGAACATTCCTACAATGTGGGACCTGGATGGGGACATTCCTACAATGTGGGACCTGAATGGGGACATTCCTACAATATGGGGACCTGGATAGGAACATTCCTACAATGTGGGACCTGGATGGGGACATTCCTACAATGTGGCACCTGAATGGGGACATTCCTGCAATATGGGGACCTGGATGGGGACATATCTACAATGTGGGGACCTGGATGGGGACATTTCTACAATGTGGGGACCTGGATGGGGACATATCTACAATATGGGGAACTGGATTGGGACATATCTACAATGTGGGGACCTGGATAGGAACATTCCTACAATGTGGGGACCTGGATAGGAACATTTCTACAATGTGGGGACCCGGATGGGGGACATTCCTACAAGATGGGGACATTATAACAAGATGGGGACCTAGATGGGGGACATTACGACAAGATGGGGACCTGGATGGGGGACATTACGACAAGATGGGGACCTGGATGTGGGACATTACGACAAGTTGGGGACCTGAATTTGGGACATTACGACAAGATGGAGACCTGGATGGGGCATTACTACAAGATGAGGACCAGGATGGTGCATTACTACAAGTTGAGGACCAGGATGGGGCATTACTACAAGATGAGGACCAGGATGGTGCATTACTACAAGATGAGGACCAGGATGGGTCATTACTAAAAGATGAGGACCAGGATGAGACATTACTACAAGATGAGGACCAGGATGAGGCATTAGATGAGGCATTACTACAAGATGAGGACCAGGATGATTCATTAACCCCTTTACAACCCAAGGTGGTTTGCACATTAATGACCAGGCCAATTTTTACAATTCTGACCACTGTCACTTTATGAGGTAATTACTCTGGAACGCTTCAACGGATCCCCCTGATTCTGAGACTGTTTTTTGTGACATATTGTACTTCATGATTGTGGTAAAATTTCTTTGATATCACTTGCGTTTATTTGTGAAAAAAATGGAAATTTGGCAAAAATTTTGAAAATTTTTTTTTATATCTTTTTTACCTACGTATTCATTAAAGGTTATGTTTTAACCTCTTTCACTACTTTAATTGCTTCATATTACATTTATTGAGTGGTGACCTGTATGATAGTGTGTGAGCACCAGCTCCAGGCGTCCCTGAAGAGGGGCAGGGAAAAAGTAAAGGGGGCATTGGGAAGGGGGTTTATCCAAGGAGGGGTGAGGTCAGCAGAGTATGAGAGACAGACTCATCCTAAACCAGGGGTCTCAAGCACGCGGGCCGCATGTGGCCCTTCAGACTGGTTCATGCGGTCTGTGTGCACCATAGAACCCGATCGCGGCCCGGTCCAGGAGCTGCCGACAGCTGCACTTTAGTTCAGTGTATTGCTGCGCAGAGACCGGCTCTCTGCATGATACAATACCAATGCCAGCCACCGGCCTATCAGAGGCCAGCAGCGGACATCCGCGTCCCAGCGCAGCGGTGCATGACATCACTAACATGGGTAGATGTCAGCTGCTGGCCTCTGATAGGCCGGTGGCAGGCATTGGTCTCTGCGCAGCAATAACTGAACTAAAGCGCAGCTGCCGGAAGCTCCTGGACCAGGCCGCGATTGTCAAGGGGTCTATGGTGCCTGCGCCCGCATATGCAGAGAGGACACCGAGGGAACGGAGGAGAGGTGAGAAGAGACTTTTTTTTTCTTATACATGTATGTGAAGAATGGAACAGCGGACATTCCTACAATATAAGGACCTGAATGGGGACATTCCTACAATATGGGAACCTGGACAGGAACATTCCTACTATGTGGGACCTGAATGGGGACATTCCTACAATATGGGGACCTGGATAGGAACATTCCTACAATGTGGGACCTGGATGGGGACATTCCTACAATGTGGGACCTAAATGGGGACATTCCTACAATATGGGGACCTGGATAGGAACATTCCTACAATGTGGGACCTGGATGGGGACATTGCTACAATGTGGCACCTGAATGGGGACATTTCTGCAATATGGGGACCTGGATGGGGACATATCTACAATATCTACAATGTGGGGACCTGGATAGGGACATTTCTACAATGTGGGGACCTGGATGGGGACATATCTACAATATGGGGAACTGGATTGGGACATATCTACAATGTTGGGACCTGGATAGGAACATTCCTACAATGTGGGGACCTGGATAGGAGCATTTCTACAATGTGGGAACATGGATGGGGGACATTCCTACAAGATGGGGACATTATAACAAGATGGGGACCTAGATGGGGGACATTACGACAAGATGGGGACCTGGATGGGGGACATTACGACAAGTTGGGGACCTGAATTTGGGACATTACGACAAGATGGAGACCTGGATGGGGCATTACTACAAGATGAGGACCAGGATGGTGCATTACTACAAGTTGAGGACCTGGATGGGGCATTACTACAAGATGAGGACCAGGATGGTGCATTACTACAAGATGAGGACCATGATGGGTCATTACTAAAAGATGAGGACCAGGATGAGACATTACTACAAGATGAGGACCAGGATGAGGCATTAGATGAGGCATTACTACAAGATGAGGACCAGGATCAGTCATTAACCCCTTTACAACCCAAGGTGGTTTGCACATTAATGACCAGGCCAATTTTTACAATTCTGACCACTGTCACTTTATGAGGTAATTACTCTGGAACGCTTCAACGGATCTCCCTGATTCTGAGACTGTTTTTCGTGACATATTATACTTCATGATTGTGGTAAAATTTCTTTGATATCACTTGCGTTTATTTGTGAAAAAAATGGAAATTTGGCAAAAATTTTGAAAATTTTGCTATTTTCAAAATTTTAATTTTTATGCCCTTAAATCAGAGAGATATGTCACACAAAATAGTTAATAAATAACATTTCTCACATGTCTACTTTACATCAGCACAATTTTGGAACCAAAATTTTTTTTACTTGGGAGCTATAAGGGTTAAAAGTTGACAAGCGATTTCTCATTTTTCCAACAAAATTTAGAAAACCATTTTTTTAGGGACCACATCATATTTAAAGTCACTTTGAGGGGTCTTTATGACAGAAAATACCCAAAAGTGATGGCATTCTAAAAACTGCACCCCTCAAGGTGCTCAAAACCACATTCAAGAACTTTATTAACCCTTCAGGTGCTTCACAGGAATTTTTGGAATGTGGAAGAAAAAAATTAACATTTAACTTTTTTCACAAAAATGTTACTTTAGACCCAATTTTTTTTTATTTTCGCAGGGGTAACAGGAAAAAATAGACCCCAAAAATTGTTGATCAATTTCTCCTGAGTAAGCAGATTCCCCAAATGTGGGGGAAAACCACTGTTTGGGTGCACGGCAGGGTACGGAAGGGAAGGAGCGCCATTTGACTTTTTAAATGTAAAATTTGCTTGAATAATTAGCGGACGCCATATTGCATTTGGGGAGCCCCTGATGTGCCTAAAAAATGGAAACCCCCCACAAGTGACCCCATTTTGGAAACTAGACCCCTCAGGGAACTTATCTAGATGTGTGGTGAGCACCTTGAACCCCCTGGTGCTTCACAGAAGTTTATAACATTGAGCCGTAAAAATAAAATTTTCACATTTTTCCCACAAAAATGTTTTTCAGCCCCACTTTTGCATTTTTATAAGGGTAACAGGATAAATTGCACCATGCAGTTTGTTGTACAATTTCTTCTGAGCAAGCAGATACCCCATATGTGGGGTAAAACCACTGTTTGGGTGCACAGCAGGGTTCGGAAGGGAAGGAGCGCCATTTGAATTTTTAAATGTAAAATTTGCTTGAATAATTAGCGGACGCCATATTGCATTTGGGGAGCCCCTGATGTGCCTAAACAGTGGAAACCCCCCACATGTGACCCCATTTTGGAAACTCTACCCCTCAGGGAACTTATCTAGATGTGTGGTGAGCTCCTTGAACCCCCAGGTGCTTCACAGAAGTTTATAACATTGAGCCGTAAAAATAAAATTTTCACATTTTTCCCACAAAAAATGTTTTTCAGCCCCCACTTTTGCATTTTCATAAGGGTAACAGAAGAAATTGCACTATGCAGTTTGTTGTGCAATTTCTCATGAGCTAGCAGATACCCGATATGTGGGGGCAAACCACTGTTTGGGCGCGCGGCAGGGTTCGGAACGGAAGGAGCACCATTTGAATTTTTGATTGTAAAATTTGCTTGAATAATTAGCGGATGTGCCCCTGATGTGCCTAAACAGTAGAAACCCCCCACAAGTGACACCATTTTGGAAACTAGACCCCTCAGGGAACTTATCTAGATGTGTGGTGAGCACCTTGAACCCCCAAATCAAACTTTTTCCACAACAATGATGTTTTAGCCCCAATTTTTTTATTTTCACAAGGGTAAGAGGAGAAAATGGACCCCAAAAACTTTTGTGCAATTTCTCCTGAGTACGCCAATACCCCATATGTCGGGAAAATAGTGTTTGGGCGCACGGCAGAGTTCAGAAGGGAAGGAGCGCTGTGTGACTTTTTGAACGCAAAATTGGCTGGAATCGATAGCGGACGCCATGTCACGTTTGAAGAGCCCCTGATGTGCCTAAATATTTGAAACCCCCCACAAGTGACCCCATTTTGGAAACTACACCCCTCAAGGATTTTATCAAGGGGTATAGTGAACATTTTGAACCCAGAGGTACGACACAAAATTTGATGACATTAGGTCACCATATTGAATAAGTTGTCATTAGTCTTGAGCGCAAGTGCTCGCTACTTGAGTTTGCATCGGGTACTCAGGTATGCACCTTGTATCACAGGTGCTCAAGTGAAATGCTCGAGTCCCCTCCCGCATGTTTCACGGTTATTAGACACCCCCAAAAAAACATGCGGGGATCGCTCGAGCATGGCAGGCAATCCCCGCGAGGTTATTTTGGCCGCGAAGCATATGGGGCGGAGACTCGAGCACCCGCGATACTCAGTGCATACCTGAGTACCCGATGCAAACTCAAGTAGCGAGCACTTGTGTTCAACACTAGTTGCCATATCGTCATCTTTTTTTTTTTTTTATAAAAAAAAACAACCCTTACCCCCAACCCTAACCCTACCCTAGCCCAACACTGACCCGAACCCTAACATTAGCACAACCCTAACCCCAACCCCAGTGTTTATTTTTTACGCCGTTCCTCGTGTGGTATAAGTGATTAGACGACCTTATTCTTCGGGTCGGTGCGACTACAGAGATACCAGAATGATATCGGGTTTTTATGATTGACAGCTGTCACACACTAAAAGACACATATTTTGTAAAATCTAGTTTTTGCATCGCCATATTTTGAGAGCTATAATTTTTCCATGTTTTGGCCGACAGAGTCATGTGATGGACTTTTTTTTGCGGGACAAGTTGACGTTTTTATTGGTGCCATTTTCAAGCACATGACATATTTTGATCGCTTTCTATTCCAGCTTTTGGGAGGCAGAATAAACAAAAACCTACAATTAAGGAATTGTTTTTTTTTTTTTTTTATTCTACTCCGCGTGTGGTAAAATTGATAAGGTAGCTTTATTCTTCGGGTCAGTACATTTACAGCGGTACAACATTTATATTGTTTTTCTATGTTTTGGCGCTTTTACACAATAAAGACATTTTATAGAAAAAATTATTTTTTTGCATCGCTTTATTCTGAGAGCTATAACTTTTTTAATTTTCGGATTATGGAGCTGTATGGCGGCTTGTTTTTTGCGGGACAAGATTACGTTTTCAGCGGTACCATTTTTATTTATATTCGTTTTTTTGATCGCGTGTTATTCCATTTTTTGTTAGGTGGTATGATGATAAAGCATTGTTTTTTGCTTCGTTTTTTTTTTGTTTTTTTACCATGTTCAATGAAGGGGTTAACTAGTGGGACAGTTTTATAGGTAAGGTCGTTCCGGACGTGGCGATACCAAATATGTGTACTTTTATTGTTCTGTTTTTTTTTCATAATAATATTTATTGATGGGTACATTATATTTTTATTTTTGGTGGATTATTTTTTATTTATTTTTTCAATATTTTTAGAATTTTTTTTTAATTTTTTTTCACTTTCTGAGAGGTTTTACACTTTTTTACTTTGTCCCACTCTGGGACTTTCACTTTTTTTATTCTGATCGCCTGCATAGCATAGGGATGGAGCACCATCCCTGAGCCATGCAGGCAGTCAGCGCTGCACAGTGAGAAGATTGTTCGGTCATGCACTGCGCATGACCAAACAATCTTCCTGCTGTCTGGTGACCCGGATGTTGTCATGACGACATCGGGTCATCATGGCAACACCCGGGAAGCCGCGGCAGACAGCGCTGGAGGCCGGAAGAGGAGGTGAGTATTGCGATCACCTCCCCTTGCCACCGCAATGCTGCGATCGACTTCGATCGCAGCATTGCGGGGGTTAATGTGCCGGGAGCGGTGCGGGACCGCTCCCTGCACATAGTACCGGGTGTCAGCTGTGACAATCAGCTGACACCCGGCGGCGATCGCGCCTGCACAGCCTGTGTGCGCGCACGATCGCCATGACGTACTAATACGGGTCAGGCTCTTAAAGCCCAGGGCACAGATGCGTATTAGTACGTCATGGGCTGCAAAGGGGTTAATACAAGATGAGGACAAATTCAAATGGTGTATAGAAAAAAAAATGATATCACTAAAAATGTCATTTTGTCATGCAAAGAATGCGGACCATCTAACCAGCCGAGTTTGAGACCCTTGCTTTATAAAGTATCTTTGCTTAACAAACAGTTGTTTCTGAGAAGCTAATGATAGCAAATGATCAGGCAATATTTTCTGTGCATTTTCCCATTTCATTCTACTTGTGCCTCCTTTTCGCAAACATTCTGTTGCAATTTTTGGGTTAACTCCTTTATTTTGGATTTTATCTTATTGATCTCCCCTATGCATATTCCCCGTACATATGCTTTCATAGCATCCCATATAAATCTCGTAGATGACGACCCATCATTAAAACGAAAATATTCTAAGATTCTAGAGCTAAGAGTAGGACCAATTAGTTGCAGCCAAAAAGGATTCATGTGCCATGTATAGTCCTCCGGAGACCTCACAGCACCCATCTGCAGTTGTACCTGTATAGGCGAGTGGTCATAGACACTCCTTGGCAGATACCTCACCGATTTAATATAGGGTATGATTGATTCAAAGCCAATAGCTTGGTCTATTCTTGACAAAGAATGATGGGAGGCGAAGTAACAGGAATATTGTCTGACATCAGGGTGCCGTATTCTCCATAGGTCCACTATGCCTACCTCCTCTAGCAGATAATGTAGAGATGTATATTGTGCATTTTGAAAAATATTTCCAGCATGGAATTTATCCCAGAAACGGTGGAGGTAGGTGGTAAAATCCCCTCCCCCTGCGAGGTTGGGATTTAGGAGGATGTTAGTTTTAGATCAGGTGCAGAACGGAGGGCACGGGAGGGGTGATAGAAATGAGGGATGAGATATAGGGTGGTGCAGAACTGTGGAGGGCTTTATGGGTGAGAGAGATGAGTTTGTACTGTATTCTGTGGTGAATGGGTAACCAGTGCAATGACTGGCACTGGTTAGAGGCGTTGGTGAAGCGGCCTGATAGAAATACGACCCTGGCTGCTGCATTCAGAATGGATTGGAGAGGAGAGAGTTTGTTTAGAGGGAGACCGATTAGAAGAGAGTTGCAGTAGTCCAGACGAGAGTGAATAAGAGCGACAGTAAGAGTTTTTGCAGTATCAAAGGTGAGAAAATGTGGGGTTCTGGAGATGTTTTTAAGGTGCAGGTGACATGAGTGAGTGAGTGATTGTAGCCCAGTCAAGAGAGCTTGTAAAAGAACTTCTACATGATGTTTCAAGGATGGAAAGAGACTGCCATCTACTGGCCAGGCGCAGTCAAGCGGAACCAAGATATGCAAGGGAAGTTGCAGGGAGAGCAAGTTCAGACGCTGAACCTGATCAGGTGACTTCCAGGAAGGAGTTCCGGAAAATAAGAGGCCAGCGAGCCAAACCTGAGGGGTCTTTGTCGCCAAGCAGCAGAAAGGAGCAGATGTGTTCCCTGTGTAGCACCCTGAGGGCTCGGCTGCTACAGGAGTATTGCACCTCGAACCAGAGGTGTGATATTCCACTCCCGGGTAAGGATGGAGTGTGGACCAGGACTCGTTTAGCTGCATGCACCACACACACCCCATTTCCGAGGGACAGCTCAATGGTGCTCCCACAGAAGTGCAGGCACGACAGCTTCTGTCCCTGGCTGGAGTGGGGAGGGGGAGGAAAACCCAGTGGTGTAGGAGCAGATAGGGGTGGGTCTCTGGGCATAGGTAGGAGCCCATTGGTTGCTAGTCACCTGGGCTCGGGTGTTAGAAGGATGTATATAAGGTGGGCACCATCTTAGATCGGTGTGCAGTCGGGGAAGCTCAGTCTGAGGAGAAGTGACAGGGAGCAGAGCTGCTGCATGGGCTCTGCTCCACGGGCAGGACTTGTCAGGAGGCCGGGGCCTGAGAGAGAGAGAGAGAGAGAGGAGAAGGAACAAAAAGGAAAGTAAGAAAGGAACAGTAACACAGAGAAAAGCCCAGAGATACGAGAGAAGAAGGAACCCCATAGGCCCAGGAGATTGTGGGTGATGGGTTGGCAGAGCAGGGTACTGGAACCCGAATTGGTGGAGTCAACAAATTCCTCAGCCAAAGACCGGAGGTTGTGACCACATCTTGGTGCGACCCCTCACTACATCCACCAGGAAAGCATACCACATAGGGTCAGGGAAACCGGAGATAGGTTTCGCCAAGAGAAGGCCCGAGGAAGCTGGACAAAGGTGGGTCACTGGTGGGGATGGCCAGAGAAGGGAAGAGAAGGGAGCCCTGTGCCACGCTCTGGAATTGCCTGGGAGTTCGTCGAGCCCCTTGCCTGGTGGACGCAGCACGGCTTGGGCAGTCACCGCCGGTACCGAGGTGACTAGGACCAGTAAAGAACTGTGAGCAAAGCATTGGAAACTGCAACCACACGTCTCTGTGTTTCATCGCCGCACCAGCACCATTTGTACTGGGACGCTCACACCATCACTCCCATCATCCACACTAGCTGCCCTGAGGCAATACTTCTCCCGTGGGGAGTTATCCCATTCTTGGCTGCGCATACAACATCAGCCTCAGCGGTCTGCAGCGCAGCGGCGGTCCCCACTGACTGCAATCCACGGGTGGCGTAGTTGGACATTTGTTATTACACTAAGACTGCCACTGGTTTGATCGCCCTGGGCACGGACCGGGTCACAGCCACGGAAGACTACAACCCCCAGCGATCCGGCTCCGGGTATCCCCTGCACAACACAGGCCCAGGGGGCGCGTCACCTGCCT
The DNA here is from genome assembly GCF_046119375.1 of Phyllobates terribilis. Taxonomy (NCBI): domain Eukaryota; kingdom Metazoa; phylum Chordata; class Amphibia; order Anura; family Dendrobatidae; genus Phyllobates; species Phyllobates terribilis. Next base: position 14,555,308 of record NW_027362789.1, on the reverse strand, counting down.
CCTGAGAAACCCCGCATGACAGGCCTAAGCTAGAGGCCTGTGAGGTGCCACAGCCGGGCACCGGTAAAAGAGCTCTGGATATCTCGCGGATGTTACCTGAGTGCTGTGCCTGCTGAGGAGACTAGGAACCTAATTGCGGTGCTGAGTGAGTCCGCCGACAAACGAGGCCTGGACCCCCCTATCCAAGGCTCGAGAGACTGCCTCCAACAGCCAAGCAGAGAGGAGTTGAGAGACGGTTGCCCCAGGAAAGTCACGCCAGCGGAAGCGGAGGAGCTGCATACATGAACAGGGCCGTCACTTCCACTGTTCACCCACAGTACCGGGGACAATTGGGTTTAGATAATCAGGTTGGGAGGGGAACGGTTGGGACTAAAGGAGCACAACGTGATCTAATTGAATTTATGCGGAAGAGACTCACGGCCTAGCGTGAATAACCGATGACTCCCGCTAGGGCCAAATGTACAGTTAAAGAACTTACGTGGTGCCTCCCATGACTGAGGGCATCACCCTACTAAAGAGACTGCACCTTACTTAAGAGACTTCACCTTACTTTGAGAGGCTTCACCTTACTTTGAGAGACTGCGTCTTATTTTGAGAGATTTTGCCTTTTGCTGATATATTGAATTACTGTTCATTACCCTTGTTACTAATCCCTTGTTCAGAATACCTGTTGCATAAAATTGTTGATTTTCATCTCAGACTGTTCTCGCCTTGTGTCTCTGTGCGTTGCATTCCCGCACCTGCATTACATGATTGTATGTGGGGGATAAAGGAAAGTTGTGTGTCAAATATGACTCCAAGACATCGAGCTTGCTGGTTGGGGGTTATGGTGGCGCAACCCAAGAAAATTGAAAAGTCAGGTATAGGTAGGTTAGTAGAGAGAGAAAAAACAAGGAGTTCAGTTTGGGAGAGATTCAGTTTCAGATAGAGGGAAGACATGATGTTAGAGACAGCAGACAGACAATCACTGGTATTTTGTATTAGAGTGGGGGTGATGTCAGGTGAAGAGGTGTATAGTTGGGTGTCATCAGCATTGAGATGGTACTGGAAATCAAATCTGCTGATGGTTTGTCCAATAGGAACAGTATACAAGGAGAAGAGGAGGGGACCTTGTGGAACCCCGATAGTAAGAGGAAGATTAGAGGAAGAAGAGCCGGCAAAAGATACTGTGAAGGAGCGGTCAGAGGTAGGAGAAGAACCAGGAGGGTGCGGTGTCCTTGAGGCCTATACAGCGGAGCATAGTGAGGAGGAGCTGATGATCTACAGTGTCAAAAGCGGATCTGCTGCGCTGAGCCCTCACTGAACGGAGCACATGTCAGCTGATTCTTACAGCTGACATGTGCCCGCAACAGCCGCGGGTGGAATCGCGATCCACCCACGGCTGTTAACCTGTTAAATGCCGCTGTCAATCTCCGACAGCGGCATTTAACGCGCGCTTCCTGGAAGCGCGTCTTAAGCCCTGGCCACCGGCGACCACGTCACGTGATCGCGGGTCGCCGATGGGCGTGCATGACAACACAGGGTCTGCAGCAGACGCATGTGGTTGTCATGATCTAGTCGCTATGAGCGCCACCTAGTGGTCGGCGCTCATAGCACAGGACCAATTCTGCTATATGCAGGGCATCTGCTGGTCCCCTGTATGTAGCAGAGCCGATCAGACAACTGCTGCTTCTAGTCTCCTATGGAGACTATTGAAGCATGCAGTAAGTGAAAAAAAAAAGTTTTTTAAAAAATAAAAAAAAATAAAAAAATATAAAAGTTTAAATCGCCCCCCTTTTGCCCCATTCAAAATAAAATAATAAAAAATAAACCCCACATACACATGTTTGGTATCGCCGCGTTCAGAATCGCCCGATCTATCAATATAAAAAAAGAATTAATCCGATTGGTAAACGGTGTAACGAGAAAAAAATTCTAAACGCCAGAATTACGTTTTTTGGTCGCTGCAAAATTGCAATAAAATGCAATAACGGGCGATCAAAACATCGGATCTACACCAAAATGATCTCAGTAAAAACGTCAGCCCGGCGCGCAAAAAATAAGCCCTCACCCAGCCCCAGATCATGAAAAATGGAGACGCTACAGGTCTCGGAAAATGGCGCTATATATATATTTTTTTTAACCAAATTTTGGAATTTTTTTTCACCACTTAAATATAAAAGAACCTATACATGTTTGGTGTCTATGAACTCGTAATGACCTGTAGAATAAGAATGGCAGGTCAGTTTTAGCATTCAGTGAACGTGGTAAAAAAAATAAATAAAAAACAACTGTGGTATGGCACTTTTTTTGCAATTTTACCGCACTTGGAATTTTTTTCCCGTTTTCCCGTACATGATATGGTAAAACTAGTAATGGCGTTGAAAAGTACAACTCGTCCCGCAAAAAATAAGCCCTCACATGGCCATATTGACGAAACAATAAAAACGCTATGGCTCTGGGAACAAGGGGAGCAAAAAACGAAAAAGCAAAAACGACAAAACCCAAGGTTGGAAAAGGGTTAATTAGGAGGAGAGCAGTTACCTAGTGTATCTTAAATTGGTGAAACCGCCACAGTGACAGCTGGGGAAAGGAACTGAATGAGCTGTGAGGGAATAGGGTCACTGTTGCAGGTTGTAGGGCGGGAAGAAGTGAGGAGTCTGGTCACTTCTTCTTCTGTGACCAGCTCGAAGATGGAAAGTGAACTTGAGGTGCGGGAGGGAAGGGAATCCAGACTCTGAGGGGATTGTGTAAAAATGTCTTGACAGATATGATTGATTTTTTGTAGGAAATAAGTGACCAGATCGTCAGCGCTTAGGTTGGTGACGGGGATCTGTACTTTGAAGCTCAGGAGGGAGTGTGTAGCGTCGGCGTCCCTGCCTCCTGCTAGGCAGGGACGCCGTTCCCCTCACCTCTCCGCTCCGTGCCCGGCGTCCCGCTCTGCTGGCAGCGCGCGCTGCTTCCCGGTCACTGTGCTTAGGGCGCGCGCGGGCTCCCTCTCTCTTAAAGGGGCCGCGCGCGCCGTCCTAAGGAGTCCCCGGCCAATGGCCGGAGGATCTCACCATATATAAGGCACCTCCTCCAAAATGGAGGTGCCCGAGCAATGTTGTTGCAAAGCCTTTCAACTCTGCTTATGCCCTCAGGTCCCGTTGCCAGCTTGTTTTCCAGTGCTGTCTACCTGCTTGCAATCCTGCGGTCCGACAGTCTGCCTACCAGCATCTGCCAGTCTCTCTATGGATCAGTCCGCCTGCGGACCAGGAAGCACCTGCCAGATACCTGCCTGATACCTGCCTGATACCTGTCTACCTGCTTGCAATCCTGCGGTCCGACAGTCTGCCTACCAGCACCTGCCAGTCTGTCTATGGATCAGTCCGCCCGCGGACCAGGAAGCACCTGTCAGATACCTGCCTGATACCTGCCTGCCTGCCAGCCTGTCCAGAGACTCTTACCTGCTCACCTGGGAGCGCTCACCTGCTACCCGCCTGCTAGCCTACCTGGAGGCTTAGCCGTCACTTGCTGTGACCACCTGCCTGTCCAGAGACTCTTACCCTGCTGTCACTTGCCGTGACCACCTGCCTTTCGAGAGATTCTTACCCTGCTGTCACTTGCCGTGACCACCCGCCTGTCTAGAGACTCATCCTGCTGTCACTTGCCGTGACCAACCGCCTGTCAAGAGACTGTCCCCGTCACTCGCCGTGACCTCCTGCCCTTCTACCCAGAGACTGTCCCTGTCACTTGATGTGACTGCCTGCCCGCTTTCCCTGGGAGCCAGCCGCTTTCTTACAAGGACTTCCCCTTTGTATAGTAGCTCAGAGGTTCCACCTCCCAGACCCGTTACAGTTTGCTCGGGCCATGGAACCCGGTGGCACCCAAGCTCCCTCGCTCTCGGACCTATGTCATGAACTATCCCGTCAGCGGTCCCAACAGGACTCCATCTTGGGCCACCTGCATAGTGTTAACTCCCGCCTGGACACACTGACCGCCTCATCGGGAGCTGCTTCCACCCGCACAACTACTACTCCGGCAGAGCCGCTGCCCATCAACACCATGGCATCCCTTCTCGGTCCACGCCTTTCCACCCCGCCTCGTTTTGGTGGAGATCCCGGCCTGGCACGAGGCTTCATTAACCAGTGCACCCTGCACTTTGAACTTTTGGCATACCAGTTCACCACTGACCGAGCCAAGGTGGCCTTCATCATGTCCCATCTCACTGTGGAGGCACTGGCTTGGCTAAATCCTCTATGGGAGAGAGGAGACCCCCTGGTATCCAACCTGCCAGCCTTTCTCACGGCCTTCCGGAAAGTCTTCGACGAACCAGGACAAAAGACCTCATCCGCCTCATCTTTGCTACACCTCCGTCAAGGGAGTCTCACCGTGGGCCAATATGCCATACGGTTCCGTACCCTTGCTTCCGAGCTTGCCTGGGATAATGAGGCACTGGTTTCCGTCTTCTGAGAGGGCCTGTCCGGCCGGATTAAAGATGAACTTGCCGGTCGGGACATTCCTACCACTCTCGATGACTTAGTGACACTTGCCACCCGGATTGACATCCGGTTCCAGGTGGGCACCAAAGAGGTCACCCGTGAGAGGAGGTTTCCACGCCTTGCTCCTACTTTTCTGAATCCCGTCTCTTCCTCTGTAACTCCCCGGGCGCACTCGCCAGAGCCCATGCAGGTCGACCAAACTAAGATGGTCAAAACCCGTCAAGAGTCTCGCCGTGCCGAGGGGAGCTGTTTCTACTGTGGTAGTAAGGAGCACCGGATCCGTTCCTGCCCGGAGAGGTCGGGAAACGCCTGTGTCTAGGATCGCTCAGAGAGGTCGTCCTAGACAAGAATAAATCCTCTCCTTCTCTGATGCTGTCGGTCTCTATCATCTGCGGGGAGAACCGTTACTTTGAACTTGCTCAACTTGATTCTGGAGCTGCCGGAAATCTCATTTCTCAGTCCCTGGTAGAGAAATACCGCATTCCCACGAAACCTCTGGCTGTACCCTTATCTGTCGCCTCCGTGGATGGGAGTCTCTTACCGCATCCCATCCAACTCATCACCGAATCCATAACTCTGCAGGTGGGAATGCTGCACTCTGAGAGCATCTTCTTCCATGTTGTGCCTGGACTCTCTCACGCCCTCTTGCTAGGCCTACCTTGGCTCCAGAGACATGCACCCGTGCTTGATTGGCAGACCGGAGAAGTCCTTCGCTGGGGGCAGGACTGCCATAAGACTTGTTTAGTTCCCGTTCATCCTGCCCGTCCTTCTCCTACCCCAGCCAATCTACCCGGCCTACCGGTTCCCTATTGGTCTTATGCAGACGTCTTTAACAAAAGAGAAGCAGAGACATTACCCCCTCATAGACCATACGATTGCCCAATCGACCTGATACCCGGCTCTACTCCTCCCCATGGGCGTATTTACCCTTTGTCCGCTGCTGAAACCCGGTCCATGTCTGAATATATCGAGGAGAATCTGGCCTGGGGATTTATCCCGAAATCTACCTCCCCGGCGGGAGCAGGCTTCTTCTTCGTCAAAAAGAAAGACGGCTCACTCCGTCCCTGTATAGATTACAGTTATATGAAAAAGTTTGGGCACCCCTATTAATCTTAAGCTTAATGTTTTATAAAAATTGGTGTTTTTGCAACAGCTATTTCAGTTTGATCTATGTAATAACTGTTGGACACAGTAATGTTTCTGCCTTGAAATGAGGTTTATTGTACTAACAGAAAATGTGCAATCTGCATTCAAACAAAATTTGACAGGTGCATAAGTATGGGCACCTCACCAGAAAAGTGACATTAATATTTAGTAGATCCTCCTTTTGCAAAAATAACAGCCTCTAGTTGCTTCCAGTAGCTTTTAATGATTTTCTGGATCCTGGATGAAGGTATTTTTGACCATTCCTCTTTATAAAGCAATTCCAGTTCAGTTAAGTTTGATGGTCGCCGAGCATGGACAGCCCTCTTCAAATGATCCCACAGATGTTCAATGATATTCAGGTCTGGGGACTGGGATGGCCATTCCAGAACATTGTCATTGTTCCTCTGCATGAATGCCTGAGTAGATTTGGAGCGGTGTTTTGGATCATTGTCTTGCTGAAAGATCCATTACCTGTGTAACTTCAACTTTGTCACTGATTCTTGAACATTATTGTCAAGAATCTGCTGATACTGAGTGGAATCCATGTGTCCCTCAACTTTAACAAGATTCCCGGTGCCGGCATTGGCCATACAGCCCCAAAGCATGATGGAACCTCCACCAAATTTTACTTTGGGTAGCAAGTGTTTTTCTTGGAATGCTGTGTTTTTTTGCCGCCATGCATAACGCCTTTTTGTATGACCAAACAACTCAATCTTGGTTTCATCAGTCCACAGGACCTTCTTCCAAAAAGAAATTGGCTTCTCCAAATGTGCTTTTGCATACCTCAGCCAACTCTGTTTGTGGCGTGTTTGCAGAAACGGCTTCTTTCGCATCACTCTCCCATACAGCTTCTCCTTGTGCAAAGTGCGTTGTATAGTTGACCGATGCACAGTGACACCATCTGCAGCAAGTTGATGCTGCAGCTCTCTGGAGGTGGTCTGAGGATTGTCCTTGACTGATCTCACCATTCTTCTTCTCTGCCTTTCTGATGTTTTTCTTGGCCTGCCACTTCTGGCCTTAGCAATAACTGTCCCTGTGTTCTTCCATTTCCTTACTATGTTCCTCACAGTGGAAACTGACAGGTTAAATCTCTGAGACTGCTTTTTGTATCCATCCCCTGAACAACTATGTTGAATAATCTTTGTTTTCAGATCATTTGACAGTTGTTTTGAGGAGCCCATGATGCCACTCTTCAGAGGAGATTCAAACAGAACAACTTGCAAGTGGCCACTTTAAGTAGCTTTTCTCATGATTGCATACACCTGGCTATGAAGTTCAAAGCTCAATGAGGTTACAAAACCAAAAAAAGTGCTCTAGTAAGTCAGTAAAAAGTAGGTAGGAGTATTTAAAACAAGAAAATGATAAGGGTGCCCATACTTATGCACCTGTCAAATTTTGTTTGAATGCAGATTGCACATTTTCTGTTAGTACAATAAACCTCATTTAAAGGCAGAAATATTACTGTGTCCAACAGTTAATACATATATCAAATTGAAATAGCTGTTGCAAAAACACCAATTTTTATAAAACATTAAGCTTAAGATTAATAGGGGTGCCCAAACTTTTTCATATGACTGTATAGAGGCCTTAACCAGATCACGGTGAAAAATAAATACCCCCTTCCGCTCATTCCTGAATTATTTCACCGTCTGAGGGGTGCTAGAATCTTCACCAAGCTGGATCTCCGTGGGGCGTATAACCTGGTCCGTATCCATCAGGGGGATGAATGGAAGATGGCATTCAACACCCGGGACGGCCACTATGAATACCTCGTAATGCCCTTCGGTCTCTGTAATGCTCCCGCCGTCTTTCAAGAGTTGGTCAATGACATCTTCCGTGACCTTCTCTACTCCTGCGTGGTGGTGTACCTGGACGACATCTTGGTCTTCTCTCCGGATCTTCCCACACACCGGAGGGACGTTCGTCAGGTCCTGCTCAGGCAGAACCACCGCTACGCAAAATATGAGAAGTGCCTCTTTGAGCAGACCTTGCTTCCGTTTCTGGGCTACATAATCTCTCAGACCGGCCTACGAATGGATCCTGAGAAACTGTCTGCCATCCAGAAGTGGCCCCGACAGGAGGGGTTGAAGGCTATTCAGCGGTTCCTGGGCTTCGCCAACTACTACCGCCTCATCATTCCGCACTTCTCTTCCCGGACTGCCCCTATCTCTGCGCTCACCCGTAAGGGCGCTAATCCCAAAGAATGGCCGCCCGAAGCAGAGGAGGCCTTCCTTTCCTTGAAACAAGCTTTCTCCTCCGCCCCTGTGCTGCATCGTCCGGACGGCAACAAACAATTCTTCCTAGAAGTAGACGCTTCCTCCTCCGGAGCCGGAGCGGTACTCACCCAAAAGTCGTCTTCCGGAAGAATGGTAACCTGCGGCTTCTTCTCCAAACTCTTCTCCTCTTCTGAGCGCAATTATTCTATAGGAGACCGAGAATTATTAGCCATTAAGCTGGTACTGGAGGAGTGGCGTTACCTGCTCGAGGGGGCTCTTCACCCGGTAATAATTTACACGGACCACAAGAACTTGGCCTACCTCCAGAGTGCCCAGAGACTTAACCCTCGCCAAGCCCGGTGGTCCTTGTTCTTCGCCCGCTTTGATTTCATTCTTCATTTTCGCCCGGCAGACAAAAACATCAAAGCTGATGCCTTGTCCCGATCCTTTTTGGTCTCTGATCTAGAGGAGGAGCCTAAGCACATCATCGACCCCGCCAAAGTAATGCAGGTGGCCCCAGTGAATCTAAATCGTCTTCCACCCGGTAAGACGTTCGTAACAGTACCTGATCGTGAGAAGGTCCTACACTGGGGACATTCGTCTAAGCTAGCTGGCCATGCTGGTCAGAAAAAGACCCTCCAGCTTATTACCCGGCATTACTGGTGGCCTACCCTGCACAAGGACGTAATAGACTTTGTTTCAGCCTGTGCGTCCTGCGCCCGCAACAAGGTTCCTAGACACCTGCCAGCTGGCCGCCTCCTGCCTCTTCCTGTACCTGCTGCCCCGTGGCAGCATATAGCCATGGACTTTATAACGGACCTCCCTGTCTCTGCTGGTTGTACGGTCATTTGGGTGGTCGCTGACCGCTTTTCTAAGATGGCTCACTTCATTCCCCTGCCGGGCCTCCCGTCTGCATCTGAGTTGGCTAAAGACTTTATCCATCATATTTTCCGTCTTCATGGTCTTCCTCTCCACATCGTATCTGATCGAGGAGTTCAGTTCACCTCTCGCTTCTGGCGAGCCATGTGTAAATTGCTGGGGGTCACCTTGGACTTCTCTTCTGCTTAACACCCACAGTCCAATGGTCAAGTAGAGCGGATCAACCAAATTTTAACCAGTTACCTCCGGCACTTTGTTAATGCTCACCATTCCGACTGGGTGAATCTTTTACTGTGGGCCGAATTTTCCTACAATAATCACGAGAGCGAATCTTCCTCCAAATCCCCGTTTTTTATAGTCTACGGTCAGCATCCTCGGATCCCGTTTCCCGTCTCCACCTCGGTGGACAATCCGGCTGCGGAATCTCTTGTTAGCGAATTTTCCTCCATTTGGGAAAGTACCAGATCCGCACTTCTTCAGTCATCCGAGCGGATGAAAAAACAGGCTGACAAAAGACGTCTGGATCCGCCACAATTCCGTCCTGGAGATAAAGTCTGGCTCTCGTCCAAATATGTCCGGCTCAAGATTTCTTCCAACAAGTTAGGGCCTCGGTTCATCGGCCCACTGGAAGTTATCAAACAAATCAACCCGGTGGCCTATAAATTGAAACTCCCGGCCAACTTGCGGATCCCTAACTCCTTCCATGCATCTCTACTCAAACCAGTTGTACTTAACTCTTTTTCCAAGTCTACAGGTATGCCTCCTGCTCCGGTTTCCGCTGAAAACGAGTTTGAGGTAGAGAACATTCTGGCCACCAAAAGGGTAAGAGGAAAGACCTTTTTTCTAGTGGATTGGAAGGGGTTTGGTCCTGAGGACAGAACGTGGGAGCCCCGGGAGAACATCCATGCCCCCCTCACCCTTGATAAATTTCTCTCTGGCCTAAAAAAGGGGGGGCCTAAAGGGGGGGTACTGTAGCGTCAGCGTCCCTGCCTCCTGCTAGGCAGGGACGCCGTTCCCCTCACCTCTCCGCTCCGTGCCCGGCGTCCTCCTCCCGCTCTGCTGGCAGCGCGCGCTGCTTCCTGGTCACTGTGCTTAGTTGCGCGCGCGCGCTCCCTCTCTCTTAAAGGGGCCGCGCGCGCCGTCCTAAGGAGTCCCCGGCCAATGGCCGGAGGATCTCACCATATATAAGGCACCTCCTCCAAAATGGAGGTGCCCGAGCAATGTTGTTGCAAAGCCTTTCAACTCTGCTTATGCCCTCAGGTCCCGTTGCCAGCTTGTTTTCCAGTGCTGTCTACCTGCTTGCAATCCTGCGGTCCGACAATCTGCCTACCAGCATCTGCCAGTCTGTCTATGGATCAGTCCGCCTGCGGACCAGGAAGCACCTGCCAGATACCTGCCTGATACCTGTCTACCTGCTTGCAATCCTGCGGTCCGACAGTCTGCCTACCAGCACCTGCCAGTCTGTCTATGGATCAGTCCGTCCGCGGACCAGGAAGCACCTGCCAGATACCTGCCTGATACCTGCCTGCCTGCCAGCCTGTACAGAGACTCTTACCCGCTCACCTGGGAGCGCTCACCTGCTACCCGCCTGCTAGCCTACCTGGAGGCTTAGCTGTCACTTGCTGTGACCACCTGCCTGTCCAGAGACTCTTACCCTGCTGTCACTTGCCGTGACCACCTGCCTGTCCAGAGACTCTTATCCTGCTGTCACTTGCCGTGACCACCTGCCTGTCGAGAGACTCTTACCCTGCTGTCACTTGCCGTGACCACCCGCCTGTCTAGAGACTCTTATCCTGCTCTCACTTGCCGTGACCACCCGCCTGTCAAGAGACTGTCCCCGTCACTCGCCATGACCTCCTGCCCTTCTACCCAGAGACTGTCCCTGTCACTTGATGTGACTGCCTGCCCGCTTTCCCTGGGAGCCACCCGCTTCCTTACAAGGACTGCCCCTTTGTATAGTAGCTCAGAGGTTCCACCTCCCAGACCTGTTACAGAGTGGAAGATTTCAAAGAGTCGTTTAGGATTGTTGGCTAGAGATGTGGTGAGAGTGGTAAAGTAGACTTGTTTAGCCGGATGGAAAGCAGAATTATAAGTTTTGAGCATGAACTTATAGTGGATGAAGAGAAAACAAAAACAAGAAAAATACCCAAATAATTGAAAGTAAATGTATAGTGGATGAAGTTTTCTGTCAAAAGAGATTTTCTCCACAGATGCTCCACTCACAAAATAAGAATACTTTGTTTGTACAATAAGGCAGGTACATAACTCATCATAGCTCAACATTTCCCGCTCATAATAGAATAACGGAATAGATTCAGGGATAGGCATTTTTTCATAATGGTATATGAAAAGTGCTTGGAGAAAACCGCCTCAAGGAGAAGTCTCTCATCCAGCTCCATTTCGCAGAGATCTCTTTTTGGCATCCATTCATGATAAAGCATCTGGAAGGGAGTCAAACATATGAACTCCACCCTGAGCCGAGCGGCGTAGATTATAGAATAGGAAATCTGCTTTTCACAGAGCCTCCTTTTTCTATCCCAGAACTTGACCCTCTTCTTCTGAACTTCTGTTGAAAAGTCAGGATAAATAGATATTTTCCTTCCATCAAGGGTAAGTGAAGAGTGGTCCTTGGCCTTTCGTAGGATAAGGTCTCTCTCTGTAAAATTTTGTAATTTGATGAGTACAGGTCTTGGTGGAGCACCCGGTGGCAAAGGACGTGTAGGAACTCTGTGAGCTATTTCAATTGCAAAAAATTGAGAGAGAGTATCTTTGCCGAACATTGTAGTCAGCCAAGATTAAAAAAAAATCAACTGAATTACGACCCTCCGCTTTTTCATGAACCCCGACTAAACGTATGTTATTTCGCCGATGCCTATTCTCTAGGTCATCAACCTTCTTGAGAAGGGCATTGATATTCTGAAGACCTCTCCTGAGCTATTTATGTATAGTAGGCATTTGGTCCGCAACAGAACTCACTCTTTCCTCCAACTCATTGACTCGGCTGTTTATTTTCTTCATGGTTTGTCTGATGAGATTAATGTCCTCTCTAAGCCCTCCCATGTGTTTGTTGAGAATTTCTAATGAGAAACTACAGGATTTTCCAGCAGAGAAAACATCTTGTCGTGTAGGCTCTTGCCCAGAATCATTGACTTCTCCATAGGTGTTGTTAGTGCTCTGCATTTCCTGCACTTCTCTGTTTAACTGTTGCTGTGAGAGTGGTGGCACATTGCCTCCCCTGCACAGTCTCTGTATCTCCCTTCCTCTGTGAGCATACCTGATCAGGTTGTAAATCATCTGAAGGGTCAGAATCTAAGGTCAGTCTGGCAAATCTCCCCAGCTTTGCTGCAGCAGCCTCAACATCTCTCACTCTGGCTGGTGTGGGGGAGGAGGCGCCATGTTGGAAGGCCCACTATCTGGACTCTGCTCCTTCTGATGCTTGCTTCTGGTCATGTCTGAGTGCACTTTAAGCTTCTCTGTGTACTTTCCCCCAGCCTTTGGTGTGAAGGAATCAATATTTCACTGCTAATAGGTGGAAATGAAAGGATGCAGAGCAGAAGCAAAGCACAGAGCTTCCATGTGAAGAGGCTGTCAGCAAAAGGTCCTTTTTAAAGGGGAATCTGTAACACTCCCATCATCTGCTCCTGAGCTCACATCAAAGACAGTCTGTATTATATGTATTTTATATGAGCACTGCACTTGGCTTTTTCTGGCAAAGAAGATGACACACCCGATCTGCCGCTCCATTTTACAATAGGAATAAAACTGCCCTGTCAGGGATAAAAATTCCCCATTCTTCCAATCGGTACAGTCCCAAATGGTCAGACCAATCAATCACTGACCAATAAGATATCACCTCTCCTGTGGATCCTATGGAGTTATCACCTCTCCTGTGGATCCTATGGTCATAACTTGTTTTCACCAACAAAGTCCTTTACTGCAAATTACCGTAATTGTACAGTTATATGAAAAAGTTTGGGCACCCCTATTAATCTTAAGCTTAATGTTTTATAAAAATTGGTGTTTTTGCAACAGCTATTTCAGTTTGATCTATGTAATAACTGTTGGACACAGTAATGTTTCTGCCTTGAAATGAGGTTTATTGTACTAACAGAAAATGTGCAATCTGCATTCAAACAAAATTTGACAGGTGCATAAGTATGGGCACCTCACCAGAAAAGTGACATTAATATTTAGTAGATCCTCCTTTTGCAAAAATAACAGCCTCTAGTTGCTTCCTGTAGCTTTTAATGATTTTCTGGATCCTGGATGAAGGTATTTTTGACCATTCCTCTTTATAAAGCAATTCCAGTTCAGTTAAGTTTGATGGTCGCCGAGCATGGACAGCCCTCTTCAAATGATCCCACAGATGTTCAATGATATTCAGGTCTGGGGACTGGGATGGCCATTCCAGAACATTGTCATTGTTCCTCTGCATGAATGCCTGAGTAGATTTGGAGCGGTGTTTTGGATCATTGTCTTGCTGAAAGATCCATTCCCTGTGTAACTTCAACTTTGTCACTGATTCTTGAACATTATTGTCAAGAATCTGCTGATACTGAGTGGAATCCATGTGTCCCTCAACTTTAACAAGATTCCCGGTGCCGGCATTGGCCATACAGCCCCAAAGCATGATGGAACCTCCACCAAATTTTACTTTGGGTAGCAAGTGTTTTTCTTGGAATGCTGTGTTTTTTTGCCGCCATGCATAACGCCTTTTTGTATGACCAAACAACTCAATCTTGGTTTCATCAGTCCACAGGACCTTCTTCCAAAAAGAAATTGGCTTCTCCAAATGTGCTTTTGCATACCTCAGCCAACTCTGTTTGTGGCGTGTTTGCAGAAACGGCTTCTTTCGCATCACTCTCCCATACAGCTTCTCCTTGTGCAAAGTGCGTTGTATAGTTGACCGATGCACAGTGACACCATCTGCAGCAAGTTGATGCTGCAGCTCTCTGGAGGTGGTCTGAGGATTGTCCTTGACTGATCTCACCATTCTTCTTCTCTGCCTTTCTGATGTTTTTCTTGGCCTGCCACTTCTGGCCTTAGCAATAACTGTCCCTGTGTTCTTCCATTTCCTTACTATGTTCCTCATAGTGGAAACTGACAGGTTAAATCTCTGAGACTGCTTTTTGTATCCATCCCCTGAACAAGTATGTTGAATAATCTTTGTTTTCAGATCATTTGACAGTTGTTTTGAGGAGCCCATGATGCCACTCTTCAGAGGAGATTCAAACAGAACAACTTGCAAGTGGCCACTTTAAGTAGCTTTTCTCATGATTGCAGACACCTGGCTATGAAGTTCAAAGCTCAATGAGGTTACAAAACCAAAAAAAGTGCTTTAGTAAGTCAGTAAAAAGTAGGTAGGAGTATTTAAAACAAGAAAATGATAAGGGTGCCCATACTTATGCACCTGTCAAATTTTGTTTGAATGCAGATTGCACATTTTCTGTTAGTACAATAAACCTCATTTAAAGGCAGAAATATTACTGTGTCCAACAGTTAATACATATATCAAATTGAAATAGCTGTTGCAAAAACACCAATTTTTATAAAACATTAAGCTTAAGATTAATAGGGGTGCCCAAACTTTTTTCATATGACTGTACATCCCAGTTATGGTATCACACAGTAAGAGGTGCAGGAGCCTCCTGTATTTTACAGCCGACGCTCCACTATAATCAGGATAATGGCTAACATGTTTTCATATACAGCTGTAGTGTAGGCCCCTAGAATCAAATCCTATTGGGGCCCCAGACACCCCAGTTTGATCCTGGTTGGGGGTGGGAAGGGTAATTTTGCACCCTGTCGTAAAGAAAAATTGTAAAATCCAAAAAGACATCTCTGGAGAGGGGACATATCACCCTCACATTGAACATATAGGATTATAACTAGAAAAGTGAAAAAGAGCTGACACTTCAACCTCTATTGACGTAGGGCCTCCTGCCGTGGTCAGGTAAATTCAACAAGGAATCTGATGAGAACCAGCCAACAAGTCTAGAATTTGCATACTCAAAGGCGGATAAGTACATTTCCGAAGCAAGGGCTTCCTCTTTTCAAAGGACTTGTCTCAGACACTCTGAAGACTGTGGTCAGTGATGAATATTGGGGTTTGCATCGATCCAATATTCATGGGAGATGTATTTTCGACATCGTAGCAAAGGGACGATCATAACGCATTCACTCACATCAGTGTAAGGCCAGCCGAACACCCCCAACTTAATATCGTTTAGATGGATAATGCTATCCATGCCATGTTTCATCTCTATAGAAAGGTAAAATCATGATAGAAAACATGACCATGATATTTCCTGCCCGAGACCTCCATGAGCGAAGATATCCTGAAAGTTGGGGATCTTATAAACTTCTAAAAGATCTAGCACACCTATGACAAGTCCTCATATGAGCTCACCAATAGAAGGTATGTGGGTGTAACCGTGATCTTATTAAATCAGAGCTTGGATTTTGGTCATTGGTCAGTCCTGGAAGGTACAGCTTGCTGTAGTTGTATCTGTTTTCCTAAGGAGTTCTTCTAAGGAGTGCTTCCTTGAGCTAAGCTCTGAGCTATTTCTCTGACACAGGTTTAGCACTTTTCTTTCATTATCTTTTTGATTTTATGTTAATGTATATATCATATTGTTTGTATCATCTTTGTGTATTTTTTATACACACTGCCTACTTTTCAAGATTAGATTGACGCGCCCCCTGGGCCTGTGCTGTGCAGGGGAATACCCGGAGCCGGATCGCTGGGGGTTGTAGTCTCCGTGTGGCGGTGACCCGGTCCGTGCCCAGGGTGGTCAAACCAGTGGCAGTCTTAATGTATAGCAAATGTCTGACTACGCCACCCGTGGATTGCGGTCAGTGGGGACCGCCGCTGCAAGGCAGACCGCTGGGGCTGATGGTATACGCAGCTTAGGTAGTGTGACTCCCCACGGGAAGAGTGCAGCCCCAGGGCAGTTAGTGTAAGAGATGATGGGAGTGATTGTGTGAGCGTCCCAGTACTAATGGTGCTGGTGCGGCGAGGAATCACAGAGACGTGCAGTTGCAGTTTTCAATGCTTTACTCACAGTTCTTTATCAGGTCACTTGTGCGCAGTTAGGACCGCCCGAGTCATGCTGCGTCCACCAGGTGAGGGACTCGGTCAACTCCCAGGCAATTCCGGAGTGTGGTTCAGAGCTCCCTTCTCTTTCCTTTCTCTGGCCATCCCCACCAGTGACCCACCTTTGTCCAGCTTCCTCGAGCCTTCTGTTGGCGAAACCTCTCTCCGGTTTCCCTGACCCTATACGGTATGCCTTTCTGGTGGATGTAGTGAGGGGTCGCACCAAGATGTGGTAACAACCTCCGGTGTTTGGCTGAGGAATCTGTTGCCTCCACCAATTTGGGTTCCGGTACCCTGTTCTGCCAACCCTTCACCCAGTATCTCCTCTGGGCATATGGGGTTCCTTCTGTCCTCGTGTCTCTGGGCCTTTCTCTGTGTTCCTTGCTTCCTTTCTCCTCTGTTCCAGTTCCTTTCCTACTTTCCTTTCTGTTCCTTCTTCTCTCTCTCTCTCAGGCTCCAGCCTCCTGACAAGGCCTGCCTGCAGAGCAGAGCCCATGCAGGGGCTCTGCTTCCTGTCTTCTCCTCAGACTGTCTCCACTGAACTGAACTGGACTGAACAATGTTCTAAGATGGTGCCCACCTTTTATACCTCCTTCTGACACCCGAGCCCAGGTGACTAGCAACCAATGGGCTCCTGCCTATGCCCAGAGACCCACCCCTATCTGCTCCTACACCACTGGGTTTTCCTTTCCCCGCCCCAC
This sequence comes from Phyllobates terribilis, assembly GCF_046119375.1. Taxonomy (NCBI): domain Eukaryota; kingdom Metazoa; phylum Chordata; class Amphibia; order Anura; family Dendrobatidae; genus Phyllobates; species Phyllobates terribilis. The sequence goes on along the minus strand of NW_027362789.1, from coordinate 14,538,807 downwards.
TCCAGCCAGGGACAGAAGCTGTCGTGCCTGCACTTCTTTGGGAGCACCGTTGAGCTGTCCCTCGGAAATGGGGTGTGTGTGGTGCATGCAGCCTACCGAGCCCTGGTCCACACTCCATCCTTACCCGGGAGTGGAATACCACACCTCTGGTCTGAGGTGCAATACCCCTGTAGCAGCCGAGCCCTCGGGGTGCTACAAGATCACTTGTTTTTATTCTGTTATTCCCACACCCTATTATTTCTTTACTTAGAAAATTGGGCGTGAGGAACGATCAACACGCCCATATGATGGCGCGGTCGAGCATGTAAATTGTAACTCCCTACATGTATTTCTATAGCAGGACGAAGAACGTTTGGCGTTCAAAACGTGTAGGTTTCACAGAGGTCTCCACCTTTATTTATTTTATTTTTGCAATGTGTATATCTTTTTAATGGATTAACAATAAAATCATAATTTTATCTGCAATTGGATCTGGAAGCTGGCGTATCACAATGTCGGTGGATATGCACCTTCTCTTTTTGGTTGAGGAGAAGGTGACTCCTACAGGGTGAGATAGAAAAATGCAATGAGCCTAAGAACTATCAGGCAGGTAATTGCTTATTACGTGCTTGTTCTACCCTGTGGTGGCTCAGATTGCTCCTGGACCGCTCCTAACAGCGATTCTGCTGCTTCACGTCAACAGAACAGCTCTTCTTCTTCCCGACTGCTCTGTCAAAGACGCGTGACTGCCAACTTTATGCTGATTGACAGACGGCTCCCTGCAGTTAGGCAGCAGGGAGCCAGCTGTCAATCATCATGACACCGGCAGTCACACCCCATCAACAGATCAGAGCGGGAGCTGAAAAATCACTGTCAGGAGCGCTCCGTGACCACTCTGAACCAGCAGATATCGGCGCCTGGCACAACAGGCACATAGTTAGCAAATACTTGCCTGTTAGTTCTTAGGTCCATGGTAAAAAAAAAAGTCCCGGACAACCCCTTTTAATATTAAGGAGCAGGAATTCTCCGCATGATGCTATAATCAAGAAAACATGAAATTCTCTCCTGCCCAGTCAGTCTGCCCGATCTGTTACACCATGATTACCAAAACCTCGACTCATTCCACTGCCCACTTGTATTACCACTTACCCGGCTCTGCTTGGCCCCTGTTACCAGGCCATTGGCTTGTCTGACTGCAAGTGCACACTTCTGAACCGGGAGTCCCTGTGGATTTTCACATCCCCTCAATTTGACATAATGAATTTCAGTGACACAGAGGATTGTTCGGCTAGACTGAACAAACTAGCATCTATTTCTGATAATAAACCGTCAGTGGTGACAACAGAACCGGATGAATTTAAAGATCTCATGTTCCAGATGGAAAACAAAATGACCAGAGAACTTAAAGTTTGGTGGGATCTCACAACCTTGGACACATATATAAAAAAGGAAATGATCCCTAGAGGTCTGCGTTTAAAAAAAAGTCGCTACCACTATATACAATGACGGTTTTCAAGAAGATCAGAATGCGATTCTTAGTCAATGTTCACTGAATCTTATGCACCTCATAATCAAACATGAGGAACTGGAACTGACTTAAATTAAATTGGATATTAAAAATATACAATCGTCTTTGGGGAAATATGTGCAACTAAAAGAATTTAATATTTGTAATGACAAACTGAAATCTAATTTGGCCAAGTTGGAGAACACCATTATGGATATAAAAAGATCCAAGTTCAAAAGGGACAGTGAGGACTATGTGCAGAACAAGATTTATAGTTGGAATAAACAATTACCAACCATCTTAAAAAAACGCTCCCACAAACGTTTTCAGAGATCTGGAAGAGGGAGTTTTAAGGAGCATGATGATGTTACGGATAATTCTTTTGCTGCCACCTCTGATGATTACTCAGATTCATCTATGAGTTCAATGAGAGAAATGCAACAATTGTATTTTGCCAAAAATAAATTATCTAGTGCTGGTGGAACGATTACAAAAAAAGGAGGAAGAGGGTGTGGCGCCCCTGAGGGTTCGGTCGCCACAGGGGGGTACTGCATCATGTGAAAGAGGTGTGGTATCTCCTCTCCCAGGTTAGGATGGAGCACCTGTCAGGACCCCACCTCATCACTCAACACTGCACACTCCTGTCCTATGGGGGGCTAGTATGCACTAGGGTGCTGCCCCAGCAGGATAATGGAGATGGGGGAACCAAAGATAGGGGGAACCATGTAGTGGGTGAGGGTGGAGGACGCACTTTTAGGTTACACTTGTAGATACATATTTAATAGCCAGCCATCTTAAGTTCAAGGTTGTTTGATTGTGGTCTTCAGAGCTGACAGTGGCCTTGTGTAGGAGCCTGCAGTGTGCTGGAGATGCATGGTCCTCGTGCTCTGGCCTTGAGACGAGGAGCAGGATAGAGTTAAAGGAGGTCTCTACCCGGTCAAGGTCCCTGCTTAAGAAGGCCTGGAGGGGAGCTGAGGAGGAGAGCTCCGCAGGCAAAAGGATCCCAGGGAATACGGACGGATCGGCATACGCCACCTGTACTCTCCATTCTGGCCTAGTCAGAGGGACTCCTGCTGCAAGAGGGGTACCGGCCCCCGATATCTGACTTTGTTACTTCACGTTTCAGTCGGAAAAGCCTGAAGGCTAAGTGGTTCCCACCGGGTAACGGACGGAGCGGAGTCTCCACCCGTGCCCTTGTTCTGTGTATAGCCAGAGGGAGACCCAGCCTTGCAACACGCACTGCACACGGACAGGAGAGGCCCAAGGGGGAGATAGCAGGCTGGTGCTGGGGGTCCTGATAGACGCACCTGAACTACCGGGGTGTGCCGAACCCCATTCTCTGGTGGCCGCCTTACGCCGTGAGGAGCAAGGAGAAGCCTTGCAGCTGACCTCTAACAACGTGAGTAAAGCTTGGAAGACTACATCCATTGCATCTGGTCCATTATTGCAGCGAGACACCACACCGCACCACTGCACCTACTACGACTCCCCTCATCCTCCTGTTTCCTCTGCCCTGAGGCCCTGCTCCGCCTGTGGGGAGTAGTACTACTGTCGGCTGCCACAAAATCCCGCCTCAGAGGACTGCAGCAGCGCTGGTAGCGCATCACCAGACACAGCAGTTGGTGTAGTCGTTTATCCACTCATAATTGCCACTCATCACCTAGCCCCTATTTTTAATGGGTACGCCCTGGGCACGGACCGGGACGAGGCCGCGACTGCATCCCCATTCTACCAACTGGGCCCGCCGTCCGAGTACACCCCTTTCCCAGGGAGGGCTAGCCGCTACTGAAACAGCTAGTGGCGGGTCAAACATCACTGGTGTAGTCGGCAGGATTGCGTGCCCGCAGCACCGAAAGAAGTGATTCATTTTGCCAGCGGGTACTGCGCGCCTTTACAACAGACTGTCTTTAACACCCAAGATGGTGCCCGCCCAAGAAGAAACGGACGCCATTGTGTGCTAAAAGGACAACCACCCAGCACCTCCCATCGTGGGTCGGGCTTCCCCCATGGCACCAACAGCTAGTACCGCCCCTTGCATTAGAGACTGTCTGCGAGGTAGTGTCCATCAAGACGGATGGGATGTCCCAAGGAGTGCATGTCAGCCAGCCGCCCTGCAGCCGCCCCAAGAGAAGGAGGAGTAAGCAACAACAAGGTGTAGCCACAACAATCCTAGAGACTCCACACCCAGCAGCGAGGATGGAAGCAGTGCAGGAGAGATGCTCCGATGTCGCCTCACCAACTGCTGCCTCGCTCGGAATACGGGGGATTCACCTGACCCCGGAGGAGGCCGAGTTCCTCCAAGTGGAGTCACAGGACCTGACCCGGAGGGTCGCAGAGGCCCAGCGTGCGGTGTCCGCAGCATGGAGACATGGAGAGAGGAGATGCTGCAGAAGATCCGGTCCCGCCGCCAAGGTGCTGCAAGCCAAGAAAGCGGAGCAGCAACCCAGGAGGAAGAAACCTCAGAGGCCGCGTGCAGCCCAGGACTGGGTAAGATACAAACCCCTGTCCCAGGTGAGAGACGCATGGAGGCCCTATTGGTTCTAATGCCGGCACCCCTGTCCCCAGGCGCCGTTGATTGGGAGCAGATCTTCACTCCGGAGCTGGAGGCCCACGTGTCGTTCTCTGCCGGAGGCCTGCAATGCCTCCCGACTCCCGGCCTAGAAGAGCCTGTGCATAGTGGGGACACCACCAGCCCCAACCCGGACTGGTCCGCGTCACCGAAGGACCTGCAGCAACCCCTGCTGTCGCCGCAGCCAGCGCCTCTGGTTACTTGCCCGGCGGCGGAGGAGATGGTCTGGGACAACCAGGGGGGGACCTAATGGGCTTCCCCCAGGAGACCCGGGCGGAAGCGCGGAGGCGTAAGGACTTCTGCCGCAAGGAGCTGCTCCAGCTGGACAAGGAGCGGAGGGAGAGGCGGGTACGCTGCGAGCGCCTGGAGGTGTGCGCTAAGGCCGCCAAGTCCAAGGCCTGCCAGGAGGAGGCAGCCCATCCAAGACCCCGGGAGGAAGGGCTGATCGTCTTCTTCCACCAGGAGGCGGGGTGGGGCTTCATCAGGAGTCCCCAGTTTGCTCAGGACGTATTTGTGAACCGCAGAGACTTCGAGCCACAACTGAGGAGGGAAGACCCTGGCCGGAATCTCTATCCGAGTGACTTGGTGTCGTACACCCGCCACCATGGGGAGCGTGGGTGGTACGCCCTGGATGTGCATAGTGTATTCCAGGATGAGGCCCCTGCGCACCTGCCGGTAGGAGACCGGTCTGGCTCCGTGAGCAAGAACGAGCCTTTCCCTAGGTGGAGGTACTTGGACTAAGCGGCCCCGGAGGCTGTATCTTTGAGTTGACTTGTTGATTGTTTACGTTTATTACCATGTTTTCCTCCCTGTTTAGAGAGACATTTGTCCCTGCGGACTGGCTGTAGACAGACTCTATTGTATATAGTTATGCATCTATTTAGGTACTCCCTATTGGTTTTATACAAAACCCACTTCTACTTCTACCTCAGACCTCAGAAGCAAAACCTGTCTGCAGTGGCTCTCCTGGAGATCCAACACAGGATCTCCATGTCCTGCAGCCACCCTAGGGCCTACGTTGAGGGTTTGGGACAGGTCCCTCTTGCTGCTGAACTGCCTCTTTTTCTATTTTCCTACCAAGCTGTCTACATGCATAATGTCTCTTTGATGTTTTTATACTTTTGTACTATTTATCTGCAACGTTTAAGAATCAGAGCCTCCCATAATGGGAAGATTGTTGATTGTTGCGAAAAAGCATATAAAAGTCTGTACCATGTTTTGCTCTCTTTGCAGCCCGCGGACGTGCGGTGTTTCACCAGGCGGGAATGTGGCGCCCCTGAAGGTTCGGTCGCCACAGGGAGGTACTGCATCTTGTGAAAGAGGTGTTGTATCTCCTCTCCCAGGTAAGGATGGAGTACCTGTCAGGACCCCACCTCATCACTCAACACTACACACTCCTGTCCTATGGGGAGCTAGTATGCACTAGTGTGCTGCCCCAGCAGGATAATGGAGATGAGGGAACCAAAGATAGGGGGAACCATGTAGTGGGTGAGGGTGGAGGACGCACTTTTAGGTTACACTTGTAGATACAGTACATATTTAATAGCCAGCCATCTTAAGTTCAAGGTTGTTTGATTGTGGTCTTCACAGCTGGCAGTGGCCTTGTGTAGGAGCCTGCAGCGTGCTGGAGATGCACGGTCCTCGTGCTCTGGCCTTGAGACGAGGAGCGGGATAGAGTTAAAGGAGGTCTCTACCCGGTCAAGGTCCCTGCTTAAGAAGGCCTGGAGGGGAGCTGAGGAGGAGAGCTCCGCAGGCAAAAGGATCCCAGGGAATACGGACAGAGCGGCATACGCCACCTGTACTCTCCATTCTGGCCTAGTTAGAGGGACTCCTGCTGCAAGAGGGGTACCGGCCCCCGATATCTGACTTTGTTACTTCACGTCTCAGTCGGAAAAGCCCGGAGGCTAAGTGGTTCCCACTGGGTAACGGACGGAGCGGAGTCGCCACCTGTGCCCTTGTTCTGTGTATAGCGAGAGGGAGACCCAGCCTTGCAACACGCACCACACACGGACAGGAGAGGCCCAAGGGGGAGATTTCTAGGAACACGCTGGTGCTGGGGGTCCTGATAGATGCACCTGAACTACCGGGGTGTGCCGAACCCCCTTCTCTGGTGGCCACAGCACGCCATGAGGAGCAAGGAGAAGCCTTGCAGCTGACCTCTAACAACGTGAGTAAAGCTTGGAAGACTACATCCATTGCCTCCGGTCCATTATTGCAGCGCGACACCACACCGCACCACTGCACCTACTACGACTCCCCTCATCCTCCTTTTTCCTCTGCCCTGAGGCCCTGCTCCGCCTGTGGGGAGTAGTACTACCAACGGCTGCCACAACATCCCGCTTCAGAGGACTGCAGCAGCGCTGGTGGCGCATCACCAGACACCACAGGTGGCGTAGTCGTTTATACACTCATAATTGCCACTCATCAACTGGCCCCTATTTTTAATGTGTGCGCCCTGGGCACGGACCGGGCCGAGGCCACGACTGCATCCCCATTCTACCAACTGGGCCCGCCGTCCGAGTACACCCCTTTCCCAGGGAGGGTTAGGCGCTACTGAAACAGCTAGTGGCGGGTCACACAAGGGCGGGACGTAAGCGTAAATGCAAACAAGTACCCAACACAGAGCAAAAAACGCCATTATTAGAGTCACCTGTTTGGAATCTCTCTAGCTACATCTTATCTGAGAGTCAAATTTCTCTCCTGGCTAAAGGCCTGAGCTTTTCACCTTCTAACGAATTCGACATTTTCAGAACAATTCTGGATGTTAACAAACTAGCACGTAACCTCACCATCCGATGTCATTTTATGGACATGAAAAATCCACAGAATACAGCTTCAGAAGAAGTTTCTCCTAGGACAAGCCAGGATTCCATGTTATTATTCACAGAACAACAGTCTTTATTACAAATGAAACAATTCGAGACGGAATCTTTAATTCCAAATGTAAATTTAAATGACGACTTTCGGGCTGGTAATCCTTTCTTTTACCCACTTCAGTCCAGACCATTGGTTCTGGATCAGTTCCAGGACTTAATTGAAAAAGAACTAGTGGAATTAAAGAATGAATTATCTTCTACTAATCATTTGGACTCTAATCTGACATATAGAGAAAAAGACGCTCTGAAAAAATTAAAGGATAATTCCGACATACTAGTCCGCTCAGCGGATAAAGGTGGCACTATAGTACTGAATGCAGGATTGTATAAAAAATTGAATTTGATGGATTTAGAAAATAGGGATGTTTATTTGGAGTTAGCTAGAGATCCTACTGTTGAGTTTAATGCTGCTATGTATAATCTATTAAACGAAGGTTTGCACTGAGGGGCCCTAAAAAAAAAATTAATGGAATATTTATACGTAGATCACCCAATTGTTCCAGTTTACCATTCGCCTCCAAAAATACATAAAAATATTTTTCCACCACCTTTAACCCCTTTACTGTGGTTTGCACATTAATGACCAGGCCAATTTTTACAATTCTGACCACTGTCACTTTATGAGGTAATTACTCTGGAACGCTTCAACGGATCCCCCTGATTCTGAGATTGTTTTTTTCGTGACATATTGTACTTCATGATTGTGGTAAAATTTCTCCGATAACTCTTGCATTAATTTGTGACAAAAACTGAAATTTGGCGCAAATTTTTGAAAATTTAGCAATTTTCAAAATTTGAATTTTTATGCCCTTAAATCAGAGAGATATGTCACACAAAATAGTTAATAAATAACATTTACCACATATCTACTTTACATCAGCACAATTTTGGAACCAAATTTTTTTTTTTATTAGAGAGCTATAAGGGTTAAAAGTTGACCAGAGATTTCTCATTTTTCCAACAAAATTTACAAAACCATTTTTTTAGGGACCACATCACATTTGAAGTCACTTTGAGGGGTCTTTATGACAGAAAATACCTAAAAGTAAAACCACTCTAAAATCTGCACCCCCAAGGTGCTCAAAACCACATTCAAAAAATGTATTAACCCTTCAAGTGCTTCACATAAATTTTTGGAATGTGGAAGAAAAAAATTAACATTTAACTTTTTTCACAAAAATGTTACTTTAGATCCAATTTTTTTTATTTTCACAGGGTTAACAGGAAAAAATGGACCCCAAAATTTGTTGTTCAATTTCCCCTGACCACACAGATACCCCATATGTGGGGAAAAACCACTGTTTAGGCGTACGGCAGGGTTCGGAAGGGAAGGAGCGCCATTTGACTTTTTGAAAGTAAAATTTGCTTGAATAATTAGCGGACGCCATGTTGTGTTTGGGGAGCCCCTGATGTGCCTAAACAGTGGAAACCCCCCACAAATGACACCATTTTGGAAACTAGACCCCTCAGAGAACCTTTACAGAAGTTTAAACATGGAGCCATGAAAATAATCAAACTTTTTCCACAAAAATTATGTTTTAGCCGCAATTTTTTTATTTTTCACAAGGGTAAGAGGAGAAAATGGACCCCAAAAACTTTTTGCAATTTCTCCTGAGTACGCCAATACCCCATATGTGGGGAAAATACAGTGTTTGGGTGCACGGCAGAGTTCAGAAGGGAAGGAGCACTGTGTGACTTTTTGAACGCAAAATTGGCTGGAATTGAGGGCGGACGCCATGTCACGTTTGAATAGCCCCTGATGTGCCTAAATAGTTGAAACCCCCCACAAGTGACCCCATTTTGGAAACTACACCCCTCAAGGATTTTATCAAGGGGTATAATGAACATTTTAAACCCGGTACGACACATAATTTGATAATATTAGGTCATCATATTGAATAAGTTGTCATTAGTCTTGAGCACAAGTGCTCGCTACTTGAGTTTGCATCGTGTACTCGGATATGCACCATGTATCGCACGTGCTCGAGTGACATGCTCGAGTCCTGCCCACATGTTTCACGGTTATTAGACACCCAAAACAAACATGCAGGGATTGCTGGTGCATGGCAGGCAATCCCCGCACGTTTTTTTTGACTGTGAAGCATATGGGGCAGAGACTCGAGCACCCGCGATACTCAATGCATACCCGAGCACCCGATGCAAACTCAAGTAGCGAGCACTTGTGCTCAACACTAATCGCCATATCGTCATCTTTTTTTTTTTTTGCTTTTGAAAAAAAACCCAACCCTAGCACAACCCTAACCCTAGAGTTTGTTTTTTACACCGTTCCTTGTGCAGTATAAGTGATTAGACGACTTTATTCTTTGGGTCGGTGCGATTACAGCGAAGCTCATCAAGAGAATGCCAAGAGTGTGCAAAGCAGTCATCAAAGCAAGAGGTGGCTACTTTGAAGAACCTAGATTATAAGACATATTATCAGTTGTTTCACACTTTTTTGTTAAGTATATAATTCCACGTGTGTTAATTCATAGTTTTGATGCCTTCAGTGTGAATGTACAATTTTCATAGTCATGAAAATACAGAAAAATCTTTAAATGAGAAGGTGTGTCCAAACTTTTGGTCTGTACTGTACGTATTAGTATGCCCTGGGCTGTAAAGGGGTTAAGACCCATAGTGGTGGGGATTGGTTCCCATGGTGAAAAACTAAGTGCCTGGATGGATTTTTACCTACAGCCTCTGGTTCAGGAAACTCCGAGTTACATTAGGGATTTAAAATTCATAGTGACCATTTTTGATAGATTTGAATGGCCAAAAAACTTTGGATGATTGTCCTGTGATGTGGTGGCATTATACCCCCTCAATTCCACACCATATTGCTTTAGCATGTTTAACCTACCACCTTGACACATACAGTTTGTACACTATAGAAATAAAAGAATTTCTGGTCATAGCAGTACAGTTCCTCTTAGAGCGTAATTATTTTAGCTTTGATAAAAGTTTTTTTTTTACAGAAAAGAGGAGTCAGCATGGGCAGTAAATTTTCTCCTTCGCTAGTGAACATAGTGATGTGTAGGTGGAGGAGCTTTTCATTTACCATAATGATAACACATATAGTGGACACATTGTGTGGTACGGTAGATTTATTGATGACCTCCTCCTGGTGTGGGGGGCACACAGAAGGAGGTGGTACAATTTGTACAGTACATCAACTGCAATAATTTTAATCTTAAATTCACTTAGTTCTACCATTCATCCAAAATTACTTTTTTGGATCTCGAACTTGAGGCTACCAAGGAGAAAGAATTGGTCAAAATTAATCCCCACAGAAAATCGACAGCCTCAAATTCTATTCTATCAGCTAAATGTTGTCATCCGCCACATATTAAGAGAAATATCCCTTACGGTGAGCTAATACGAACAATACGAAATTGTTCAGATAACATCACTTTTCAGAAGGAATCAGAAAAAATGTGTAACAGACTATCCAATAGGTGCTATCCCGAGTGGTCTTTAAGAAAAGCGAGTAGAATTGTCTCCAATATAAATCGGAAAGATATACTCCGAAATAAACAGAAAAATAACATTAACACATTGGATACTAGGGTAACGTTTTCTACCACCTATAGTCCTCAGTATAATAAAATTACATCTAGAATTAAAAAGTATAACCCTATTATATATCAGAACAAGAAACTAAAAAACCTACTTTCTAATGCCATCCGCTTTGTAGCCAGGAAAGCGCCCGCTCTGGGAACCATCCTTTCTCCTAGCTTATACACCAGTGAGACTAATACTGTACAACCAAATTGGCTCAGCACAAAAGGTTTCTTCAGATGTGGAGCCAATCGGTGCAAAGCGAGTCTACATGCGGTTAAAACAGATAGTTTTATGTCCTTAAGTAATGATAGAGAATATAAAATTCATGATTTCCTCAATTGTAATTCATCAGGGGTAATATACCTTATAGAATGCACCTTGTGTAAGGTCCACTATGTGGGTTGTACCACAGGTGCGCTGAAAGTCCGTATCAGAAGACATCTTTCTGGTGCGATTCATTTGGAAGCCATAAATACATCAGCAGTATCGAGGCATTTTGCGAGAGTTCATAAAGGTGACACCTCATTCTTTAAATATATGGAGATAGAGAAGGTATATAGATCCACACGAGGGGGGGATCATAAGTGCAAACTTCTGAACCCGGAATCCCTGTGGATTTTCACATTGGATACCACAGGGGTTAAATTCAAGACAGGATCTGATACTGCAGTATTAAGAAATATAATTCTGCATTTATTTCCATGCATGTACACTGGGTACGGAAAGTATTCAGACCCCTTTAAATTTTTCACTCTTTGTTTCATTGCAGCCATTTGGTAAATTCTAAAAAGTTCATTTTTTTCTCATTAAAGTCCACTCTGCACCCCATCTTGTCTGAAAGAAAGCAGAAATGTAGAAATGTTTGCAAATTTAATAAAAAAGAAAAACTGAAATATCACATTGGCATAAGTATTCAGACCCTTTGCTCAGTATTGAGTAGAAGCACCCTTTTGGGCTAGTACAGCCATGAGTCTTCTTGGAAATGATGCAACAAGTTTTTCACACCTGCATTTTGGGATCCTCTGCCATTCTTCCTTGCAGATCCTCTCCAGTTCCGTCAGGATGAATGGTAAACGTTGGTGGACAGCCATTTTCAGGTCTCTCCAAAGATGCTCAATTGGGTTTAGGTCAGGGCTCTGGCTGCACCAGTCAAGAATGGTCACATAGTTGTTCTGAAGCCACTCCTTTGTTATTTTAGCTGTGTGCTTAGAGTCATTGTCTTGTTGGAAGGTGAACCTTTGGCCAAGTCTGAGGTGCAGAGCACTCTGGAAGAGGTTTTCATCCAGGATATCTCTGTACTTGGCCGCATTCATGTTTCCTTCAATTGCAACCAGTCGTCCTGTCCCTGCAGCTGAAAAACACACCCATAGCATGATACTGCTGTTATGATCTGCTACAAGAACTAAGGAAAGAGAGGAAATCTGTCCATACAATAGGACTAAGCTGATTCCCTACGATGCAGCGGGCAACCTGTTCCTTGTGAACAGACCCGCCTTCGTCCGCGGCTAGTCTGAACGCAGACCTATAGATTAAAGGGAGGGGTCCCTAAAAGAACTAAGGACTGGGACAAAATTGGACACCTCCTGGCAGAAGTAGTAGCAGAAAAAGACAAACAGACAAAAGTACTTAGTGGTCCAAGGACCAAACAAACTAGAGAGATACAGTAGGTACAAAGCACCTGGCTAGATTAAGAGTCAAAGTAACACTGAAGTCCAGCAAAGCCTGAAGGGCGGAGCTGGAATAAATAGGCAGAAGGTCACGTGACCACAAAATAGAAAAAACTAACAGGAGGGTTCTAACAACTGCCTCCACCATGTTTCACTGTTGGGATTGTATTAGGCAGGTGATGAGCAGTGCCTGGTTTTCTCCACACATACCACTTAGAATTATCACCAAAAAGTTCTATCTTTGTCTCATCAGACCAGAGAATCTAATTTCTCATAGTCTGGGAGTCCTTCAAGTGTTTTTGAGCAAACTCTGTGCGGGCTTTCATATGTCTTGCACTGAGGAGAGGCTTCGGTCTGGCCACTCTGCCATAAAGGCCCAACTGGTGGAGGGCTGCAGTGATAGTTGACTTTGTGGAACTTTCTCCCATCTCCCTACTGCATCTCTGGAGCTCAGCCACAGTGATCTTGGGTTTCTTCTTTACCTCTCTCACCAAGGCTCTTCTCCCACGATTGCTCAGTTTGGCTGGACGGCCAGGTCTAGGAAGACTTCTGGTGGTCCCAAACTTCTTCCATTTAAGGATTATGGAGGCCACTGTGCTCTTATGAACCTTGAGTAATGCAGAAATTCTTTTATAACCTTGGCTAGATCTGTGCCTTGCCACAATTCGGTCTCTGAGCTCCTTGGGCAGTTCCTTTGAGCTCATGATTCTCATTTGGTCTGACATGCACTGTGAGCTGTGGGGTCTTATATAGACAGGTGTGTGCCTTTCCAAATCAAGTCCTATCAGTTTAATTAAACACATTTGGACTCCATTGAAGGAGTAGAACCATCTCAAGGAGGATCACAAGGAAATGGACAGCATGTGACTTAAATATGAGTGTCTGGGCTAAGGATCTGAATACTTATGACCATGTGATATTTCAGTTTTTCTTTTTTAATAAATTTGCAAAAAAATTCTACATTGCTGTTTTTTTCAGTCAAGATGGGGTGCAGAGTGTACTTTAATGAGAAAAAAAAATGAACTTTTTAGAATTTATCAAATGGTTGCAATGAAACAGAGTGAAAAATTTAAAGGAGTCTGAATACTTTCCGTACTCACTGTATGTATCTATATACACTGCTCCAAAAATAAAGGGAACACTTAAAACAACAGAATATAACTCCAAGTAAATCAAACTTCTGTGAAATCAAACTGTCCACTTAGGAAGCAACACTGATTGACAATCAATTTCACATGCTGATGTGCAAATGGAATAGACGATAGATGGAAATTATTGGCAATTATCAAGACACCCTCAATAAAAGAGTGCTTCTGCAGGTGGGGACCACAGACCACATCTCAGTACCAATGCTTTCTGGCTGATGTTTTGGTCACTTTTGAATGTTGGTTGTGCTTTCACATTCGTGGTAGCATGAGACAGACTCTACAACCCACAGAAGTTGCTCAGATAGTGCAGCTCATCCAGGATGGCACATCAATGCGAGCTGTGGCAAGAAGGTTGGCTGTATCCAGAGGCTGGAGGCGCTACCAGGAGACAGGCCAGTACACCAGGAGATGTGGAGGGGGCCGTAGGAGGGCAACAACCCAGCAGCAGGACCGCTACCTCCGCCTTTGTGCAAGGAGGAACAGGAGGAGCACTGCCAGAGCCCTGCAAAATGACCTCCACCAGGCCACAAATGTGCATGTGTCTGCACAAACGGTTAGATACCGACTCCATGAGGGTGGTATGAGGGCCCGACATCCACAGATAGGGGTTGTGCTCACAGCCCAACACCATGCAGGACGCTTGGCATTTGCCACAGAACACAAGGATTGGCAAAGTCGCCACTCGCGCCCTGTGCTCTTCACAGATGAAAGCAGGTTCACACTGAGCACATGTGACAGACGTGACAGAGTCTAGAGACGCCGTGGAGAGCGACATCCTTCAGCATGACCGGTTTGGCAGTGGGTGAGTAATGGTGTGGAGTGGAATTTCTTTGGAGGGCTGCACAGCCCTCCATGTGCTCGCCAGAGGTAGCCTGACTTCCATTAGGTACCGAGATGAGATCCTCAGACCCCTTGTGAGACCATATGCTGGTGCGGTTGGCCCTGGGTTCCTCCTAATGCAGGACAATGCCAGACCTCATGTGGTTGGAGTGTGTCAGCAGTTCCTGTAAGATGAAGGCATTGAAGCTATGGACTGGCCCGCCCGTTCCCCAGACCTGAATCCGATTGAGCACATCTGGGACATCATGTCTCGCTCCATCCGCCAACGTCACGTTGCACCACAGACTGTCCAGGAGTTGGCGGATGCTTTAGTCCAGGTCTGGGAGGAGATCCCACAGGAGACCATCCGCAACCTCATCAGGAGCATGCCCAGGCGTTGTAGGGAGGTCATACAGGCACGTGGATATATATATATATATATATATATATATATATATATATATATATATATATGCCTTTTTGTCACTCTAGTAGTAGGGCCATAATTAAGACATGATTTGTTGAAACGCGTAGGTCTGTAAGCTATGATAGTTGCACATTTGCTGTATTCTTTGTGGAGCAGTGTTTTATATGGCTAATAAAAGCTAAGTTTTAATATTTTTTCTACTAAACAAACCTTTACACTGGATCATTTGCACTTTTCCCTTGTCTGACTACACTTACGTTTCGCCCTGGTACCACTTATCTGCATCTCCAGAAGTTTCCCATTTCTCTATTATACTCTTCAAATTACATTTTGAGACTTTCTCCTCCTGTTGTTGCACATATTTTTTTCCCTTCATCTGCACAGGTATCATTAATCTATCAACTATAATGGCCGTACCAGGTCCTGCAGGTCCTGTATCCCGTACACATGACGTGGGCAGTGCACGGCATGCCGCTAGTTTATATTCTGAGTGCTCTTATATACGGTGGTAGTTTTACACAATGTTGAGCCTGTGATCTGCAGAGTGAAATGTCTGACTGCTAGAACAGAAGTATACGGCAGATTCTGCAGCATGGATACATAAAGGACGTCCTGGGGGAATATACCTCCCTCCAACACTCGTCCAGTCCCTGCCTCACACTAGAGACATTTATAATAACTCCAGGACTATGGAGCTGGTCATTTTCTCATAATCTGTGGCCATTATTAGTGATCTCGCATTGTACGGTAATATCACCCTGGAGGTTGTGATGTATTTAGTGTAATAGCGCCATCTAGAATATACAGTATATATCAGGCGATACCATGCTTTCTATAGTTAGTCGTCTTATGTGCCCTCTATAGCTATCTATTATACTTTATATTTCTTTATAATAATTTATAATAAATTACTCAATAGTTTTACAGCTTTATGATGTTTATTAATCTGCTGTAATTATAAAAGAAAGTCCAACCTTACAGTGGACACAGGTGGAAGTGTCCTCCATGATGGTGTAGGCTGAGGTGGAGCAAGTATATAGTCAGTGGGGGATCAAGATGACCAGTATTCCCCAGGGTTCCTTGTTATCAGGGAGGGACCCGGTGTATGCAATCAAAAGATCTTATCCTCTGACCGGCTGTGTGCCATCAACAGGTAATGATCCTCTGTCCGGCTGTGTGCCATCAACAGGTAATGACCATCCGGCAGTGCAACATCAACTGGTCATCACCCTCCAGCTGTGTGCCATCAACAGGTAATGACCATCCGGCAGTGCGCCATCAACAGGTAATCACCCTCTGGCTATGGCCATCAATAGGTAATCACCCTCCGGCTGTGTGCCATCAACAGGTAATGACCATCCGGCAGTGCGACATGAACAGGTAATGACCATCCAGCTGTGTGCCATCAACAGGTAATGATCCTCTGTCCGGCTGTGTGCCATCAACAGGTAATGACCCTTTGGCTATGGCCATCAATAGGTCATCACCCTCCGGCTGTGTGACATCAAATGTTTTTATCTTCTGTCCAGTTTTGTGCCATCAAGAGGTAATGACCCTCCAGCTGTGGGCCATCAACAGGTCATCACCCTTCGCCATTTAGGCTTCTTGTCTTCTGTAAGATGCGATTCTTGAGTCTCCTGATGTTAAAAAATATTTAAAAAATCACCGATTAAACTAATAATCTATCTAGTACATAAGCATCACAATTTATAATCTATCTAGTGCATACGCATGACAATTTAGCTCACAGAACATACACTATGCTAAAACATTAGACCCTACAAGCAGAAATTTGCTAAACTAACATAAATATAACTGACAAATCAGTAGAAAAATCGCTACCAATGGCACAGCTCTCTTCACATCAACCTGTAACCATAGTAGATAAGAAATAGAGGATGATGCTCATAGTCAGTTATCAACAATTCGGCATGGGGCATCCCACCAGAGACATTATAATATCTAGTAGATTATAGATGGCAATAGAATTTACCAACAAGCACATAGTACGCCAAACTCAAGTACATAGTATGCCAAACCTCGACACTTTTTCCTAAAATAGGTTCATCAGAAGCACATACTAGACAGTGATACTTAGCAAAGCGTTCATAGATATATGCGCCATATGATAAGGTGCTAAAGTGCAAGTGTGTGACAAAATATCCATTCGATTTCAGGTGCAATGCTGCATTGTATGTAGTAAGATGGTGCCCATCAGACAGCATGTATAGGACTAACCTGTGCTGAAAACACGAGCAATGGGAAAGTTCAAGCAGTTGCCTTCTCAATCTTCCTCGCCTCTAAGACATCTAAGGAAACATCTTCTCCTCTTGATTTTGGGTGGAGGTGTTGTAGGCATTTCAGGCTCTGGCATTCTAGGTTCTGACATACTAGGTTCTGACATGGTAGGTTCTGGTGTTCTAGGTTCTGGTGCTCTTGGCTCTGGAATTCTGGGTTGTTGGCTTCTCTGAAAAATCAGTAACTTCTCTTTATGCTCCGTGGAACTTCGAGCTCTTCTTCCTATATTGTTGTGAGGGATCGTTCTGACCCAGACAATATCACTGAACGCCACTTTATAGTTGCAACTAGGAACCTTTTTCGCATCCTGCGGTGCAGGAGCCATGGATGGAGTAGAACATTTGCCATTGGGCAGGACAGGTGTTCTCCTGGAGTCTTGCTCCTGAATCTGAGGGATGCAAATCGGCTCCTTACAAGCACATTGTTCCTTCAGAATGGTTTTGTTCTCAGGAGTTTTCTGATTGTTTCACCAGGTTCAGACATTGCCCACTTGCTCAGGACAAGACTTAAGGCCAAATACTCTAGTATTGTCAGTAGTGTCATCACCGAAACAAAAACTACGTCACGGAAGAACCAAAGAGGAAGATTGATGGAAGCTTGATAGGTGCTTCTCCTGAGATCCACGGGTAGTGGGTCATCCTATAATAAAGAAAAAAAACATAATAAAGTCCTGTATATTTATACCCAATCCAGTCAAACCGAGAGCCCTTGTTATTATACAGTGATGGATACATTATCAAGCAACTTTCAGAAATATCCCATTGAGAAGATCAGGAAGAAGTTTGGGATTCACCTCCAGGGTCCATGGAATATTATTTACAGTTGGACTTTCATATGACGGACGGTCACGTGTCCAGTATGAGAAGTCCTGCAAGAGGCGATATTCTCATTAGCTGATCCTTGTGACCTCCATATTGATGAGAACATACTCGCCCTCAGTGTACTGTAATGTGGGGGGTAGAGCAACGTAAAGCACAGAAATGATAGGATGATACTCATCATCTCCAGAGGTCTCTCAGCACCAAGGTATGGTCAATGAGATACAAGCTGCAGATGGGCCGAGGCTTCTAATATACCCAGGGGTGACATCACAAAGCCCTCTGTGACATCATTGCACAGTTCTATCCATCATGTCACTGATACTTTGGACCTAACTAAATGTCTAAAAGAGAACCCTTCCACATGATTTCCAATCACGGAGCAGCTTCAGTTTTTCAAGAAAAGTTTAAAAAATATAATCTGTGCTGTGATTGGTCACAATGGCACATGAAGCAGAACGTCTTTAGATCTTTTAAAGGGAAAGTGTCAGCAATTTTTTTACAATTGTAAAATTGTAAAGTATTTATATTTATATATAAATACACATATATATTTAAAAAGGTTTTAATGGTATAAAATCTGAAAAAAATATTTGAACTGTTTTGATGTTTTCATCTTGTAAACACTAGGGGGAGCAGCTGCTGACATTTCCATGAAAACAGAATACAGCTAGCTCGCATTACGACTGCAGTAAAAGTGGGCGGGATCTGCTCACATGGGTGTGATGTCACTCCTCCCCTTCTGGGCGTTTGCTAAAAGGTAAATGAGACTGTAGTTTAGTATCACAGTGCGAAGCGATCACTGGTGACTGCAAAGTGATATATAAGGGACAACACCAAAGTCATTAATCACTACAAGGACAAGGCAGGAATGTGGGAGTCAGAGGGGTCACCCCACACTTATATCCCCTCTGACTGTCACTTCCTAAGCTCCTTTCCCTGCCATAAACTCTTATTCCCGCAGGTAAATTCTTACAGGACCCCCCTCCCCATCCCCTTCCCCTGCCGCAGCTGATTCTAAACGTCCTCCATATGTAATAATAGACAGGTACTCACCGGCAGCCTATGGTAATTCACAGGGTAGAACAGGGTACAGCACAGAAACAATATGGCGATCCTCATTGTCTCCAGGGGGTATCTCAGCACCAAGATATGGCCAATGAGATATGAGCTCCAGGTGGATGGAGCCCCCTTATATACCCCAAGGGTGACATCACAACGCCCTCTGTGACATCATCACCCACAACATTCCGTCACATGACATCACCCAGCACCAGCATCATGTGACCCAGCATAAATAGAAAGTCCTTGTTGCCTATAGCAACTATTCAAAACTAAGTTTAAACTTTTCCAACAGCTAAAGGCGGCTCTGTGATGGCAGTTTCTTCTTGTGGACGGTTGTGATAAATCTGCAGAACATCTACATAACGCGACATGTAGAAAATCCTGTCTTTTCCCCTCTGTTCTTCCTCTGGTGCTACAGAGACGGATAGAAGGAGCTTTTCCAGACCTTACAGTGCACAATATGGGACCTAATCACTGATATCCCAGATCTCCTCAGTACAAGCATACCGCCAACCTATGAGGACTAGAAAGAGGGCGAAACCATGCGGCACGCGTAGTCTGACCACGCCCCTATCCACACACCAAGCCACGCCCTTTTACCATGTCTTTCTCCCCCGGCAGGAAGAGTTATCAGAGGGGCGGTGGCAGTGAGGGACATTCAGCAGAAACTCGGGACTGCAGGGCATAGACCTAAATCCGGGACTGTCTGCTGTATCCAGTACGGCTGGGACTAGAGATGAGAGGATCGACTCATGGGACTCAGGTCCAGCATCCAGGTCAGTGGTAATTGGTGGCTGGACGGGAGGCCCTGTCGCGGCTTTAGATTAGCCCGGGCTGCTGCAATATCATCTGTGCGTCCTGCTCTTCTCTAGTTGGGACCTGTGGATTATTTTTTGTTCCCACATTCACAGTCGGACCCTACAGAACTTTCTCTTCTCTGTGTAGTTTCACTATATGACATCTGGCTTTTTTGTGTCTGTAAGGCCGTGTTCACACGTAGCATAAATACTGTGCACCAATCTACACAATAACAATCTCCTCTGGTTATTGCATCTTTGGTGCACTATTTTAGGCTTTTTCCCCCTTATTTGATGCATTTTGGTGCAGATGTGAAACCGCGTTTTTAATTGTTTTTTACAGTACAGAAAAGCTTTGATTCTGCACTTAAAAAAGTATCTGCAGTTTCTTACAGACGTTTTTTTATGCTCCACATAGAAGTCTATAGAGGAAAAAAATCACCAAAACCGCACAGGGTGGGGGCAGGGTGAGGGACACTGAGGGAAGAATGGAGGCATGGGGGGGTCGAATGGGAAACATGGAGGCAGAATGGGAGACATTGGGGGCAGAATGGAGTCACATTGGGGGAGAATGGAGTCATATTGGAGGCAGAATGGAAACACATTGAGGGCAGAATGGAGACATGGGGGGCAGAATAGAGACGGGGCAGAATGGAGACAGGGGAGAAGAATAGAGACAGGGGTGCAGAATGGAGACCGGGCAGAATAGAGACCGGGGGGCAGAATGGAGACAGGGGGCAGAATGGAGATAGGGGGAAGAATGGAGACGGGGCAGAATAGAGACCGGGGGGCAGAATGGAGATAGGGGGCAGAATGGAGACATGGGGACAGTATGGAGACATTGGGGGCAGAATAGAAACCAGAGGGCAGTATGGATGGAGACAAGGGTGGCAGAATAGAAACATTGGGGAAGAATGGAGACAGGGGGGCAGAATGGAGACGGGGCAGAATAGAGACCGGGGGACAGAATGGAGATAGGGGGCAGAATGGAGACATGGGGACAGTATGGAGACATTGGGGGGCAGAATAGAAACCAGAGGGCATTTTGGATGGAGACAAGGGTGGCAGAATAGAAACATGGGGGAAGAATGGAGACAGGGGGGCAGAATGGAGACGGGGCAGAATAGAGACCGGGGGACAGAATGGAGATAGGGGACAGAATGGAGACATGGGGACAGTATGGAGACATTGGGGGCAGAATAGAAACCAGAGGGCAGTATGGATGGAGACAAGGGTGGCAGAATAGAAACATGGGTGCAGAATGGAGACAAGGGGGACAGAATGGAGACATGGAGGGAAGAATAGAAACATGGGGGGCAGAATGGAGACGGGGGCAGAATGGAGACATTGGGGGCAGAATAGAAACCAGGGGGTAGTATGGAGACAAGGGGGGCAGAATGGAGACAGGGGAGCAGAATGGCGTCACATTGGGGGAGAATGGAGTCATATTGGAGGCAGAATGGAAACACATTGAGGGCAGAATGGAGACATGGGGGGCAGAATGGAGACGGGGCAGAATGGAGACAGGGGAGAAGAATGGAGACAGGGGGGCAGAATGGAGACGGGGCAGAATAGAGTCCGGGGGGCAGAATGGAGATAGGGGGCAGAATGGAGACAGGGGGCAGAATGGAGATGGGGCAGAATAGAGACCGGGGGGCAGAATGGAGATAGGGGGCAGAATGGAGACATGGGGACAGTATGGAGACATTGGGGGCAGAATAGAAACCAAAGGGCAGTATGGATGGAGACAAGGGTGGCAGAATAGAAACATGGGGGAAGAATGGAGACAGGGGGGCAGAATGGAGACGGGGCAGAATAGAGACCGGGGGGCAGAATGGAGATAGGGGGCAGAATGGAGATAGGGGGCAGAATGGTGACGGGGCAGAATAGAGACCGGGGGGCAGAATGGAGATAGGGGGCAGAATGGAGACATGGGGACAGTATGGAGACATGGGGAACAGAATGGAGACATGGAGGGAAGAATAGAAACATGGGGGGCAGAATGGAGACGGGGGCAGAATGGAGACATTGGGGGCAGAATAGAAACCAGGGGTAGTATGGAGACAAGGGGGGCAGAATGGAGACAGGGGGGCAGAATGGAGATAGGGGGGGGCAGAATGGAGACAAGGGGGGCAGAATGGAGACATTGGGGCAGAATAGAAACATTGGGGCAGAATGGAGGCAAGGGGGGCAGAATGGAGAAAGGGGAGCAGAATGGAGACATTGGGTGCATAATAGAAACATGGAGGCAGAATAGAAACATGGTGGCAGAATGGAGACGGGGCAGAATGGAGACATCGGAAGCAGAATGGAGAGACATTGGGGGCAGAATGGAGACGGGGCAGAATTGAGACGGGGCAGAATGGAGACATTGGAGGCAGAATGGAGAGACATTGGGGGCAGAATGGAGACATGGGGCAAAATAGACACATGGAGGCAGAATGGAGACGTGGGCAGAATGGAGAGACATTGGCAGAATGGGAAGAAATGGGGACTGAATGGAGAGACATTGGGGCAGAATGGAAAGACATTGGGGCAGAATGGAGAGACATTGGGGACAGAATGGAGAGACATTGGGGGCAGAATAGAGACCGGGGGACAGAATGGAGATAGGGGGCAGAATGGAGACATGGGGACAGTATGGAGACATTGGGGGCAGAATAGAAACCAAAGGGCAGTATGGATGGAGACAAGGGTGGCAGAATAGAAACATGGGGGAAGAATGGAGACAGGGGGGCAGAATGGAGACGGGGCAGAATAGAGACCGGGGGGCAGAATGGAGATAGGGGGCAGAATGGAGATAGGGGGCAGAATGGTGACGGGGCAGAATAGAGACCGGGGGGCAGAATGGAGATAGGGGGCAGAATGGAGACATGGGGACAGTATGGAGACATGGGGAACAGAATGGAGACATGGAGGGAAGAATAGAAACATGGGGGGCAGAATGGAGACGGGGGCAGAATGGAGACATTGGGGGCAGAATAGAAACCAGGGGTAGTATGGAGACAAGGGGGCAGAATGGAGACAGGGGGGCAGAATGGAGATAGGGGGGGCAGAATGGAGACAAGGGGGGCAGAATGGAGACATTGGGGCAGAATAGAAACATTGGGGCAGAATGGAGGCAAGGGGGGCAGAATGGAGAAAGGGGAGCAGAATGGAGACATTGGGTGCATAATAGAAACATGGAGGCAGAATAGAAACATGGTGGCAGAATGGAGACGGGGCAGAATGGAGACATCGGAAGCAGAATGGAGAGACATTGGGGGCAGAATGGAGACGGGGCAGAATTGAGACGGGGCAGAATGGAGACATTGGAGGCAGAATGGAGAGACATTGGGGGCAGAATGGAGACATGGGGCAAAATAGACACATGGAGGCAGAATGGAGACGTGGGCAGAATGGAGAGACATTGGCAGAATGGGAAGAAATGGGGACTGAATGGAGAGACATTGGGGCAGAATGGAAAGACATTGGGGCAGAATGGAGAGACATTGGGGACAGAATGGAGAGACATTGGGGGCAGAATGGAGACATGGGGCAAAATAGACACATGGAGGCAGAATGGAGACGTGGGCAGAATGGAGAGACATTGGCAGAATGGAAAGAAATAGGGGCAGAATGGAGAGACATTGGGGCAGAATGGAATGACATTGGGGCAGAATGTAGAGACATTGGGGGCAGGATGGAGAGACATTGGGGGCAGGATGGAGAGACATTGGGGGCAGGATGGAGACAAATGGAAACATGGGGGCAGGATGGAGACATTGGGGGCAGGATGGAGACAATGGGGGCAGGATGAAGACAATGGGAGTAGGATGTGGGACATTATTACTGTAGGGGCTAATTAAAGGATATTATTACTGCTGTAATGTATTTTATTTTTGAGGATACTGTTTTCTGTGGGGGGTTCATGTTACTGTGCAGGGCGGCACTATATCACTTTTTTTCTTCATCTGGTGTAGTGTAGAAGTTGGGGAAATATTGGGGAATGTGCTCTGTAAGCTGCTCTAGATAACTGTGTTATTTTATGCAGAGACGAGTCCTGGCGAGAAGAAGTGATGGCGGTCTGCGATGGATGAAGAGGAAAAGTGGAGATGAAGGACTTCAACTAGAGACATCACCAGTGAGTCAGTGTGTTATCTGTACACTGACACTATACACTGTATACTATACACAGAGCTCCTGTGAATAATGGCACTATTAGTAATGGTAATATTAGTATTCTGTTTTTGTATTAATGCTCAGTATGGTAGTATTCGGTCACTATGTGGTGGTAATATGTGATCTGGTCATGGTGTGGCGGTATTTGTCCCTTGTCCACTACAGGATATTGGCCCCTCATGCCGTCCACATGGAGTTTGTTTCCGTCCTCTTGAGACTGTGCTGCGAGATATAGCAAACCTTCTTGTGACGGCACGTATGGATGCCGTCCTGGCAGAGCCAGACCACCTGTACAACCTGAATGGGCCGCCTCATGTTACCCACAATTACCAAGACACAACAGGAATGGAAAACTACAGAAGTCAGGGAGGAGGAAGAGAGAGGAATTGTCTGTGGCAATGTCATGCTCCAGGATTTGATCCCTTCAGTTTGTGTTCTGTGGTCGGCTTCTCTTTCTGCCGAGCCACAGGACACACACCTTTTCACTGGGTGTTTGGGTTCTGCTTTTCTGGCTGCAGCCTGCTTAGCTTTACACATTTGTATTTTTATTTGGATGCCTATCACATTTTGGGTGCAGCTTTATAGTCTTCGTTTCCTGCTGGTGATAGATTCATTTGGATATTCTGCCATTCTGTTGATATTTGGAGCTAGGGTTTTTCGCTTTGCTGTTTATTTGCTATACTTTGCACTTTTCTTCTTTTTATCATTTGAAAATAGGCAGTATATTTGTTAACAGTACTTGCTGTATTCTTTGCTTGGTATTTTGTTTCTTAGTTTACTTGCTTTGGGATTATTCCTTTGTTCAGCACACTTCTCTTCTTTTAGATAATTCACACTCTGCTCTGCCCTCTGGTTCTTTAGGAGGAACGTGAAGCAACTTGTCTGCCTTTTAGGCAGTTTAGGCCATAGTTGCCATCTCCTAGTCTGTGGTTAGGTCTATCTCTTCACCCGCAGGTACCGCTGGGGACTGTGTAGTCAAGGTATCTAGTCTGTACAGGAGCAAGCAAGGTCAGTTGTAGTTTTTAGTGTTTAACCTATTTTCCCAAGTAAGTTGCTACACAAGCATAGATAAACTAGGAGTGGTTAGGAGCATTCAGGGTGAGCCACTATTGATAGGGGGCGCCATTGCGTTATCTTAGGGTGCCAACCTCCACCATCATGTAGGGACAGACCAGGGTCAGAGTAGTGCTTCTACCAGTCTGAATTTGGATCTGCCAGGTTCAGGTATTTGTTCCCCTTGTTTGTACGCTACCAATGTACATGGGCTTGTGCAGTCATAATAGGCCACTATCTGCACCATTCCCTCTTTCGGGGTGTCTCGCTGTTCCTCTCCCGGGCTCCTGTTGTCACTTTCATCTGCACCAGAAGAGGTGACATTGATTCACAATCACTTCTGCCCCTAACTAGACAGATCGATGTCCCTGACATTTAAGTGACTCGTGGTTATACAGTAAAAGTGTGTGAAGATGTCTGACACCGTCCCAGAAGACTTTTACAGTTTGTGTCATTATAACATGTATAATGGTTGAGCAATGTTTAATGCTGAATTTAATGTAATATCTCCCATCAGAGCTGTAGTAGATTGGACAACTAGGTAAGGAAGACTTAACAGTCAGCTGGCCCTACAGATGGGAGGAGTGTTTGGAAGTAAGAAGAGAGTTTCTTCCTGCTTAGAGAAGTCAGCACTGGAATGAGTAGCGAGGTGACGCCAAATACAGAGAGTGTGACAGATGAGGCCGCATAGTGAGGAGTGTGAGACTGGAAGGAAGCAGAACAGAGATAGCAAGATTCTGTAACTGGATCCAGTGGCAGAGTAATATGGCCAGAGCAGCCTGTACCCTGTGTGGTGAAGTGGACTATAGACAGAAAGAGGTCAGCTGCACTGGATACGGCCAGGAGCTTAAGGAGGTAGAGCTGTGGGTTAGCGGGTAACCCTGAGACAGCACAGGCAAAGTAACATAGTAACATAGTTTTTAAGGTTGAAGGAAGACTAAGTCCATCTAGTTCACCCCATAGCCTAACATGTTGATCCAGAGGAAGGCAAAAAAAAAACATGTGGCAAACACTAAGCTCCACATTGGGGAAAAAAATTCCTTCCCGACTCCATACGACAATCAGACTAGTTCCCTGGATCAACGCCCTATCAAGGAATCTAGTATATATAACCTGTAATATTATACTTTTCAAGAAAGGAATCCATGCCCTTCTTAAATTTTATTAGTGAATCACTCATTACAACATCATGCGGCAGAGAGCTCCATAGTCTCACTGCTCTTACAGTAAAGAATCCCCGTCTGTGATTATGATTAAACCTTCTTTCCTCCAGACGTAGAAGATGCCCCCTTGTCCCTGTCTCTGGCCTCAGAGTAAAAAGATCAGTAGACAGGTCTTTGTACTGTCCCCTCATATACTTGTACATAGTAATAAGATCACCCCTAAGCGTTAGTTTTTCCACAGTAAATAACCCCTAGTGTAATAACCTGTCTTGGTATTGCAGACCCCCCAGTCCTCTAATAAGCTTGTCGCTCTTCTCTGCACCCTCTCTAGTTCAGCTATGTCTTTCTTATACGCCGGAGACCAGAACTGAACACAGTATTCTAAGTGTGGTTGCACTAGTGACTTATATAGAGGTAAAATTATGTTCTACTCATGAGCATCTATGCTTCTTTTAATGCATTCCATTATTTTATTTGCCTTTGCCGCAGCTGCCTGACACTGGCCACTAAACGTGAGCTTGTCGTCCACCAATACACCCAGGTCTTTTTCAGTTACAGTTTTGCCCAGTGTTTTACAATTAAGCATATAATTATACATTTTATTTCCTCTGCCCAAGTGCATTACCTTACATTATCCCCATTAAAGTTCATTTGCCATTTATCAGCCCAAGCTTCTAGTTTACATAGATCCTCCTGTAATATAAAATTGTCCTCCTCTGTATTGATTACCCTGCAGAGTTTAGTGTCATCTGCAAATATTGAAATATTACTCTGTATGCCCCCTACAAGGTCATTAATAAATATGTTAAAAAGAAGGGGGCCCAATACTGACCCCTGTGGTAACCCACTGTTAACTGAGACCCAGTCTGAGTGTTTTCCATTAATAACCATCCTTTGTTTCCTATCACTGAGCCAATTCTTAACCCACATACATATATTTTCCCCTATCCCCATTGTTCGCATTTAATGTATCAACCTTTTGTGTGGAACCGTATCAAAAGCTTTTGAAAAGTCCATATACACAACATCCACTACATTTCCTCGGTCCAGTCCGGAACTTGCCTCCTCATAAAAGCTGATCAGATTAGTGTGACAGAAACGGTCCCTCGTAAACCCATGTTGATATTGGGTCATGAGGTTATTCTTCTTCAGATACTCTAGTATAGCATCTCTTAGGAAACCCTCCAGGATTTTACCCACAGTAGAGGTTAAGCTTACTGGCCTATAATTTCCAAGTTCAGTTTTTGTCCCTTTTTTGAATATTGGCACCACATTTGCTATATGCCAGTCCTATGGTACAGACCCTGTTATTATGGAATCTTTAAAGATTAAAAATAATGGTCTATCTATGACGTTACTTAATTCCTGCAGTACTCGCGGGTGTATCCCATTCGGGCCCGGGGATTTGTCAACTTTAGTGATTTTTAGACGCCGCCGTACTTCCTGCTGGGTTAAGCAAGTGACATTTAATGGAGAATTTTTGTTATCACTGATCATGTTTTCTGTCATGCGATTTTCTTGTGTAAATACGGTTGAAAAAAAATCATTTAGCATATTGGCTTTTTCCTCATCCTCATCCACCATTTCCCCCAGACTATTTTTAAGGGGTCCAACACTATCATTTTTTAGTTTTTTACTATTTATGTAGCTAAAGAATATTTTGGGGTTATTTTTACTTTCTCTGGCAATGATTCTCTCTGCCTCAATCTTTGCTGCCTTGATTTGATTTTTACAGAATTAATTTAATTTTCTATATTTATTTAATGCCTCATCACTATCTACTTGCTTTAGTTCTCTAAATGCTTTATTTTTGTCACATATTGCGCCCCTTACAGCTCTATTTAGCTATAGTGGTTTCCTCCTATTTCTAGCATGTTTATTCCCATAGGGTATATATTGTGCACAGGTCCTATTCAGGATGCTAATAAATGTCTCCCATTTGCTTTGTGTAGCTTTATGTCTCAGGATATCGTCCCAGTTTATTGCACTAAGATCATCTCTCAACCGTTGGAAATTTGCCTTCCTGAAGTTTAGTGTCCTTGAAACCTCTCTACTACACATCTTATTAAAGATTACATGAAAATGTATTATTTTGTGATCACTATTACCCAAGTGACCCCCAACTCGTATATTTGATATGCGGTCTGGCCTTTTGGTTAATATTAGGTCTTGCAGTGCCCCCCTTCTTGTTGGGTCCTGAACCAGTTGTGAAAGGTAATTGTCTCTCATAGTTGTCAAAAACCTATTACCTTTGCTTGAACTACAGGTTTCTGTCCCCCAATGTATTTCAGGGTAGTTGAAGTCCCCCATAATAATGACTTCTACTTGAGTCACTGCTTCATCTATTTGCTTTACGAGGATATTCTCCGCTGCTTCCATTATTTTTGGAGACTTATCCCCACCATGTCATAATTATTTTCCAACAAAATTAATTCTAATTCCTCCATTTTGTTGGTGAGGCTTCTGGCATTAGTGTACATGCATTTTATGTATCTCTCTGTACCACTATTCCTTCTTACTTTATTGACTGTTCTAACCCCACCCCCAATTTCTTTATTTGTGCCCAGGTCACTATCTGCACTATCTTCCCCACCTATAAAATGAATACCCTCCCCCCAATCCCTAGTTTAAACACTCCTCCAACCTTCTAGCCATTTTCTCCCCCAGCACCCATTGAGGTGCAGCCGGTCCCTAGCATAGAGTCTGTAGCCAACTGAGAAGTCAGCCCAGTTCTCCAGGAACCCAAATCCCTTCTTCCTACACCAGTTCTTGAGCCACTTATTTATCTTCCTAATCTCCGGTTGCCTCTTTGGCGTGGCACGTGGTACCGGTAGTATTTCAGAGAATACCACCTTGGAGGTCCTTGCTTTCAGCTTGCAGCCTAATTCCCTGAAATCATCTTCAAGGACCTTCCACCTACCTCTAACTTTGTCATTTGTTCCAATGTGCACCATGACCACTGGGTCCGCACCAGCCCCTCCCAGTAATCTGTCAACCCGATCAGCGATGTGCCGGACTCGAGCGCCAGGTAGGCAGCACACTGTTCGACGATCCCTGTCTTTGTGACAGATTGCCCTATCTGTTTCCCTAATAATTGAGTCCCCTACTACCAGCACCTGCCTGGCGTGCCCTGCTCTCCTATTTCCCTCCTTACTGGAGCTGACACTCCTCTGGCTTTCAGGGGACTTGTCTTGCTGCAGCAGTGCTACCCCTGTACCGTCACCCCCCTCATATACCAACTTTGCAAACTTATTGGGGTGTGCCAGATCAGGACTAGCCTACCTGGTACTCTTCCCTCTACCCCCCCTCACTGTCCTGCAGCTCCCTACTACCACCCTCCCCACATCTACCCCAGTGAGCAGCTGCTCAGTGAGCAGCAGACTCCTTTCCATATTGTCAATGGACAGTACGACTGAAGAGAAGGTAACGTGTAGGCTACACCTGGGAGTCATAGTGAGTAAATACTGGACTTTCCAGGCTGGGGCAAGGGAATTACTGGAAGAGCAGTGGTCAGTGAAGGGCAGAAAAAAAGGAATGGAGTTTTCAGGCCCAGCAACTGTACTGCTTTAAAGTAATTTACAAGTGAAGCACCACCACCAGGATATAAAATGATTCTGCCTCTATGTAAAACAGATGAAGATGTGAGTAATAAGTGTTGTGGCTGCTATCTCTTGTACAGGTGTTACACCAGTTTCATCAGTGTGAGGAGCTGGCCACGGACTAAAGACTATTGGACCAATGGACGTGAGCAGAGTGCAGGTCTCTAAGGGATACAGACTTTTTCAAGCACGGAGCACTGGTTATGTCGGTCTTATTGTTGTGTTTTATTGGAGATTTGCTTGCTCATGAGATTGAGGTGCACGGGTCTCTCCTGGAGAGCGTTCAGCATCACGAATCACTGTTTCCATTCAGTAATAGTAAGCAGAGAAAGACATGCAAGCTGGATCTTATGTATCCATAAGGCCAGACACAAAATTGGTAATCAGGTAAATCAATCGTTCCATTACTCTTGTTAGTCTCTCAGAGGCCTCAATTGAGTCATTGTTTCATATGAGACTGTACGTTCACTCTTGTGGTATGTTCATTTGTAAATGCCTGCTGAGTATATATTGCATCAGCCCACTGCAGTTTACTAATTACACAATTTAGGATAAATATGCTGGTTAGTTGAACAGTGAAGTATCACCTCCCCCCAACTTCTCCAATCCTGTGGAGGAATGTCCTGAATGGGAACTGTGGGTATAAAGTCTCCGACTTCCACTCCAGAGGGTCTCTTCAGTAACAGTCCAAAACACCATGGCTCCATCTGGTGGAATACAGGTCTGCTCCTCTGCCCAACACTGAACCCACAAATAAGTTTGGAGAACCCCAGTTGAGACTGTACTATATGTTGCTGGAGTTAGATAGATGTTCTACGGTCATGGTATCCATCGTCTGTATGTGATGAACTATGTATGTGAGGACTGTAGTTGCTGACTGGATACATGTGCGATCGACTCTGTTGTCTGGACTAGCATGAACTGTAACCAGGGCCGGACTGGAGCAATGGGACCATAGGCGGATTATAATGAGGGCAATCCGGGCGACCGCCCGGGGCCCCGAGCCTTCAGGGGGCCCGAGGCTCCGGGCGGGGAGTCTATGGCCAGATTGCCCTCATTATATGTGCGGGCCACCGTGGCACATACCGGCAGCAGTGGTGGGAGGGGGGGCCCGGACCGCTCCCCCAGCAGCGAGCGGCGCACGGCCGCTACTTCTTCATCGGCCAGGCCAGCACTGCAGTAGTTAACTTCCCTGTGCTGGCCCGGCCGCGTCACTGCTAGGAGACACGGCCCTGTGCGCGGCCGTGTCTCCTAGCTGTGACGTCAACCGGTGCGCGCCCGGCCTGCACTGCTGCCCCGGAGAAGTCAGAGCAGGCAGGAGGAATGGAGCCGGGGGATGGTGAGTCTGTCTGTCTGTCTGTCTGTGTGTGTGTTTGCAGGCAGATATCATTGTGTGATGTCTGTTTATAAGTATTTTTGTGTTTCAAATGTGTTTATGCGTGTATGTATATCTGTATATGTTTGTGTGTGTGTGCGTGACTGCGTGCATGACTGCGTGCGGCCTACTGCTGAGTATAGATGGTGCCATGCGGCCTCCTGCTATCTCTGGGGGGGAGGGGGGCGCTGTGCGGCCTCCCACTGTGTATAGATGGCGCCGTGTGGCCCCCTGCTGTGTATAGATGGTGCCGTGCGGCCCCCTGCTGTGTATAGATGGCGCCGTGCGGCCCCCTGCTGTGTATAGATGGCGCCGTGCGGCCCCCTGCTGTGTATAGATGGCGCCGTGCGGCCCCCTGCTGTGTATAGATGGCGCCGTGCGGCCCCCTGCTGTATATAGATGGCGCCGTGCGGCCCCCTGCTGTGTATAGATGGCGCCGTGCGGCCCCCTGCTGTGTATAGATGGCACCGTGTGGCCCCCTGCTGTGCATAGATGGCGCCGTGCGGCCCCCTGCTTTGTATAGATGGCGCCGTGTGGCCCCATGCTGTGTATAGATGGCGTCGTGCGGCCCAATGCTGTGTATAGATAGCGCCGTGCAGCCTCCTGCTGTGTATAGATGGCTACGTGCAGCCTCCTGCTGTCTCTGGGGGGGGCGCCATGCGGCCCCCCGCTGGGTATAGATGGCTACGTGCGGCCTCCTGCTGTGTATAGATGGCTACGTGTGGCCTCCTGCTGTCTCTGGGGGGGGCTACGTGCGGCCTCCTGCTGTGTATTGATGGCTACGTGCGGCCTCCTGCTGTCTCTGGGGGGGCGCCGTGCGGCCTCCCGCTGGGTATAGAGGGCTACGTGCGGCCTCCCGCTGTGTATAGATGGCACCGTGCTGCCTCCCGCTGTGTATAGATGGCACCGCGCTGCCTCCCGCTGTGTATAGATGGCACCGTGCTGCCTCCCGCTGTGTATAGATGGCACCGTGCTGCCTCCCGCTGTGTATAGATGGCACCATGCTGCCTCCCGCTGTGTATAGATGGCTACGTGTGCTCAATATTGAGTCATACAATTAATGTAAGGCTATGTGCCCACGATACAGAAATGTTCCAGATTTTTTTTGAGCGTTTCTGCATCTCCCTGGCAGAAAAAACGCATGCTCATTGTACATGCGGATTTTACATGCGGATTTTACATTCGTTTTTCCTGACAGGGACAAGCGGATGTGAAGCGTTCTTCACATGCATTTCCGCATGCAGGTTGACAAGCGCTTTCAAAGCGATTTTAGCATCACTTGGAAAGTGCTTGACAACTTGGTCACACTATATAAATCCATGCAACCGGCATGGATTTATGTAGTGTGCCCGTAAAAGAATTGTAAAAAATTAAAAAATATATACTTACCTTCTGATGGCCTGCCGACGTCAGCGGTCGCGTGCCCCTTCACATGACTAAATGACGTCACGGCAGGTCCTTTTCAGACCATCGCGAGCTGCCGGCAAGCCAGGACTCATCGGATAAAGACACCGGGGGCCATCAGAAGGCAAGTATAATATTTATTTTTTATTTTATTCTTTTTTTACCGGTTCTACGGTACCCGGGTCCGGAGGAGAGTCTCCTGTCCTCCACACCCGGGTACCATCCGCACATTGAAACGCATGGAATCCGCATGTACAGATGCAGTGATGCGGATTCCATGCATTCTAATGCAAGTCAATGGCGGCAAAAACGCAGCGCTTCCACAAAATAATTGGTAATGCTGCGGATTTTTCCGCAATGATAATCCGCAGCGGAAATTTCCGCAGCATGTACACAGCACATGCGGATTATCATTGGGGAACATGGCAGACCTTCTACCAAGCGTTTTTTAAGCGTTTCTGCAGCGGAATTGCCGCTGCGGAAACGCTTAAAAAACGCATAGTGGGCACACAGCCTAAAAAAAAAATATTATAATTAATATTGTGCCAAATTAATTTCACGTGAACTATCACATGATCTATCATAGGGGATCATGTGACATGTCACGTGATAAATCAGGTGTGTGTGTGGGGGGGGCCCGCGCCTTCTAAACTGCCCGGGGCCCTTGCTACTCTTAATCCACCCCTGAATGGGACATCGGACAACTCTTCGATGGGCCCAGATCTTTGGCGTGTCCCCGAGCAGGACATAGAGTGGGCCCACTGGTTTCAACTGAATGTACATCCGAGGACACACATTCAATTGAAATGTATGGGTGTTCCATGGGGGAAACAAAAGGGAGGTCCTGTTACTGTGCAGGGCTGCACTACATCGCCTTTTTTCTTCATCTGGCGTAGTGTATAAGTCAGGGAATAAGTGGAGACCGTGCCACCTGACGAAGGCTGGTTTGAAATGCGCGTCAGGGGCGGACGCACTAATAGTTAGAGCTCCTGCATCATTGGTGTCCAAAGTATTTCATAATGCTTCTAGTTTGGTGCATTAGCATAGTTCTAGTGGGATAATTTGTCACATATACCTTGATAACGCTATTTATTGGTATAACGGCAGGATTTCTTTTTTATGACATAGTATTCCTTTATATCTGTTATGATTAGTGTTGAGCGATACCTTCCGATATCGGCAAATATCGGATCGGATTGGATCGGACCGATACCCCAAAAGTATCGTATATCGCCGATTCCGATACCGGAAACCAATGCAAGTCAATGGGACAGAAATATCGGAATGAAAATAAACCCTTTCTTTCCTTGTAGGTTAATTCTACATGAAGGAAAACAACTAAGAATAATGTAGAATGTATTGGGGGAGGTGGGGGAGACAATAAAGGCATAGAGGTTTAGCCCAATCAAATGGAATAGCAGGAATTAATATTTTTGTTAAGAAGTTCTGAGTTACGGAAATATTGACTATGTAAAGTATTTTTATATTTTGTCAGATATTTATGTTTCACTACTTCCATGCTCTTCACCTTCTTTTTTACTTCTCCCACACTTTCTCCTTCATCATCCTCAGCATCAGCATCTTTTTCATCCACTTCTTCTTCACCTTCTTCATCTTCTTCTTCTTCATCATATTCTTATTTGTGACAGGCATTCCTGTAGTTGTTATCTATAAAAGTTTGAACATTACACCTTTCGTTCTGCCCATCACAAAAGATTTACAACAGGATTTGTCCGCGTTCAGTTTGGCCTGCTGCAGCAGGTCTTTTCCAGGGGCACCACGAGGAGGAACGGACTCACCCCCATACACTGCTTAGTCATCTTCTGCTTATAATTTAGATATTATCTTTTGCTCTAATTTTTAGTCTTATGCTTAATGTTCTTCCGCTTTTTGTTCTGCAGCTTCTTGTACTTCTGCTTCTTGGTTTTCTGTCTCTTGTTCTTCTGTATCTTGGTGGTTGTCTTCTCTTCTTTGTCCTCTTGGTCAACTTCTTCAGGGTCATCTTCTTGGTCTTCTTCGGGGTGGCCTTCAGGGTAGTCGTCTTCGGGGTCCTCGTCTTCAGGGTCGCGTCTTCGGGGTCCTCGTCTTCTTCGGGTTGGTCTTCAGGGTCCTCGTCTTCAGGGTCCTCGTCTTCGGGGTCCTCGTCTTCTTCGGGGTGGTCTTCAGGGTCCTCGTCTTCTTCGGGGTGGTCTTCAGGGTCCTCGTCTTCAGGGTCGCCGTCTTCACGGTCCTCGTCTTCTTCGGGTTGGTCTTCAGGGTCCTCGTCTTCAGGGTCCTCGTCAGGGAGATCCAGAGTGATTACCAAGAACCATTTCAAAAAGCTTGAACTTGGAAATGTAGCAGAAGGTACAAGAAGGCTGAGGAACTACCGAGGACCAGCTGACGGTACTGGAACCCGGATGGGTAGCAGAAGGTACAAGAGCCAATGGAACTACCGAGGACCAGCTGACAGTACTGGAACTCGGTTACTAAGCAGGAGGTACCTGTGCCAGAAAGCACTACCAAGGACCAGCAGACGTTGGTGGAACTTGGATACCGAGAAGGAGGCACCTAATCCAAAGGCACTGCCGAGAACCAGCTGACGGTACTGGAACCCGGATGGGTTTCAGAAGGTACCCATGAAAAAAAAAGTTTCAAGGCCACGAGCCGGCCGCAGTTACCAAAACCCACAGTCCTACAGGGGGTGCTTGTCCTATTGGCACTATGGAACCAGCCTTCATTGCCAGATCCCGCAGCCCACATAGGAGTCACCTAAACTGCAGGCACCATAGAGTCGGCTAACCCGACCGCAACACGACAGGACAACGCATTGGAGGCAAAGTGACGTTGACACTACCCGGAAACAGCTGGCGTGCTGGAACCAGGCTGGGCAGGAGGGAGTACCCGTGCCAAAGACACTGCCGAGAACCAGCTGACGGTACTGGAACCTGGATGGGTAGTAGAAGGTACAAGAGCAAATGGAACTACCGAAGACCAGCTGACGGTACTGGAACTCGGTTACCAAGCAGGAGGTACCTGTGCCAGAAAGCACTACCAAGGACCAGCAGACGTTGGTGGAACTTGGATACCGAGGAGGCAACTAATCCAAAGGCACTGCCGAGAACCAGCTGACGGTACTGGAACCCGGATGGGTAGCAGAAGGTACCCATGTAAAAAAAAGTTTCAAGGCCGCGAGCCGGCCGCAGTTACCAAAACCCACAGTCCTACAGGGGGTGCTTGTCCTATTGGTACTATGGAACCAGCCTTCATTGCCAGATCCCGCAGCCCACATAGGAGTCACCTAAACTGCAGGCACCATAGAGTCGGCTAACCCGACCGCAACATGACAGGACAACGCATTGGAGGCAAAGTGACGTTGACACTACCCGGAAACAGCTGGCGCGCTGGAACCAGGCTGGGCAGGAGGGAGTACCCGTGCCAAAGACACTGCTGGGAAACAGCTGGCGGTGCTGGAACCCAGGGTAAATACTAAAAACAGAGTAGAGCCAGAGGCGTAATTGGAGCAACTTTAAAATCTGTAGTAGTGTGAATGTGGACAGAGCAGGAGAATTTGCCGGACACACAGCTGGGGATCAGCTGACGTTACTGAACCCCAATAACACTGGAGCAAGCGTTGACTGTGCAGACGGCACTTCTGAGCAGCAACTAGCGGTATTGGAGCCCAGGGTAAATACTAAAAACAGAGGAGCCAGAGGTGTAATTGGAGCAACTTTAAAATCTGTAGTAGTGAGAATGTGGACAGAGCAGGAGAAATTGCCGTCCACACAGCAGGGGAACAGCTGACGTTACTGAACCCCAATAACACTGGAGCAAGTGTTGACTGTGCAAACGGCACTTCCGAGCAGCAACTAGCGGTATTGGAGCCCAGGGTAAATACTAAAAACAGAGGAGCCAGAGGTGTAATTGGAGCAAGTTTTAAATCAGTAGTATAGTGGATGTGGACAAAGCAGGAGAATTTGCCGGACACACAGCAGGGGAACAGCTGACGTTACTGAACCCCAATAACACGGCAGCAAGTGTTGACTGTGCAAACGGCACTTCCGAGCGCCAACTAGCGGTATTGGAGCCAAGGGTAAATACTAAAAACAGAGGAGCCAGAGGTGTAATTGGAGCAACTTTAAAATCTGTAGTAGTGAGAATGTGGACAGAGCAGGAGAAATTGCCGTCCACACAGCAGGGGAACAGCTGACGTTACTGAACCCCAATAACACTGGAGCAAGTGTTGACTGTGCAAACGGCACTTCCGAGCAGCAACTAGCGGTATTGGAGCCCAGGGTAAATACTAAAAACAGAGGAGCCAGAGGTGTAATTGGAGCAAGTTTTAAATCAGTAGTTCAGTGGATGTGGACAAAGCAGGAGAATTTGCCGGACACACAGCAGGGGAACAGCTGACGTTAATGAACCCCAATAACACGGCAGCAAGTGTTGACTGTGCAGACGGCACGTCCGAGCGCCAACTGGCGGTGTTGGAGCTCAGGGATAATACTGAAAACAGAGGAGCCAGAGGTGTAATTGGAGCAACTTTAAAATCTGTAGTAGTGAGAATGTGGACAGAGCAGGAGAAATTGCCAACCGCACAGCAGGGGAACAGCTGACGTTACTGAACCCCAATAACACGGCAGCAAGTGTTGACTGTGCAAACGGCACTTCCGAGCAGCAACTAGCGGTATTGGAGCCCAGGGTAAATACTAAAAACAGAGGAGCCAGAGGTGTAATTGGAGCAACTTTAAAATCTGTAGTAGTGAGAATGTGGACAGAGCAGGAGAAATTGCCGTCCGCACAGCAGGGGAACAGCTGACGTTACTGAACCCCAATAACACGGCAGCAAGTGTTGACTGTGCAGACGGCACTTCCGAGCGCCAACTGGCGGTGTTGGAGCTCAGGGATAATACTGAAAACAGAGGAGCCAGAGGT
The DNA here is from genome assembly GCF_046119375.1 of Phyllobates terribilis. NCBI lineage: Eukaryota > Metazoa > Chordata > Amphibia > Anura > Dendrobatidae > Phyllobates > Phyllobates terribilis. Next base: position 14,501,610 of record NW_027362789.1, on the reverse strand, counting down.
GTAATTGGAGCAACTTTAAAATCTGTAGTAGTGAGAATGTGGACAGAGCAGGAGAAATTGCCGTCCGCACAGCAGGGGAACAGCTGACGTTACTGAACCCCAATAACACGGCAGCAAGTGTTGACTGTGCAAACGGCACTTCCGAGCAGCAACTAGCGGTATTGGAGCCCAGGGTAAATACTAAAAACAGAGGAGCCAGAGGTGTAATTGGAGCAACTTTAAAATCTGTAGTAGTGAGAATGTGGACAGAGCAGGAGAAATTGCCGTCCGCACAGCAGGGGAACAGCTGATGTTACTGAACCCCAATAATACGGCAGCAAGTGTTGACTGTGCAGACGGCACTTCCGAGCGCCAACTGGAGGTGTTGGAGCTCAGGGATTACAGTTCAGGTGGTAGAAACATGAACACAACAGGAGACCTGGATACTGTTGCCAACCAATCATTTATTCTGGAAGAGGACTGGCAAATTCATGAGAGATCCAGGCCTTGTTCATTTTGAGAAAAGTAAGCCGGTCAACGTTATCGGAGGATAGTCGCATGCTACGGTCTGTTAGTACACCACCTGCGGCACTAAAGACGCGTTCCGATAATACACTAGCAGCAGGGCAAGCTAGCACCTCCAATGCATACTGACTAAGCTCTGGCCATGTATCCAGCTTACAGACCCAAAACTTGAAGGGAGAAGAGCCGTCTGGGAGTACACTAAGAGGGCAAAACATGTAGTCTGTCACCATCTGACGGAAACGTTGCCTCCTGCTGACTGGAGCCGTCTGTGATGGTGTAGACATTTGTGGCGGCGGGGACACAAAACGTTGCCACATTTCGGCCATACTGGTCTTGCCTTGTGCTGAGGCGCTGCTTCTGCTCCCTCTTTGTGCAGAGCTTCCTCCACTGCCTCGACGCACTGAGCTGCTTTGTAAAGCACTAGCAGCACTGCTCTCGGTTGGAATGGAGAACATGATGGAATGCACCAGTGCGTCTTCGTACTCCCGCATTTTACGCTCCCGGTTCAACTGTGTTATGAGGCTTTGTAAGTTGTCCCGGTAGCGAGGATCTAGGAGGGTGGACACCCAATAATCAGCCGTGTTGAGAATGTGGGCGATGCGGCGGTCGTTTCTCAGGCACTGCAGCATGAAATCAACCATGTGCTGCAGACTGCCAACTGGCCAAGAAACGCTGTCCCCTGCTTGAGGAGTGATCTCTGCTTGCTCTTCATCACCCCACCCTCGCTCTAGATACTGACTACTAGAGCATTGTGTACCTCCCTCCTCTGGACAGATGTCTTCCTCATCCATTAACTCCTCCTCATCCTCCTCACAAAGTGTCCCCTGCCTAGGCCTTTGTGAGGAACCACGTTGCGCAGACTGTAGAGAAGCAGATGGCATTTGTGACTCCTCATCCTCAACCTCTTCCAAAACCTCGTCTCTTAGTGCTTGCAGTGTTTTTTCAAGCAGGCAGATAAGGGGGATAATCATGCTGACTAGTGCATCATCTGCACTCGCCATGCGCGTGGAATAATCGAAGGCACGCAAAATGTGGCAAATGTCCTTCATAGAGGCCCACTCAGTGGTGGTGAAGTGTGAACGGCGCGCACTGCGACTTGTTTGCGCCTGCTGCAGCTGGTACTCCATTACTGCTGCCTGCTGCTCACACAACCTCTCCAACATATGTAAAGTTGAATTCCACCTGGTGGGTAGGTCACATATGATGCGATGTTCCGGAAGACATAATCGGCGCTGCAGAGCTGCAATGCGTGATCTTGCGTTGCTGGAACGCCGCAAGTGAGCGCACTCTATGCGGACTTTGTGAAGCAGTGCATCAAGATCCGGATAGTCCCTCAAAAAACTCTGCACAACCAAGTTGAGCACATGTGCCAGACATGGGATGTGAGTGAGGTTGCCTAGGCCCAGAGCTGCCACCAGATTTCGGCCATTGTCACACACTACCATGCCTGGCTGGAGATTCGCTGGCACAAACCACACGTCACTCTGCTGCTTGATGGCATTCCAGAGCTCCTGCGCTGTGTGGCTTCGATTCCCCAAAGAAATTAATTTTAATACGGCCTGTTGACGTTTGGCCACGGCTGTGCTCGTATCGGTCATCATAACAGGTAACCGTTCACGGGTCGATGTGGAGGTAGACTGTGACGGCTCCTGCAGCGCTGATTCAGAGGAACTGGAGTATGAGCAGGAGTCAATGTGTACAGACTGGATTCCTGCAACCCTTGGAGTTGGCAGAACACGTACAGCGCCACTCTCAAGATCTGTACCCGGCTCCACAACATTTACCCAATGGGCAGTGAGGGAAAGGTATCGTCCCTGTCCATGCTTACTGGTCCACGCATCGGTTGTCAGGTGGACCTTGCTACTGACGGCGTTTTGTAGCGCATGTTTAATTTTTCCCTCCACATGATGTTGCAGGGCAGGCCCGGCTTGCCTGCTGAAATAAAAGCGGCTGGGCACGTTGTATTGTGGGACTGCCAATGCCATAAAGTTACGGAAGGTGTCAGTCTCCACCAGCCTGAATGATAGCATTTCAAGGGCCAGTAGTTTAGCAATGCCAGCATTCAGAGCCTGTGCTCGGGGGTTTGCCGAGTATGGGCGCCTTTTCTCCCATGCCTGTGCTAATGATGGCTGTAGACTGGCCTGGGAGTGTGAGGATGACAGGGAAAGTGGTGCTGTGGGTGGAATTACACTGTGTCTCTGTACAACAGTGCCAGAGATTCTTCCATGGCGATCCTGTGAGGAAGCCGAACCAGCTGTGTGTGAGCTGGAGGAAGAGGCTACAACACGAGCTGAAGAGGTGGTAGGTGGCGCTGTAAATTGGCCTAGGTCTTCAGTGTGTTTTTGTAACTCCACCACGTGCTTGGTCCGCACATGTTTCCACATATTTGTGGTATTGAGGTTGCTGACACTTTTCCCTCTTTTCACCTTCTGATTACACGGCTTGCATTTGACAAAGCAAATGTCATCTACAACTGTGTCAAAAAAGGACCAGGCACTGCAAGTCTTGGGAGCGCCCGCTTTGGATTTTGGAAGAGCCATGCTCCTAATGGGTGCCGAAGTGGAGGCTACAGGCAACCAAGTCTGCCCCCTCCCTCTCCCTCCTTTTTGGGTTGTTCGGGGAATCTCTTCCTCAGAGCTGCTCCCACCACCTTCCTGTCCCTCACGCCATGATGGGTCAAGGACCTCATCATCTACACCACCCTCTTCAAACAACTGCTTCCCCTGAGTAGTCTCGACAGTACAGTACGCACCAGAAAGTGGCACCTGAGTCTCATCATCAGATGCGTACTGAGGTGTGCTGCTGACCATAGGCACTGGCCCACCCGCCTCTTCAGATTCAGAGAGACAAAACGGTTGCGCATCACTGCATACTACCTCTTCTTCAAATTCTCGAATTCTGCTTGGCTGGCCCCCTCTTTCCAAGCCAAGAGATTCAGAGAACAGAAGTAGAGATGGCTCCTGTCCAGGGCTCTCTGACTGCCAGGGCAATTTGGCAGGTGGTGAAGAGACAGATGGGTGCTCTTCAGTGCTCAGGACCTGAGAGGATCTGGAACTAATTGAAGTCAATGCGTTAGCTGCCATCCATCCGACAACAGCTTCAATTTGGTCCTCCCGCAGCAGTGGGGTGCGGCTAGCTCCTACAAAGCTGCGCATAAAGGACTGTTCCCTGGTAAAACTGGGGGATGCTGAGTCACTGGTGCCCGCAGCAGGCACAGAATCCCCATGTCCTCTCCCTGCAGGCACAGAATCCTCACGTCCTCTCCCTGCAGAAACTCCACGCCCACGACCACGACCACATGCCTTACTCCCTGCCTTCTTCATCTTGGTAGACTGATAAAGATAGGCAGAAAAGTACTAAGGGCTTAGTGTGCTTATTCCTGAACAGCTGCTAACAGGTATAAGAACACTAATTTTATAAAGTGTGGACTAGACTTTAATATGAGCTAATGTGGCCTACACAACTGTAAAGTGTAGTGTTTGGTGAACTTTATTTAGGTTTTTTTTGTCACAAAAAGACACTGGATGTGCCCAAAGATGTAATACCGATAGTATCACAAACTTTTTGTAGCTATTACAATGTAGGAAGGTAATCTACAATGCAATAGATGAGGCTACAAAAATTAGGCTAATACTAATCTGGCTGGGGCTGCAGGGCACAATGCTGTAGAAAGGCTCCTCTAACTACTCCTATATAGTGTGTTTGGAACCAATGTAGCTGAATACGGATGGAACCACCACACTAATAGGAGATATCAGGAAAAATTATGAATTGGCAAAAAAGGACAATGTATGAGGCCGTGACACACACTGAGTGCACTACAACCAGACGTGGCTGAAGTACACACTACAGGGTGAGCTGCACTCACACACACAGACCTTGCAGACAGCGGTGAACAGTACAGATGCAGAGCACTGTGCACTAGCGCTGCAAGACAAAAAAAATTTCTCTATCTACTCCTATATAGAGTATTTGGAACCAATTTAGCTGAATACGGATGGAACCACCACACTAATAGGAGATATCAGGAAAAATTATGAATTGGCAAAAAAGGACAATGTATGAGGCAGTGACACACACTGAGTTTACTACAACCAGACGTGGTTGAAGCACACACTACAGGGTGAGCTGCACTCACACACAGAGACCTTGCAGACAGCTGTGAACAGCACAGAGAACTGTGCACTAGCGCTGCAAGGGACAGTGATTTATAAAGTAGCTTGGTTAAAGCAGAATAGACCAAACAGGTAGCTAAAACTGTCCCTCAGAACAACAGCATCCTATCCCTAACTGAATTCACAGCAGAGTGAGCTGAAAATGGCAGCGGTGGCTTTTATAGTGCATCATGACATCATTTCAGCAGCCAATCACAGCCATGCCATTAGTTAAGATGCCTACATGCCTAACAGGATGTGCCCACACTTCTTAGGATCCTCATTGGCTGAATAAAATGAAACTGGCTCATTGCATTATGGGAACTTCCGATTCCGGTATACGATATTGCAAAAGTATCGGAATTAAGTATCGGAATTCCGATACCGCGAATATCGGCCGATACCCGATATTTCAGTATCGGAATGCTCAACACTACTCGTGAGTGATCAGCTGATCGCTCACGTGACCTCACCGTGGGAACATTCTCAAGAATCTGTATCAGGAGTGCAGCAGGTAGAGTCTGTATCAGGAGTGCAGCAGGCAGGGTCTGTATCAGGAGTGCAGCAGGCAGTGTCTATATCAGGAGTGCAGCAGGTAGAGTCTGTATCAGGAGTGCAGCAGGCAGAGTCTGTATCAGGAGTCCAGCAGGCAGAGTCTGTATCAGGAGAGCAGCAGGTAGAGTCTGTATCAGGAGTGCAGCAGGCAGAGTCTGTATCAGGAGTCCAGCAGGCAGAGTCTGTATCAGGAGTGCAGCAGGCAGAGTCTGTATCAGGAGTGCAGCAGGCAGAGTCTGTATCAGGAGTGCCGCAGGCACAGTCTGTATCAGGAGTGCAGCAGGCAGAGTCTGTATCAGGAGTCCAGCAGGCAGAGTCTGTATCAGGAGTGCAGCAGGCAGAGTCTGTATCAGGAGTGCAGCAAGGACTAGTACGCAACCTTACACAACTTTAACTGCAGAACAGGAAGGTTCCACTAGAGCCAACAGGAAAAGATGGAGACCCAATCAGGATTCCCCACATTTAAAAAAAATTAGTGGCAGATGCCAGCAAAGTGGCATCAATTTCACTACTGTAGAAATAGTGTAAATAAGACCCACGCCTCTTCCAGTACAGCCAACCACAAAGATGAAGATCTAACCAGGAGTGTTCACATTGCCCTCCCTAACACCACCGAAGTGGCAAAAATGTCATCAGACTACAAGTAGTTTAACGCAGACCCATACCTGTCCCACTACAGCCACCCCAGGAGATGCAGACTCAATCGGCATTATTTACATTTAAAAAAAAGGCCTAAGACCACCATTTCCGTGGCCAACAGATTGGAGATGGTGGAGTTCAACCTCTTAGCTTTGTCATGTGTAGGATGAAACTATCTTTTACGTGACCACAACAGCGGGATTGAGGGCTGGCTGCAGTGCTGAGAGAGGGCAGAGTATGGTGAAATAGACAAACCGATAGACCGTGAGTGAGGTGCAGATGTTAGGGTGGATTGAGAAACATGTGGTGTGCTCAGAGAAACAAACACAGCAGGCATGTCCGCTTCACTTACAGCTCACGGGCTGTCACTCAGCCTAACTGCAGCGGGTATACAGCTGGTTCTGTCGGACACCTGCGTGACACAACTTGGCATGGTAACAGAGGAGGAGGAAGAAGCAGCAGAGGTGTTTGATGGGGCGGCTGATGGTTGTTTATTGAAAATCAATTTAGAGTTTATCATGTTTGTGTACCCATTTGAGGAGAATAATATCTGCACCAAATGCTCAATTTCACTACAGTATAACTATAGAAATGCATGGAGACCAAAACCTCTTCCACTACAGTCAACCCAATGGATGGAGACCCATTCAGGATTCCCCACATTTCCAAAAATTAGTGGCAGACGCCAGCAAAGTGTAATCAATTTCACTACAGTAGAAAGAGTGTAAATGAGACCCAGATCTCTTCCAGTACAGACAAGCCAAGAGATGGAGACTTAACCAGGAGTGTTCACATTGCCATAAATGAGGGCCTAAGAAACACCACCGAAGTGGCATCAATTTCACTAGAGTATAAGTATTGCAAAGGAGGCCTAAACCAGTTCCACTACAGCCAACCCAATAGATGGAGACCCAATCAGGATTCCCCACATTTAAAAAAAATTGTGGCAGACGCCAGCAAAGTGGCATCAATTTCACTACTGTACAAATAGTGTAAATAAGACCCACACCTCTTCCAGTACAGCCAACCCAGGAGATGGTGACCTAACCAGGAGTGTTCACATTGCCCTAAATGAGGGCCTAACACCACTGAAGTGGCATCAATGTCATCAGACTACATGTAGTTTAATGCAGACCCAAACATGTCCCACTACAGCCAACCCAATGGATGAAGACACAATCAGAATTCTCCACATTTCCCAAAATTAGGGCCTAAAACCTGCAGCAGCAAGAGCAGGCACAGAAGCCATATCACAGACTGCAATTTCAAGAGATCAATGCAGCACACTCAAAACAACAACATCGACTACTATGTACAGTCTGCAATTGGGGTGCAAAAGTCCTTGGAGATCAATGATTTGTTCATCTTGGTGAAAGTTAGGCGGTCTACACTTTCAGGGGACAGCCAGGTGCGCTTATCCGTCAAGACACCACCAGCAGCACTGAAGTCACGTTCAGAGAGAATGCTAGCTGCCGGGCATGATAAAACCTCCAAGGTGTGAGAGGCGAGCTCAGGCCATTCATCCATTTTTGAAGACCAAAATGTAAAAGGGTCCAAACCCTCCCTGATGGTATTGATATTGAACTCTAGATACTCTTGCACCATCCTCTCCAGTCGTTCACCACGTGTCAGACTTGTACTCTGTTGTGCTGGTGCACCAGCTGGTGCAAAAAATATGTGAAAGGATTCACAGAAATTGCTTCTGCCACTTACTCTGCTGCTGCTAATGTTTTGGCGTTGACAAACTGACGTGCTGGAGGTTGAAAGACTACAGCTGCGATGCACACTGTGTGTCTCACTGTTATCTTGGGGAAAACCTCTATTAAGGTTGCTTAAAAGCTTGTTTCGATACTCCAACATAAGCGGGTCCCTCTCCAGAGCAGGAAGCATCTGGCAAAATTAACTCTTTTAACGTGGATCTAACAGAGTGGCAATATTTAGTATTATTTCGAATCCTAACTATACGGGGATCATGTTGCAGATAGAGCATCAAAAAAGCACTCATAAGTCGGGCTCTTCCAGTAGGTCCAAAGCCAGGCTGTATTGTGGGCTGCGTAACACTGATGCTTGTTTCCTCCATCTCCTCCACATTCAAACGGGAGGGGAGGATTATCCTCTTCATCCTCTGATAGCTGCTCACCCATCACCTCTTCCTCCTCCATTAGTTCCTCGGCTCTTGCACCTTCACTAACAATTTTCCTGGTATCACCAAACCCCCTTGATCGCTATAATCCACCGTCACTTGGCATCCACCTGTGTGACGACAGTCTGGAAATTTGAGACATTGGTATCCCTTCCGCACCCTCCTTTCTTCTGGGGCCACCACCTCCTGCCGCAGATTATTCAAAGTTTGCTCCAGCATGTATATGATCGGAATAGTGAAGCTGATGATGGCATCGTCGGTGCTAACCAGTTTAGTAGCCATTTCAAAACCATGCAGAAGGGCACAGAGGTCCTTAATCTGTTCCTACTGCGCAAACGTGATATGCTCCAAGTCCGTACAGCGTTGCCCCAAGCTATATGTCATGACATACTGAGTCAGAGCTCGTTGCTGCTGGCATATTCGCTGCAACATGTGCAGAGTGGAATTCCACCACGTCGGCACATCGCAGATCAACCTGTTAACTGGCACAGACAAACACCTCTGTATCGATGCAAGTCGATGACATGAGGGTTGCAAACGGTGGAAGTGACCACACAGCTTCTGTACTTTGTGAAGCAGCTCATCCAGGCCAGGATAGTGGCGGAGAAATCGCTGTACCACCAGGTTGAGGACATGAGCCATGCAAGGCACGTGTGCGAGCTTGCCTCGGCCTAGGGTCGCTAACAGGTTCTCACCGTTATCGCACATGGCCTTCCCTGGCTCTAGATTCAGCGGAGACAGCCATTGCTCAAACTGAGCCTGGAGAGCTGCCCACAACTCTTCACCTGTATGACTGCGATTTCCAAGGCATATTAATTTGAAGACTGCCTGATTATGGTGAGCCCTGACTGCGCATTATGGAGGTTTTGTCTATTCGCTCCGCACCCTTGGAATGCGTGTCTCGTTAAGGCAGAGGTTGAGTGTGCAGGTGGAGGCCCTAGAGGAGGTGGAGGACGCAGAAGCAGCGGAGGAAGTGGGAAATGCAGAGGTTTCTTCTGCAAGCCTTGGGGATTCCAAGATTTGTGGATCAGCCCCTTCCCCCACAGCCACCAGAGTCACCCAGTGCCCAGTCAGCGAGATGTAACGCCCTTGGCTATGCTTACTCGTCCAGGTGTCTGTGGTGAAATGCACCCTGGCACACGTAGATTTAGACAAGGAAGGATGCAGTGCTCCTCGTGCTTGCATCACTCCATATCTGTGCCGTAGGGTGAAATGTAACCTCCTCGTCTTCCTCCTCCATCTCCTCTGATGAGCTACTCCGCTGCGTGACTCTGAGTTCACACCAAGTAGGATCTTCAACCTCGTCATCATCCAATGTGTTATCCCATTCCTCGCCCTCAGAGTGACCCCTCTCCTCTTGTTGCCCTGACAGCACAGTACAATCCGCATGAGCCTCAGGTATCTGAGTCTCATCTGGATCACCTCCCTCCCCTGTGGTTAACGTCTGGTGATGAGGTTCAGGAACCTGCTCTTACCCTACTTCGTCCTGCCCCGAATCCAAGCTAAAAAAATTTGGGCATCGGTGCAGATGCTTTCCTCCCCTTGACTCTGTGACTGTTAAGAGTACACTTCTGATGCCCATGGTGTAGAATGGGTGAATAGTTCTACAGACTCGCCCATCTGTGGTTCGCTACAGTCAGCTGGGCAGTTTTGACGAGGGGAAAACATGAGTAATTGGGGTGCCACCTCTGAGGACTGTACTGCGTGTGATGTTGAGGTGGAGGAAGAGGAGGAGATGCCACTGGAAGCAGAGCTTGCCATCCACTGGTGCACCTGCTCTTTCTGGGCCTTATCAACAAGGCGTATCGCTGTGCAGCTGCCAAAGGACTAACATAAGTTGTCAGTTGTCTTTGGATAGGACCTGTTTGTGTTAGTTCACTAGTGCTTTCACTAACATTACCACATACCCCACGTACACCTTGAACACCAAGCCTATTCCCCCTTCTACCACGTCCTCTCTTTTTCCCACTCATGTTGGTCAGATACAGACGTAGGAGCAAGCAATTAACTAAAGAAAAATATGTTTTTTTCCTGTGCAATAGCTCAGCACACACCTGAATTTCAGTGACACTAAATGACAAGGTAAGATATGGCCTGCCGCATAACATTACTAATACACAAAAGAAATTTGTTAGTGTGCATGAGGCCGATAAAACCTACGAGATATTCTCCAAACAATTTCAAACTGAGATGTCCCCTGCTGTATTACTTTAGGAACAGAAGACTTTTTTTTTTAATGCGGATGAGGCCAGTATGACATAGAATATATGCTCCCAAATATTTCAAACGCAGATCTAGCCAGCAGTATATTTTTGGGTTGCTCTGCATAAGTTCTGCGTCCATCTGAATTTGACCGCCACTGACTTAGTAGCTGGCTTATAGCACTGTATGACTTTTGGCACAGGAAAAAATATTTTTTGGACTGGGCGTAGCAAGAGAAAAATTTTTTTTTTTACTCTGAAGGCTGTGCGCCCACGTAGCATTTTTCAAGCGTATATGCTGCGGAATTTCCGCAGCGTAAACGCTTGAAAAACGCATGTATATCCGCACCACATGGTCCCCAATGGGATTCCGCAAGTTCTATGCACATGCTGCGGATTTTTCCGCAGCGTTTATGCCGCGTTCAAAAATCCGCAGCATGTCATTTAATTTTGCGTTTCCGCAAGCGGAATTGCCTTTGTCCAATGCATAAAAAACGCAAGGCAATTCCGCATGTGGAAAACGCGTGATAAACGCGCGAAAAATGCGCGATAAACGCGTGCGGAATTCTGCATGCGTTTTTCCGGGAGAGGACTTGCATTTATGCAGCAGAAATTTTCTGCTTCATAAATGCAACGTGGGCACATAGCCGAAACCACCTGAAGTTCAACTCCACTAAAATAGTATCTGACACTAAAAAAACTTTACTGCACACAGCTTTCAATATCACAATAGCAACAGAAAAAAACTGATTTTGTGCTCTGCAATAAGAAGCTCTGCAGACTGTGCACAGCACATTTTCAACCCCACTAAATGAAAAGGTGCACTGCGCTTGCTTGATCACATTAGCAAGTGCAAAAAAAGATTCAAGGTATACTAAGCCATGGAGCTCTATACCAGCGGTGCACAGCACTATTGTATGGCATGGGCCCTCTGTTTCTGTCAGAATCTCAGTACTTGCACAAGAACACCAAAAATGTGCTGCACCAGCGGTTGCAGAGGTACACAGGCCAGGAATTATCTACACTATCTGACTGCCACACAAGCGCCCATCTATCTAGCTAATATCTCTCATTACACAGGAGAACACTGAGCTGCGTCTGTCTCCAGCAGTGACATGGATATAATGGTGCTGAGGGAACATGGCCGCTTTTTACATTGAGAGGACATGTGATTTCTGCAGCCAATTGCAGAAGCCCTTATGTCTGGACAGTGTAGATGCTTCCTGCGCTATGATTGGCTGGCTGCGCTTTCCTCAGTTAAAGTTACCGCCCACAGGAAAAAAGAAAAAAAAGTGCGCCGCTGATCTGATCTGTTCTAAGCTCTCCACAGCCCCTACACTCACCTGGCACATATCACCGCCCATCATACACTTGCACTATGCTAGCAAAACTGTTCAAAACGCCGTGGTTGCCCTGTATTCATGGTCCCACGCAAATTCTTAAACTTTTCAGATTTTAAGAAAGTTTGCTCGCCTTTGTGATCACAAATCCGAATGTGCCATATTTGTGCTGAATTTGAAACTTTCGCACATTCGCCGAACAAATTCGCTCAACACTAGTGACGACCACAGTTTTAGGCTGGGGTCTTTTAGTATAGTATTGTTCAGCGACCAAGTGTGAATAAGTTCAACAACACACAGCTGTCTGACTTTAAATCGAGTATATTTGGTATGCTCCACAAAATGTCTGTATTATTATGTCAGTAATATGGGATCAGGTGTGACGACCACGGTTTTAGGCTGGGGCCTTTTAGTATAGTATTGTTCAACCACCAAGTGTGAATATGTTCAACAATACACAGCTGGCTGACTTTAAATAGAGTATATTTGGCACGCTCAACAAAATGTCTATTATTACGGCAGTAATATGGGATCAGGTGTGATGATGGAAAATTGTCTCTGCTTTACAATACAGCAATGTGAATAAAATTAAAAAAAATGCCTGTATTCTGCTAACAAGCATATGGAGCAGCAAAATGGTGTACTGTATTGCTTTTTAAGCTACTAATCAGGATTAAGATAAAAAAAAAATTAGACCTGGCCCCTGATATCTGTGGCCATGTCTACAGATATCTGTAACAGCAGGAGCAGACAGAACGTGCAATGGACCCTATTGTGCTGTATACAGTGTCCACAAAACCTGCCTGCCTAACTCCTGCTATCACCACTGAATATATGCAGCTGGATTAGTCTTCAGAAGGACTGTTAGTTCAGATGGATATCTATCTTGGTGTGGAATACCTATACCTAACTATTACACTGCCAATTCTGTCCTTCACACAGCAGCACCTCTCCCTACTCTGCCTGTTTCCGGGTTAGACTGTGATAAGCATAGGGGCACCAGGTCTTATATATACCCGATGACGATATGCGGCCAGCCAATCACTCTAATGCCACAACCAAGATGGCTATGGCATTACAGTGACTGGCAGACAATCTCTGCATGTTCATTGGCTCTCTTAAGAGCACCAAACATGCAGGACGGGGACCCGAGCTCCCGCCCAAGCATCCCGGAAATACTCGCCAAGAATGTCGAGCAGTGAGATGCTTGGGCTAGAACCAAGCAGTGTCGAGCACACTCGCTCATCACTACTTCTGACCTTTGGGCACCACCACATCCACATCCCCGTTCCTCAACGTCACCCTTTCCCATATTGAATGCTTTATGGAAAAAAATTCCCTGGCTTTATTTTTCACAAGTAGCCTCACAGATGTGTTATGTATATGTGGCACCCCAGGGGTCTGGTTTCCACAGTAATGCAATGTTATGTCTGAGAGCAGGTGGGAGGTCTCTTGGTCAGGAATCCTATGCATGCCACACCTCCTGCCCAGTCCTGGGAGGGGAAGGACTTCCCCTATATAAACCTGGGGCTGAGGCAGGGTTAGAGAGTTCAGAGGGAGAGTTCAGCCAGGAGGGCTGACAGGGAGCTGTGGCTCCGGCTGGGCCCAGCTCCTGGGCCATGCCAGAAGTAGAGAAGAGAAGCAGCATAGGAAGAAACAACAGGAGCTCTGTGGGAGCAGTGTTACAAGGAGTCAGGGGCTGGCAGCTGCAGAGCTCGCCCTGACTGAGAAGATTTCTTACCGGACCCAGAGTCCGAGGCTGTGGGGACTAACTCCTACCCAGCAGCAGAATCCGTCAGGCAGGGGATTTCAGGTCCTCTGGCCAAGAAACCCGAAGGCACGGTCACACGCATGGGACCAGCACCGCCGTCGTGGAGCGGAAGCTACTAGAAGGCCCCGAGTCACCGGCCATACGGGTGAGCACCACATGGTACACTCAGGGACGTGGGCTACTTAAACTCGCTTCTAGCAAGGTAGCCAGAAGAGTATCGTTAGTTTGGGAGGCCTACAACTCCGCCTGGCCAGGGGAGATCCCATCTGCTCAAGGACTGACCAGGCCCCAATCGCTAGCCAGTACTCCGGGAGGGTCTATCTTTGTCACCAGTAAAGACCCTGAACTACACCGTACCGTCTCCGAGTGGTTCCTGCTACCCCCATCATCCACGTCGGCTGCCCTGAGGCCATACCCCTCCCGTTGGGGGTTATACCATCCCCGCTGCACCATCCTTCCACCGGCCTCAGCGGTCTGCCCTGCAGCGGCAGCTCCATAGCTGCATTCAACGGGTGGCGTAGTCGTACAACATCTACTATTAAGAACACTGCCGTCCAGTTTGACTCCCTGGGCACGGACCGGGTCACCGCCACGAGACTACTACCCCCATCTGATCCGGCTCCGGGTAAGCTCCCGCATGCGCAACGCAGCGCGACACAGGCCCAGGGGCGCGTCATATAAATTCCCTGTATGTAGCAATGTGTGGGCAATTTTTGTAAGCTATCAGCTTTATTACACACGGCAACAGCAGACTCAGGAAAATTAGTGGTAAATAGTTTAGTTTGCGTATCTCAGAAGGCTTTGCGCTAAATGCACAACTGCTAGATAAATATACGCTTTTTATTTAACCAATAGCAGAGTAATTTTTTTGTTATATTGCCTTTATGACACACGCCAACAGCAGACTCAGGAAAATTACTGGTAAATAGTTTAGTTTGCATAGCTCAGCAGGCATAATGATTCCAGATAAAAAATCAGTTTTATTGTGTATTAAAAATATAAAAAAGGAGGTCCCACGGACACTCCTAAATAGAGCACAACCAATAAAATAGTAGGTCATAGGTGAAAACTACACAAAGGACAGAGAGACAACCATGTGAGTCCACATATATGGTTTCATGAAAAGAAGTGACAATATTATCAATCCAAGTATCAATAAATCCAGTTACCAAGTAATTGGACAACGTAACTTACAAGCACTGTATACAATCATGCATATGTGTTATCCTGGCATCATAACAGTAAAGGTGCCCATAAGACATGTGTAACCTTCTATGATGTTCAGAAATATACTGACATTGCCTGGGAAGAGAAATTGACACTGACATAAAGATGAGTCATAACATACCCATAGTGCTGTATGGACCGGTGTCTCGCTGGGGACCCGACGCGTGTTTCGCGTGAGGCTCTTCGGGGGGCGTTGTGCACAACATTGTGCCAGGATAACACATATGTATGATTGTATACCGTGCTTGTAAGTTACGTTAAACAACCAAAATATCCAGATCAATATATACTAAACGTCTGGACAAAGAAGAGATACCAGCTGTATATAAAAGGTAGGTGGTGACAGATAAGGTAATTAATTTATCTACCCATACCTTATTCACAACTCAACTAACACTCTTAGAGAAGGGCCCTACCTATCCTCCCTCTCATCACCTAGACCAGTTCACTACGGTGAAAGATACACATCTATTTGCAAGGAAACTCATTTACAAAAAATTACATTACAAAACAGCGTTACATGACCTATTTCCTACCAGAGAAGAAAGGGAAGCATTGGAAACCCTGGAATCTCTGGAGGCAGAAAGTAATTCAGAGGTTAGTGACTTTCCCCGTAATCTATGTAACAAATCTAAGAAATTTCCAGCCCTCAGCCTATGTCCTGCCATTGAGGTATTCACTAAGTTGGTCACTTTGGACATTGAGAATCTTTCCCAATGTACGCCTTGGAAATCTAACCTAAGTAAAATGGAAAAAAATGTCGCTAAAATATTTACAAAAATTGAAAGATGTTATTTTTAAACCTGCGGATAAATGGGGAAACCTCGTTGTCGGGCCAGTCAGCCTTTACAAAAAGCAAGCATGTAAACTTCTGAATACCCCCCATTGTTATAAAAAAAACTTTCTTATAACCCCCTATCCTCTTTCCAGGATGAATTGGTGTCTATCCTCGAAAGGGCATTCAAACAGGGTGTGATACCAAAAGAGCTGTTGGATACGGTGCGCAAACTACAGCCCCGTTTGGCCACCTTTGACTTAATTCCAAAACATCACAAAAATCTGATTGATCCGCCAGGCAGGCCAATTGTTGCCAGTAACGGCAGTTTGTGTGAAATTATATCTAATGTAATTGATCACTACTTGAAGCCCTTGGTCTCTGGCCTGCCCTCCTACAAGATACCACGGCCGCCCTACAAAGATTGGATCACCTCTGCCTCGGTGACCATATAGTCATGGTCACTGCAGACATAGAGACACTTTATACGTCCATCAAACATGAAGATGGTATTAGGGTGGTTTCGTGGTATCTGAAGTCAAGTGGTCTTAAGCTGTCCCTGGCCGAGCTGCTCGTGGTCCTCCTGGAATTTGTCCTTCGACATGTGTCTACTTACAACAACAGGGCTCCGATATGGGGGCCTCCTGTGTCCCCTCCTACGCCAACCTTTTTTTGGGTTCGTGGGAGCGGGATATATTCCAGGCGGATACCACCTGTTGAGATGGACACCGTCCAGGGAAGGATGAGATACATTGATGATATATGGTTTGCGCGGGAGGCTACGGCCAGAGATTTGGAGAGGCTTATGACCAAGCTGAATGATAATTTGAATATTCGGCTAACATATAAATCTGGAAGAAGTCTGGACTTCTTGGATTTAAAAATCAGGGTATCTGAGAATGGTATTATAACTACTGACATATTTAGGAAACCAACTGCGACAAACTCGTTGTTGCACGCAGAATTGGCACACCCACCCTCCACCATAAGAGGAATTCCAATAGGTCAGTTCCTTAGGGCCAAGAGGATATGCTCTAATGAGAAAACATTTGAGGAACAAGTGACAGAACTGGCAAATCGGTTTGAAGAGGGGATATAGCCGTAGGTCAATCAGACGGAGTTACAGGATAGCAGCACGAACCCCAAGAGATCAATAAATTTATGGCAATAAAAAAAACATCAACAAATCGGAGGAGGTATGATTTATTTTGGTATATAACAATCAGTGGCCTGAAGTGAGATCAATAATACAGAAGCACTGGTAAGTTCTATTAACAGATCCTATCCTCTGTCAAATCCTCCCCCCAGCACCCGTAATGGTGGCGAAGCGAAGTCCAAACTTAAAAGATCTGTTGGTTTACTGTCACTATAATCTGGAGAGATGTAGAGATAAACAGGAAAGAAATTAATGTTTTTTTCCCGTGCGGGCTTTGTAAGGCGTGTGGTTATTTGAAGAAGGCAAAGAAGTTTGATAATTTTGGTGGCTCCAAAACATTTGAAATAAGAGCACATTTAAATTGTACCTTGAAGGGCGTAATTTATTATGCCCAATGTCCTTGTAAAAAGATATATATCGGACTTACTACTAAAGAATTAAAAATTTGAGTAAGAGAGCATGTTAGGGACATTATCAAAGCCAAAACGGTGGAAGACCCTAGCACTCTCAAAACTTTACCACGCCATTTTTTACATCACCATCAATGCAGCCCAAGAGAATTCCGCATCATAGATATTGATCAAGTCACCATGGGAGCAAGAGGAGTGGACCTGGGGAAGATTTTAGCACAATTGGAGAGTAAGTGGATCTATCGACTGGGTACCCTAGCACCGGCAGGACTTAATGAAAGCTTTGGGTTCAGTTCCTTCCTATAATAGAGGCTAAAGAGTAGATGGGGGTTTCTTTTAATATCTTATGGTTTTATTGTATATGTATTGGTGCTTGTTTTTAATTGTTTTTATTCATCCTTAGGAAAGCTTTTGCCTGGGTTGATGGGTCATGCGGGATGTCTGTTTCCAGTGGCTGGGGGACCAGCTCAACTGTACGAGCAAGGCAGTTGCACGTCTATCCTCGCGGATGACTCTATACGTGTGGGATAGAAGACTACAGTGACAATATAGTCGGCTATGTGAATTAATGTATCACTATGTTAGATGTGGTTCTTAAATGTATAGTTTTTTTTTATACTAATATATACAGTGGGTACGGAAAGTATTCAGACCCCTTTAAATTTTTCACTCTTTGCTTCATTGCAGCCATTTGGTAAATTCTAAAAAGTTCATTTTTTTCTCATTAAAGTACACTCTGCACCCCATCTTGACTGAAAAAAACAGAAATGTAGAAATTTGTGCAAATTTATTAAAAAAGAAAAATTGATATCACATGGTCATAAGTATTCAGACCCTTTGCTCAGACACTCATATTTAAGGCACATGCTGTCCATTTCCTTGTGATCCTCCTTGAGATGGTTCTACTCCTTCATTGGAGTCCAGTTGTGTTTAATTAAACTGATAGGACTTGATTTGGAAAGGCACACACCTGTCTATATAAGACCCCACAGCTCACAGTGCATGTCAGACCAAATGAGAATCATGAGCTCAAAGGAACTGCCCAAGGAGCTCAGAGACAGAATTGTGGCAAGGCACAGATCTAGCCAAGGTTATAAAAGAATTTCTGCATTACTCAAGGTTCATAAGAGCACAGTGGCCTCCATAATCCTTAAATGGAAGAAGTTTAGGACCACCAGAAGTCTTCCTAGACTTGGCTGTCCTGCCAAACTGAGCAATAGTGGGAGAAGAGCCTTGGTGCGAGAGGGAAAGAAGAATCCCCAAGATCACTGTGACTGATCTCCAGAAATGCAGTAGGGAGATGGGGAGAAAGTTCCACAAAGTCAACTATCACTGCAGCCCTCCACTAGTCGGGCCTTTATGGCAGAGTGATAATAAACACTTCGGCAAGCATAGTGAGGATCACGAGTATGGAGTGCGGAAGAGCCACGACTCACACCCCATAGTCGCACAAAAAACTGCCTACTCAAGATAAATGTAAACACAGGAGAAAACTGAGTGTACAGCATATAGAAAAGACTTTATTAGTAAAAATATAAATACATAATATTACATATATAGTAAATAGATGCAAATAGGGAGACGATACAGAACCACGGAAGCACGTAGCGGCTATCCACAGCTAACAAATGTAGCAGGATAGTATAAAGAGGGGGAGAGGGAAGAGCGACCCAGAGTAGCAAGTGCTAATGATGGACAAAATAGGAGAGGTATGTATAGAAGGATATCAGTACTTCAAGTAATAGTGGATACATATCCCATTTTTCCCCCTAATGGGGCCAGAGTAGGTATAGTCCAT
Organism: Phyllobates terribilis; assembly: GCF_046119375.1. Lineage (NCBI taxonomy): Eukaryota > Metazoa > Chordata > Amphibia > Anura > Dendrobatidae > Phyllobates > Phyllobates terribilis. The sequence continues at coordinate 14,482,937 of NW_027362789.1, read as the reverse complement.
AATATAAAATACACTCACCGATGAAATCACCAAGGGACGCTCAAGGAGGGGGCCAGGGGACAGGGCAGGAGCAGACCAGTGTGGGACCTGCGGGCCTCGACGCGCGTTTCGCAAGTTTGCTTTGTCAAGAGGCGTCACAGTGAGGGCACCGGCGTCTTTTTAAATATCCCCCCCAAAAAAAATTAGGTCACATGTGCACGCATGTGACCGGAAGGAAATGGCCGCCAACCGGAAGGCGTGAGCGGCGCATGCGCGGGGATCGTCAAACCGTCCCGCCCCCAGAACGCCCGTCATGACGTCGGCGCGAACCCGGAAGTGCTAAGGAGCAGAGTCCGGGGTAGCGCCGACACCATGGAGACAGACGCCTGGGAAGCCAGGAGGGTGAGTAGCCCCGCGCATGCGCACCGCCAAACCAGGAGGCCAGGTATAGTTACCAAAATACTCTTGTCCACATATGCATTATATCACCATAATCAAATGCAATAAGTCTCACATGGAACATATATAAGTGAGTACAACTACACAAATTGAAATACATAGAGACAATAGGTGCAAATGTAGAAAAAGGGAGGTGGAAATGTCCATGACATAAAGGCAACCTGGGGGCAGTATCTGAAGATGTCAAAAATCAATCCATTTCCTTATCTTCGATCTTGTCAGCGAGAGGGAGGATATCACTGGAAGCAGGCTGCACGATAGGTATAAGGTCCACAGAGAAGGACACTATATATACATACAAAAAGAAAGAAATTAAGAAATTAAAAATAATAAATCCATACTAATAAATATTAAAAACAACATGAGCCACGGAGGCTCACTGCCTATGAGGAAATATGTACAGAAGGGGCCACAGGAGAGCATGCAGTAAATGGCGCATAGGCTGCATAGTAAATAGTATCCAAAAGGAGGATGATCATATGATCATAATGATAAAATTTGTTCCTCCATATTACCCAAAAGGGGATTGTAAGGACCGTCAATCCAATAGAGGCGCAGGACAAAAAAGCACGATATGTGTCACAAAAAAGGTGAGAAGCCCAAACTTTCATTCCAACCCCGCGGTGCCAGAGTGTTAAGGGTGATGATCCATCTAACAAATTTTATCATTATGATCATATGGTGATATAATGCATATGTGGACAAGAGTATTTTGGTAACTATACCTGGCCTCCTGGTTTGGCGGTGCGCATGCGCGGGGCTACTCACCCTCCTGGCTTCCCAGGCGTCTGTCTCCATGGTGTCGGTGCTTCCCCGGACTCTGCTCCTTAGCACTTCCGGGTTCGCGCCGACGTCATGACGGGCGTTCTGGGGGCGGGACGGTTTGACGATCCCCGCGCATGCGCCGCTCACGCCTTCCGGTTGGCGGCCATTTCCTTCCGGTCACATGCGTGCACATGTGACCTAATTTTTTTGGGGGGGGATATTTAAAAAGACGCCGGTGCCCTCACTGTGACGCCTCTTGACAAAGCAAACTTGCGAAACGTGCGTCGAGGCCCGCAGGTCCCACACTGGTCTGCTCCTGCCCTGTCCCCTGGCCCCCTCCTTGAGCGTCCCTTGGTGATTTCATCGGTGAGTGTATTTTATATTATGGACTATACCTACTCTGGCCCCATTAGGGGGAAAAATGGGATATGTATCCACTATTACTTGAAGTACTGATATCCTTCTATACATACCTCTCCTATTTTGTCCATCATTAGCACTTGCTACTCTGGGTCGCTCTTCCCTCTCCCCCTCTTTATACTATCCTGCTACATTTGTTAGCTGTGGATAGCCGCTACGTGCTTCCGTGGTTCTGTATCATCTCCCTATTTGCATCTATTTACTATATATGTAATATTATGTATTTATATTTTTACTAATAAAGTCTTTTCTATATGCTGTACACTCCGTTTTCTCCTGTGTTTTTACTTTTAACTTTATGGCAGAGTGGCCCGACGGAAGCCTCTCCTCAGTGCAAGACATATGAAAGCCCACATAGAGTTTGCTCAAAAACACATGAAGGACTCCCAGACTATGAGAAATAAGATTCTCTGTTCTGACGAGACGAAGAGAGAACTTTTTGGTGATAATTGTAAGCGGTATGTGTGGAGAAAACCAGGCACTGCTCATCACCTGCCCAATACAATCCCAACAGTGCAACATGGTGGTGGCAGCATCATGCTATGGGGGTGTTTTTCAGCTGCAGGGACAGGACGACTGGTTGTAATTGAAGGAAACATGAATGCGACCAAGTACAGAGATATCCTGGATGAAAACCTCTTCCAGAGTGCTCTGGACCTCAGACTTGGCCGAAGGTTCACCTTCCAACAAGACAATGACCCTAAGCACACAGCTAAAATAACAAAGGAGTGACTTCAGAACAACTCTGTGACCATTCTTGACTGGCCCAGCCAGAGTCCTAACCTAAACCCAATTGAGCATCTCTGGAGAGACCTGAAAATGGCTGTCCACCAACGTTCACCATCCAACCTGACGGAACTGAAGAGGATCTGCAAGGAAGAATGGCAGAGGATCCCCAAATCCAGGTGTGAAAAACTTGTTGCATCATTCCCAAGAAGACTCATGGGTGTACTAGCTGAAAAGGGAGTTTCTACTCAATACAGAGTAAAGGATCTGAATACTTACCATGTGATATTTCATATTTCAGTTTTTTCTTTTTTAATAAATTTGCAAAAATGTCTACATTTCTGTTTTTTTTTTCAGTCAAGATGGGGTGCAGAGTGGACTTTAATGAGAAAAAAAAATGAACCTTTTAGAATTTACCAAATGGCAGCAATGAAACAAAGAGTGAAAAATTGAAAGGGGTCTGAATACTTTCCGTATCCACTGTATTTATGTTATGTATCAACTTTTGCATATTTATTGTAGGTTTTAGGTATTTAAGTTATATTTAATTTTAATGTGTATGGACTATCTAGGGTCACTACCCTTGCCCTCATATTGAGCACTTATGCACTTTATTTATATAAAATTGGAAATATATAGCTATCCTAGCTTGTTTTTATATAGTATGGGTTTCAGAACACTACATACTCTTTGCACTAGGCACATTTTCTTTTTATACTTTGGTCTATTATTCTCATTAAGATAAGTGTTCCATATTGGGTTTTTATTTTATATTTATTTCTATTCGGGAATATTTCATGTATTTCTCTCCTTCTATTCCCTATATTGTATGAGGAATGTCCTATTATATTTTATATACAGTTAGGTCCATATATATTTGGACAGAGACAACATTTTTCTAATTTTGGTTGTAGACATTACCACAATGAATTTTAAACAAAACAATTCAGATGTAGTTGAAGTTCAGACTTTCAGCTTTCATTTGAGGGGATCCACATTAAAATTGGATGAAGGGTTTAGGAGTTTCAGCTCCTTAACATGTGCCACCCTGTTTTTAAAGGGACCAAAAGTAATTGGACAGATTAAATAATTGTAAATCAAATGTTCATTTCTAGTACTTGGTGGAAAACCCTTTGTTGGCAATGACTGCCTGAAGTCTTGAACTCATGGACATCACCAGACGCTGTGTTTCCTCCTTTTTGAGGCTCTGACAGGCCTTCACTGTGGTGGTTTTCAGTTGCTGTTTGTTTGTGGGCCTTTCTGTCTGAAGTTTAGTCTTTAACAAGTGAAATGCATGCTCAATTGGGTTGAGATCAGGTGAGTGACTTGGCCATTCAAGAATATTCCACTTCTTTGCTTTAATAAACTCCTAGGTTGCTTTGGCTTTATGTTTTGGGTCATTGTCCATCTGTAGTATGAAACGAAGACCAATCAGTTTGGCTGCATTTGGCTGGATCTGAGCACACAGTATGGCTCTGAATACATCATAATTCATTCGGCTGCTTCTGTCCTGTGTCACATCATCAATAAACACTAGTGACCCAGTGCCACTGGCAGCCATGCATGCCCAAGCCATCACACTGCTTCCGCCGTGTTTTACAGATGATGTAGTATGTTTTGGATCATGAGCTGTACCACGCCTTCACCATACTTCTCTCTTTCCATCATTCTGGTAGAGGTTGATCTTGGTTTCATCTGTCAATAGAATGTCTTCCAGAACTGTGCTTGCTTTTTTAGATGTTTTTTTTTAGCAAAGTCCAGTCTAGCCTTTTTATTCTTGATGCTTATGAGTGGCTTGCACCGTGCAGTGAACCCTCAGTATTTACTTCCATGCAGTCTTCTCTTTATGGTAGATTTGGATATTGATAAGCCTACCTCCTGGAGAGTGTTATTCACTTGGTTGGCTGTTGTGAAGGGGTTTCTCTTCACCATGGAGATTATTCTGCGATCATCCACCACTGTTGTCTTCCGTGGGCGCCCAGGTCTTTTTGCATTGATGAGTTCACCAGTGCTTTCTTTCTTTCTCAGGATGTACCAAACTGTCGATTTTGCCACTCCTTATATAGTAGCAATTTCTCGGATGGGTTTTCTCTGTTTTTGCAGCTTAAGGATGGCTTGTTTCACCTGCATGGAGAGCTCCTTTGACCGCATGTTTACTTCACAGCAAAACCTTGCAAATGCAAGCACCACACCTCAAATCAACTCCAGGCCTTTTATCTGCTTAATTGAGAATGACATAACGAAGGGATTGCCCACACCTGTCCATGAAATAGCCTTGGAGTCAATTGTCCAATTACTTTTGGTGCCTTTAAAAACAGGGTGTCACATGTTAAGGAGTTGAAACTCCTAAACTCTTCATCCAATTTTAAAGTGGATCCCCTCAAATGAAAGCTGAAAGTCTGAACTTCAACTGCATCTGAATTGTTTTGTTTAAAATTCATTGTGGTAATGTCTAGAACCAAAATTAGAAGAATGTTGTCTCTGTCCAAATATATATGGACCTAACTGTATAGACCTCTATATGTCCTGGGCCCCATATCCCTTGACTGAATCCAAATTGATAGATTGATAGAGCGCACATATCCCTTCAGACTTCCGGAAGTGCCGGCACACGTGACCGCTATGCGTTTCAGCATGCTGGTCACAGCGTGCTTCTCAGGAAGTCCCATTTGCCATAAGGGATGGACCGATGCGTGTTTGCACCACCCACTCCAGGCATGTGACAACAAGCAATAACGCGGACACTCTGACGTGGCAATTTTCTATTGGATGGTACAATATTTATATATCACGGCCCCTATTCCTATAGACAAGCCCCGGAAGAAGCGTTGGCGAAACAGTGTCGGGTGGGGACGACACTGCATGTGGTGACAGTGGATTGACTAGGTAACTTTACCCTGTGTATATATGATTGATCCAGTCTGCAGTTTCCCTGTATTCATAGGCCTGTTTTACATCATGACATGGCTATCCATTGCCTGTATGACCATCATAGTCACTGAAGCACTGGCACCTTAAACGTTGGCATTTTAGGCTGTATTTTGTGAATTTTTTCATTAGGACAGTCTCTTCAGTATTGATTTAAATAAATTTTTGTAAATCTATGTTACCATCATGTGTATGATTTATGTCACTTAGTAACAAGTACATTGTATATATACGTATATGGCATTATATTGATTAATTCATTGTTTACTAGTGACATTCAGTTTTTTGGCCTTTTTTGGGGGTTAATTTTCCCTCCCAGCTCATGTATGTGTCGCTCCTTTATACAGGTTGTTGCCCTGTCTTGTTAATTGGTTTTATCAATTTGATTAAATAAAATCTATACCTTTTATATGCAGCTGGTATCTCTTCTTTGTCCAGACGTTTAGTATATATTGATCTGGATATTTTGGTTGTTTATTCATGTTGAAGTGTCCAGGAATGGAATAACATAGGACATTTAATGTAATTAATTGTAAGTTACGTTGCCCATTTACTTGGTAACTTGATTTATTGATACTTGGATTGATAATATTGTCACTTCTTTTCGTGTACATATATTTGTGGAGTCATATTGTTATCTCTCTGTCCTTTGTGTAGTTTTCACCCATGACATACTATTCTATTGGTTGTGCTCTATTTAGGAGGGTCCGTGGGACCTTCTTTTTAGATTTTTGATACACAATCAAACTGATTTTTTATCTGGACTCATTATGATGGTGACCTGACTCTTTTTGGGGCTCAGTCACTCCACTCTTTTTGTAGGTTGTACTTTATTGAGAGCGCCCACATATGAACTATGGTTTATCTATTCCGCCATGTTCTTCGGTTTATATGCTTCTGACTATACACAATGCAACCTAGCAGAGATCTGCAGCATGTACTTGCAATGCTAACACCCTGCCGCCCTTTTCCTCTCCCTCGTATTAAATCTCAGCCTACGCTATCTCAACCTAACAGAGAACTAATCTTGGGTGTGTGTAAAAATCTAAAAATAGGGGCGCTGGTAAGTTAACACAGTGGGTCTGCAGCAAACGGTATGTGTCACCATAAACCACTGAGGGGATAAAACAAAATGTAAAAAGCCATTGCGCTGATATCCTCTTCCGTGTAAGTGAGGATTGTTGGAAGGATAATAATGAATGGATTTTCAAATGTTCAGTGAATTTTATTATTTTATTCGTTCATTACAATACTGTTAGAGATTTCATAGATACATAAATTAGTATAAAACCAAGGAGTCGAGCTATATTAAAAAAGAGACCAATTGGTCAGTCTTCCAGGGATCCAGAGCTGATTAGGACCTGTAATAGGATATATAAAGACTGTGATTACTAGCCTGTATAGGGTAGATGTTTTATGGTAGGACTACTGTACATGTATTTACCTTAAAATGTGAGAAGGTCTCTGTAGATGATGAAGAGGAGGATGAGGAGGGATGTGGGTCCTCTTGTGAGGTAGGATGTCAGAATTGATGCTGAAATTAGAAATCTCATTAAAGAAGAAGCTCTGTCTTGTTTCGGTTAATTGGATTATTTTGAATTATAAGAGGACTTACATAAAGAGCACAAATCTTGATGTTTAATTATTATCCAGCTGCTACTCCCCGGAAGGGGGCTATCTGCCAGTTACAGATACCCATCGCTTAGGTCGCCAAGTCATCTCTATAGGTGAGCCACACTGTATACGAACTTTCCTAAACAACTTTACTACCCTAGGGCACCATCTTATTGTAGCTGACACCGGGATTCTTGCTTCTTCAGGATAAAAGCAAAACCTTAATAGGGCCCTCAAGGATCACCCATAAGTAACACCCTAGCATAACCAGGTAAACCTTCGAACTACCAGATACAACATACAATAAGCTTTAAACACCATAAAACTGTATATTTTCGGTTTAGGCCACAGGCTCAACCAGCTACATCAATCGGAATCAACCTCCTACAGCCCCACAGGAATATACACCCTTCCACCTGGGGGACACCCCTGGATAATAATTAAACATCAAGATTTGTGCTCTTTATGTAAGTCCTCTAATAATTCAAAATAATCGAATTAACCGAAACAAGACAGAGCTTCTTCTCTTTAATGAGATTTCTAATTTCAGCATCAATTCTGACATCCTACCTCACAAGAGGACCCACACCCCTCCTCATCCTCCTCTTCATCATCTACAGAGACCTTCTCACATTTTAAGGTAAATACATGTACAGTAGTCCTACCATAAAACATCTAACCTATACAGGCTAGTAATCACAGTCTTTATATATCCTATTACAGGTCCTAATCAGCTCTGGATCCCTGGAAGACTGACCAAGTGGTCTCTTTTTTAATATAGCTCGACTCCTTGGTTTTATACTAATTTATATATCTATGAAATCTCTAACAGTATTTTAATGAATTAATAAAATAATAAAATTCACTGAACATTTGAAAACCCATTCATTATTATCCTTCCAACAATCCTCACTTATCCTCCTCAGTGTATCAGCGCAATGGCTTTTTAAATTTAGAGAACTAATCTTCACTCTAAATAGCTCTTAAAAGAGCTTTTTGGACTCAAACACTCCCTATACGCTGCTTTCACTCTCCCTGCTCTCACACTACGTAGATTCCTCATTTACTATGTGCAAGATGGCGCCGGCAGGGCTTAAATATCCCCCTACGATGCTGTAAGGCCAGCCAATCACAGTAATGCCACAACAAAGATGGCAGCGGTATTACTGTGATTGGCAAGCAAGCCCAGCATGTTCATTGGTTGCAAATAAAGCGCCAAACATTCTGGGCGGGTCACTCGAATATACCCAGGTGAATAGGTAATTACTTGCAGAATAGCCTGAATTGTGTACTATTCGTGCGAGTAACGAATAGTGCCGAATGTATTCGCTCATCACTAGTAAAAAGACATAAATCCAAGTGACACATTCATTCCTGCTCCGAGTGTCAAAGGTTGTCATAACGCTGTCTCTCTGAGATTTGAAGTTACCTTTTAATACAAGTAATTTCATGTCCATGATGCTGTGATTAGGGATACAAAAATGTTTGGCCACAGATAGATCTATTCTTTTTTCTTTTATTGTGTGACAATGAGAATTCATCCTTGTTCTAAGTTTTTGCCCTGTCTCCCCTACATACAGACCCCCAGTTGGACATTTGGTACATATAATTAAGTACACTACATTAGTTGTGATGCAGCTGAAAGTACCTGGGATCTTGTGGTCCTGATGTGAGTTGGGAATCTTTATCTTGTCCGTGGTCATTACACATGGACAGGTTTTACATTTACAGTTGGTGAGGATGAATTTTGTAAGTTTCACCACAAAGGTGAAAATATCCTCCCGGTCAGTTTGCTTTCCCTCCCAGTACCTTTTCATTCTAACAATGTTAGGTTTCTGGGAGATTATACTTGTTCCTTTTATTTTTGGTTCTCCTTAGCTTGCCTTCTTTGCCCTACACTCCCTGACAGAAGTTATGTCGCTTATCCATGTTATGTAAATAAAAGCTTATAACCTGACGTTAAATTCATCCATTGGTTTTATAAATTACTCTTTTGAAAGCTGAAACCCTCCCAAATTTGGTTTAGGTTAAGAAAATAAATTGGCATTAATGCTGAAATATTGATCATTTAATGAACACAGAATGGTCAGATTTTGGTAAGACAAAAGTTTTGTCGCCTGGTCATATAATGCACCCAATCCTAATTTACATCCTCACCAGTGCTCAGTAAATGATCAGTTAATTAGTGGGTGTGTATAAAAAGAAACTCAGCACCCCAGACCTTCACTTGAACTGCAACTTGAGCTCTGACAACATGCCAAAAATCCACCCTGCGACCAAAGCCTTGATTATCAAGAGGCTGGAGACCAGATCCACTGCAGAGGTGGCTGGCACCTTTAATGTGTCTCAGCGTCAAGTACAAAGAATTAAAAAAAGATTTGAAGAGACTGAAGATGTGTTTGACAAGCCCAGGTCAGGCAGACCCCGTAAGACAACTGCACAGGATGAACGTTAATTGGTTAGAAATCCAAAGCAAGCCCCTCTTCCACTGCAGCAGAGCTCCAACAGGCCTGGTCACCTCAAGTCCCTGTGTCAACTAGAACAGTTTGTAGGATTCTGTCTCGAAATAGCCTCCATGGTCGAATCAGTGCCCAGAAGCCAGCACTAAACAAAAGACAAATAAAAAACCATGAGGCATTTGCAAAGTCCCACAGCCTGCTAAACAAATGGACGCTGGAAAAGTGGCAGAAGGTGGATTTATCTGATGAATGTTCAGTGGAATTACACCACAGCCGCCGCAAATACTGCAGGAGCCCTACTTGAGCCCGTATGGATCCAAAATACACCCAGAAAGATCATGGTCTGGGGTTACATTCAGTATGGGGGGGTGCGAAACATGTGCAAGGTGGAAGGCAATATCAATAGCCTAAAATATCAAGAAGTATTAGCTACCTCTTACATTCCAAATCATAAAAGGGGTCAAATTCTGCAGCAGGATGATGCTCCATCTCATACATCCATCTCTACAACAAAGTTCCTCCAGGCAAAAAAGATCAAGGTGCTCAAGGACTGGCCAGCCCAGTCACCAGACATGAACATCATTTAGCAAGTTTGGGGTAGGATAAAAGAGGAAGCTTGGAAGACAAAACCAAAGAATCTAGATGAACTCTGGGAGGCATGTAAGACTGCATTCTCTGCTATTCCTGATGACGTCATTAATAAATTGTATGAATCATTGTTGAACCGCATGGATGCAGTCCTTCAAGCTCATGGAAGTCACACAAAATATTAAATATGACTCTAATAGCACCACAACTTCATTCATCAATGTTATGCAACATATATTTTTATTTTAAGATAATTATTTGCTTGAATATCACATTACTTTCTGTGGGCGACAAAACTTTGGTCTTGCCAAAATCTGACCATTCGGTGTTCATTAAATGATCAATATTTCACCATTGATGCCAATCTATTTTCTTAACCGAAACCAAATTTGGGAGGGTTTCAGATTTCAAAAGAGTAATTTATAAAACCAATGGATGAATTTAACGTCAGGTTATAATCTTTTATTTACATAACATGGATAAGCGACATAACTTCTGTCAGGGAGTGTATATGAATGTATTTTAGTTTCTCACTCAGGGTTTTCATATTTTACTTTATACTTTCCTTTCCCCTGGTTGACAGCGTGTTGTGGCCTCCCCTCTGGTTCCTCAGGAGGTACAAAAAACTCCTCAATGGCCTATTAAGAGAGTTAGGTCCGTGGCGTTTTTAGTTGTGCAGCTAGGGCCTTTATAATCTGTACAGAAACTAGTTGGGTGTAGTTGCGGCATTCTTCTCTTTGTGGGTTCTCCGGTGGCTATCAAGATTTGCTTTCTGGTTAAAACATTTCCCACATTTTGAACATGAAAATGGCTTCTCCCCTGTGTGAGTTCTCTGATGTTCGATAAGCGTTGATTTCGCTGTAAAACAGTTCCCACATTCTGAACATGAAAATGGCTTCTCCCCTGTGTGAGTTCTCTGATGTTTGAGAAGATTTGATTTCTGTACAAAACATTTCCCACATTCTGAACATGAAAATGGCTTCTCCCCTGTGTGAATTATCTGATGTTTTATAAGATTTGATTTCTTTGCAAAATATTTCCCACATTCTGAACATGAAAATGGCTTCTCCCCTGTGTGAGTTCTCTGATGTTCCATAAGTGTTGATTGCTCTGTAAAACAGTTCCCACATTCTGAACATGAAAAATGCTTCTCCCCTGTGTGAGTTCTCTGATGTGCAATAAGTTTTGATTTCTGTACAAAACATTTCTCACATTCTGAACATGAAAATGGCTTCAACCCTGTGTGGGTTCTCTGGTGTGTAATAAGATTTGATTTCTCTGTAAAGCAGTTCCCACATTCGGAACATGAAAATGGCTTCTCCCCTGTGTGAGTTCTCTGATGGCTGATAAGATTTGATTGATTTGCAAAACATTTCCCACATTCTGAACATGAAAATGGCTTCTCCCCTGTGTGAGTTCTCTGATGTGCAATAAGATATGTTTTCTCTGTAAAGCAGTTCCCACATTCTGAACATGAAAATGGCTTCTCCCCTGTGTGAGTTCTCTGATGTCTGATAAAAGTTAATTTCTTTATAAAACATTTCCCACATTCTGAACATGAAAATGGCTTCTCCCCTGTGTGAGTTCTCTGATGTGCAATAAGATTTGATTTCGCTGTAAACCAGTTTCCACATTCTGAACATGAAAATGGCTTCTCCCCTGTGTGAGTTCTCTGATGTCTGATGAAAGTTGATTTCTTTGTAAAACATTTCCCACATTCTGAACAGGAAAATGGCTTCTCCCCTGTGTGAGTTCTCAGGTGCCTAACAAAATCTGATTTCTGATTAAAACATCTCCCACACTTGGAACAAGAAAATCTATTCTTCGCTTTGTGAATTTTTTCATGTTTAAGAAAAGACTTTTTGAGGGGAAAACTATTTCCATATTCTGAACGTGAAAATGGCTTCTTTGCTTTAGTAGCAATTTGTTTTTTAATGCTTATTTTGCGACTTTGATTTTCCTTAGTAGTCGGTAATGAATCAGAAGACAGGACCTGTTTCATAGGATCAGATGACAGATCTTTGCTGTGAAGGGATGATGGTATATCTGGAGTAATGGCATTCATTTCAATTGTATCCTGTGGGATCTCAAAATTATCTGATTTGAAAATTGAAGATGTCAGGTGTCCCTCTGATCTCCTGGTACAGACATCTGCCAATAATAAAACCAATTATTATTTTTTAATAAAAATCCTTGTAATTATATATTTTTGAACATTTCTACTTAAACTGTCCGTAAAAATAGGAAGTTATGCAAAAAAATCTAATTATTCACCAAGACAATGACAGTTCACAGTCTAATAGAAAACCTCATAGGATGAACCAGAAGAGTGTAGTGTTCAACTGTTTATTCATTCTGCCTCCCAAATATGGAATAAGAAGCCACCAATGTTATGTAGGTGAAAATAATACCAATAAAAACTTCTACTCGCAAAAAAACAAGTCACCACTCAGGTCCATCATCTGTTAATGGAAAAACAGAGGTTTCCACATTATTAGTGGCTCAAAGGCTCTTGAAAAGCAACATGGCTTCCATAAACCAATCCAGCAATATCTTACCTCTCAAAGTGAAATCTCCCCCTCATTCTGAGCCTTGCAGTGCGCCCAAACCACATTTAGCCTCCATGTATTTGGCATTACTATAGTGAGAAGAACCCACTTAATTTACGGTGTGTGTCTCCTGGAGCACAATCTGGTCACTATGTGTTGGGTTATAAAATGACAAATGTGCAATTTTCACTCTACAAGATCCACTGCGTGCTAATTTCAGGAAAGTGGCTTTGGAGTCAAAATAGTCACTTGTCCTATAGATTAATTCACTGAGGAATATAATTTCCAAAATGGAGCCACTTTATGGTGATTTCTACTGCTCTGGTTTTCTGCCATTTTGTCATATAAGGGCTTCTGCAAATGGTGGGTCCCATCTCCTCTGGGATCTCCTACTGCAACATGTGCTTCTGTCACCAGGAGCCATCTTTTTCCTTGGGAGCCCCATGACAGCACCATACGAGAGAGTAGGATCCACCCCTATTACCCGACAGGAAGCCCTGAGCACAAAATAAAAAGGCAACTCCCACTTCCTCCTTCAATGTGGTTTCATATCCTCAAGGATGTAGAAGCCTGGAGCTCACGGCAGGAGCAGCCGTGAATCATGGAACACCAGTGAATCATGGAACACCAGTGAATCATGGAACACCATGCTGTGTTCTATAGCAACCTCTAGTGAGTGGCAATAAGCAGGGGCCCAGTTGGGCGCTGAAATGATAACATCAGTCTGGAAGAATCTAAATTTAATGATTCCGTACCTACCTACGTTTGTTTGGCCTAGGCCTCATGGCTTGCGTATTGAGCTTCACGGCTAGGCCTCATGGCTTGCGTATTGAGCCTCACTGCTAGTGTGTCACCCTGGCCTGGATTCCACAAATATATTAAAGCTGTGTCTGAGAGCAAGGGGGAGGTTCTCTAGTCAGGGGAACATTAGCATGCAATGCCTCCTGTCTCAGGCCAGTAGGGGGAGCTGGCTGCCCCTATAAAAGCTGGTACTGGGGGCAGGGTTAGGGAGAACCGGATGACCTGTCTCAGGACTGAGACGTGTCCCAGAGCAGAGCAGGGACAGAAAGTTGTATTGCACCTAAGAGGAAGTGTGGCAGGAGGAGAGCCACAAGCCAGAGACAAGAGGAGAAGTGAGCCTGTCTTGGCAGATAGAGGACTTAATCTACCAGACTTTGGTGTCTGAGGCTGGGAGGATTCCACATCCCCAGCAGATAACCAGTTCGCACCGGACTGTATATTCCTTGGCCTAAGAAGCCTGGAGGCCCTGCCACAACAGAAGGGACCAGCAAAGCCGTACAAGGCTGGGAGCAGAAAGGAACCCACGTCGCAGGCCATACAGGCGAGAATACACGGAGAGCTCGGAAACGTGGGCTGTTACCCTATAAGGAGGAGATAGCCAGAAGGAGCACAGAAAGCACGGTAGGCCTACACCCTCACCCTGACCAGGGCCAATTTCCCCGTTTCTCTCAGACATCCAGGTCCCCTCCTAGCCGGGACTGTTTGTGGGTCAATTTACCTGTTCTAGTAAAGACCCTGGACTGCAACCTGTTGTCTGTGTGCTCCTTGCTCCTCCAGCACTATCAGCACTGGGACTCTCACTACCATCACTCCCAACATCCACTACACTGCCCTGGGGCCGCACTCTTCCCGTGGGAAGTCACACCATCCCAGCTGCATACATCATCAGCCCCAGCGGTCTGCCTTGCAGCGGCGGTTCCTAATGACCGCAAATCCACGGGTGACGTAGTCGGATAATATCAACAGCACATAACGGACTACCACTGGCCTGACCACCCTGAGCCACGGAACCGAGTTGCCACTACTACTCCCACCGTTTCCCTATTGTCCGGATCCGAGTGCCCCACGGCCCAGGGGGCGAGTCAGCTTTGGCGTAGTCGGCAGGATTGCAACCAACCCGCCACAAACGGGTATTGCGTGCCTGAAAAAGACTTTGCACTTACCTGAAAAGAGGTTTCCCGCCGTCCTGAGCCATTTCCCGCCATTTCCAGCCATCTCCCGCCATCTTCCATCGGTTCCCACCATCTTCAGCCGTTTTCCCGCCATCGGACGCCATCTTCTGTACGCCGCACGGGAAGAAGAGGGGCGTGGACGTCCAAACCGCGCGAGATCCGAAGCTCCGCCCCACGCACCGACGCTGCGCAAGGTCCTGGAAGGGAGAGAGAGCGACGCTGACGTCATCAGGATGCGACACAAGGTCCTCGTCCAGAGCAGCAGCAGCGGAGCCGAGGCCTACAGAAGAGGATCGTCGGAAGGTAGGCCACGCTTAACTAGGGGGGAGGAAGATGTCGGACACAGAGGCACCCATTACCACCAACGCGGCTGCAGCAGCGGTGATGCCCTTTTCCCTGCCCTACATCCCTGGAGCGACCTGGCTGCCCAAGTACTCAGGGGAGCCCCATGCCCTAACTGACTTTAAGGAAAGGCTGTACAGTTTGTTCCAGGTTTACCCCCTGACAGAGGAACAGAAGGTTAGCATATTAACAGGGCAGTTAACTGGCGCAGCCCAAAGGGAGGTAAAGTCATGGCCCGCTGAGGAGAAAAGAACCGTGAAGGGTATTCTGGCCCGGCTGCGGGGTACCTTTGACAAACGTACCTAAGCTGAAATTAAAATGAGGTTCTATGGATGTAAGCAGCGGGCACAGGACAGCATCAGAGACTATGCCCTAAATTTGCAGGAAGCCCTAAGGGCCATCCAACAAACTGACCCTGGCAGTGTGCAGGAAACGGATAGACTACTAACAGAACAATTCATAGAAGGTCTGCTGTCCAGCGCCCACAGGGCCCAACTGCGCCTCATATTCTTTCAGAACCCTGATCTGACCTTTGCCCAATTTAAGGACAGGACCATAAGGGTGCTCCGTGAACCTGCAACCAGTGGCGCTATAAACCCCCGGCCCCCTGCTCTCACCTACCACCAGGAGGGGCGCCCTCCTCTATGGACCCCGTGGGGGCTGATGCACAGGCCCTGAACCAAGCCCCGTCGAAAGACCTGCACCACCAAGTCCAGGAGCTGACCAGGAGCGTCACGGCATTGACCAGGACCGTCCAGGCGTTGCAAGTGGACCCGTCAAGACCCATCGAGCTGGCTTCAAGTCCGGAGGATGTCCCGTGGCGTCGACAGAGGAGGATCCCGTCGTTCCGAGGGAGGCCCACAGACCCCTACGCAGAGGATGGACAGCCCATTTGCCGTCGATGCAACCAGCCCGGACACATTTCCAGGTACTGTAATTTAAACGGGTCCAACCTGGGGCAGAGGGCCAACCCCCAGGCCCTTATAATTGGCGTGATAAGTACGCTGGGGGGCGCCCGGTTTTACTCGTGGTGCTGGACGGTATCCCCATGAGTGCCTTGCTGGATACTGGGTCACAAGTAACCACTATCCCTTATGTACTTTTTAAGCAGTATTGGACTGATGCTGATATCACACGGTATCCAGACAGTAACTTGAGCATCATCGCCAGTAATGGCTTACCCGTGCCGCAGATGGGGTTCAAGGAGATGACCATTAAAATTGGTAAAGTTGAACTACCGGCACAGGGAGTGATTATTGTGGAAATTGACCGTCGTGAAAGTCACCCTAAAATAACTGTGGGTACTAACGTGATTGAAAATTGTCTTTCAGAGGTAATTGTAATTCTACAACAGGTGGCGGTGAATGCTTGTTCCAGCCAACAGAGAGTCCTCAACAAGGAGATAAAAGCCCTGATGAGACGGCAGCAGGTAGAACTTTCTGGTGGTGAGATCGGTAGCGTAAGACTGAGTGACCCATTCCCCATTTCCATGCCTCCGAAAAGTGAAATGATGATCTGATGTCGGACTGCAATCGGGTTGAGAGGTAGAGACAACCAAGCCATGGTAGAACCCGCATACTCGGACAGCAGGCCCACCATTTTGACAGCCCGGGGGGTGGTTGATGTCCGTCATGGGAGGGTGCCCGTCCGCATCCTCAACATTGGTGAGAGGGAAGTACACTTACCCAGGTACGCTACACTCGCCAAACTGTTTGTGGTCGAACACAAAGCTATCAGGGCCGTGGAACCCTTGCCTCCATCTCCACAGGCGGAGGGTAACGGCTCCCAGAAACAAAAGGAGGACTGGTGCCAGAAACTCCATGTGGGTGCTGACTCCACTCCCCTGTACAAAAAACAAGGAGTCTACCGGGTGGTACAGGAGTACGAGAGAGTCTTTAGTAAACACCCGCTAGACTTTGGCAGAGTAAAGGGGATAGAACACCACATCCCCACAGGGAGCCACCCACCGATAAAAGAAAGACACAGACCTGTACCCCCTGCACATTATCAGAACGCAAAGGGCATGCTAAGAGAAATGAAAGAAGCTGGGGTCATTACAGATAGCTGTAGCCCCTGGGCAGCCCCCTTGGTTCTGGTGAAAAAGAAAGATGGCACCATGAGAATGTGCGTAGACTATAGACAAATCAACCGTATCACCCATAAAGACGCATACCCGCTGCCTTGAATAGAGGAGTCTTTAGCCGCACTAAAATCAGCTAACTTCTTTTCTACTTTGGACCTTACTAGCGGGTACTGGCAGGTTCCTGTGGCAGAGGCTGACAAGGAGAATACCGCCTTCACCACCCCGATGGGACTGAGTGAGTTCAACTGTATGCCCTTCGGGCTCTGCAACGCACCAGGGACCTTCCAGAGGCTGATGGAATGCTGTCTAGGGCACCGAAACTTCGAGACGGTCCTCCTTTACCTGGACGACGTGATCGTCTATTCGAAGACCTACGAGGACCATCTGAAGCACCTGGCCGAGGTGTTCGAAGCCCTGGCAGGCTATGGCCTGAAGGTGAAACCATCGAAGTGTCACCTGCTGAAACCAAAGGTCCAGTACCTAGGGCACGTGGTAAGTGCGGAAGGAGTAGCCCCCGACCCTGACAAGGTCACGGCAATCAAGAGCTGGCCAAGCCCCTCGAACATCAAAGAGGTGAGACAGTTTCTCGGGTTGGTAGGCTACTACCGAAGGTTCATCCCCGGGTTCACTAAGATGGCAGCTCCTATGCAGGACCTCCTGATCGGACAGTCTAAGTCCAGAAGTCAAAAGCCACCCTTCAAGTGGGATAAACCGGAAGAGGAGTCCTTCCGCCAGTTGAAGATGGCCCTCACGGGGGATGAGATCCTGGCCTACCCTGATTATGGCCAGCCTTTTATTCTCCACACGGACGCCAGTAATGTGGGACTGGGAGCCGTACTGTCCCAAAACCAACAGGGCAGATAAAGGGTGATCGCGTACGCCAGCCGGAAGCTGAGGCCCACCGAGAGGAACCCGGAGAATTACAGTTCCTTCAAGCTAGAATTCTTGGCAGTGGTGTGGGCCGTAACGGAACGCTTCAAGCATTACATGGCCTCCGCAAAGTTCACCGTGTACACGGACAACAACCCGTTGACACACCTGGACAATGTAAGACTGGGTGCCCTAGAACAGCGGTGGATGGCCCGTCTCTCCAACTATGACTTTGTGATCAAGTACTGGGCCGGCAAAACCAATGCCAACGCTGACGCCCTATCGAGGAAGCCTCACTTACCTGAAGGTGACGAAGACCCAGAAGAGCTGGAGGAGATAGAACTCCCCGCGTTTCACCGGTATGGAGCCGCTCAATACTCCCACCGCGTGAAGGAGGAGGATCTAACAACCGTGACGATCAATCCCCTACCTCACCACAGCTGGGCTGAGACCCAAGATAGTGACCCTGCCATCCGCCTGGTGAAAGATCTGCTGACCCAGGAAGACGCCCGCATGGATCCGGATGCTCCAGAGGAAGCTAAGCAGCTATGGAAAGAGAAGAGCAAGCTGTTCCTCTACGAAGGCAAGTTGTGCAGAAGGATTGTCAACCACCGGACGCACGAGCTGACCTGGCAAGTCGTGGTTCCAAGGCGGGATGCAGCTATGGTCCTGGGGGCTTACCATGACAGAGCGGGGCACTTCGGTTGTAAGAAACTGGAGTTCCTGCTAAGAGGACGGTTCCTTTGGGTCGGCATGAGAGGAGCTGTGGAGAAGTGGTGCAGAGACTGTGGCCCTTGTCACCTAAGGAGGAAGGACCGCACCAGCCAGAAGACACCCTTGAGGCCCATCGTCACCACGCAGCCTCTTGAGCTGGTAGCTCTAGACCACGTCAAGTTGGCTCCAAGCCGGTCAGGGTACATCTACGCCCTGACAATCGTGGACCACTATTCCCGTTTTCTCGTGGTGGTCCCGGTAAAAGACTTGACAGCCCAAACAGCGGCCAGAGCCTTCCAGCAATACTTCTGTCGTCCACACGGGTATCCGGAACAGGTCCTGAGAGACCAGGGTCCAGCGTTCGAGGCTGAAATCTTCCAAGAGTTCTGCAACCTCTATGGCTGTAAGAAGATTTGTACAATGCCTTACCACCCCCAAACCAACGGGATGTGTGAGAAGATGAACAATATAGTCATTGATCTCCTGAAGACGTTGCCCCTGGAGGAACGCAGCCTGTGGCCAGAAAAACTGCCGGACCTAGTAGACCTATACAACAATATCCCTGTGAATGCTACAAACTGCACCCCGGCTTACCTGATGCGAGCCAGACCAGGTAAGCTGCCCGTAGACCTGGAGATGGGAGTCCTAACGCCTGAGGACACCTCCCTGGATGCAGACTGGGATACAGAAAGGCAACTGCTGTACAAGAAGGTACAGGAGAGTGTGGAGAGGAGCCTGGCCCAGGTGAGAGAAAGGCAAGAAAGACTCTTCAACCAACACGCCCTTGCTGGTCCCCTAGAACCTGGTGAGCAGGTCCTGAAGTGGAAGAGAAGGCTACATAAGTTGGACAACCAGTGGGAAAGGGAACCCTACACCGTACTGCAGTCTGACCATGACAACCCAAAGGTGTGCGTAATCACCAAGGACGGAGGAGAAACCACTAGTGTTGTCTCCAGGGACCACCTCAAAAGATGCCCCGAGCAACTCCGTAGTGCAGAAGAGGATCAGAGTGACCTTGAACCCGCAGAGGACAAGGAAGAAATGATCAGCACCGTTCTCGGAGAGTTCCCTCAGTCCTGGACTCGCATAAATGATGCCATAGTGGTACCCGTCCTGCATTTCCTGCAACCGGCACAGCAACAACCAACACCAGAGCCGGAAGGTGAAGAGGAGCAAGCAGTTCCAGAGGCAGAAGAGCCTGCACCATCAGCCCAGGAGAGTCAACCCTCTGCTGACAGTGAGCCTGCCATGCCTGCGGTAAGCCAAAGGACCCGAAGACAGCTGCCTGCCCTACCTGTACACCCAGCTGGTAGCTGTACCCCTAACGCTAGTGGGGAAAGCCAGGTTGGTCCACCACCAGACAGTGGGCTACGTAGGTCAACCAGGAGCACAAAGGGGCAGATACCCGCTCGCTGGAAAATATAGAGCGCGCTAAGATTGTAAATGACCCTGTTGCCAAATATTGAATTGTTTGCAAAGTTACATGCATGTTTGGTAATTCTGTGTTTCAGTTTCTTGCAGCTACCGTAAGGACTCAAAGGTTATGGGCTTTTTATAACCGGGACCTTGTATGGACTGCGTTCGGAGCCTAGCCCAGGAATGAACTAAGACTGTAAAGGACTTGGGGTAGGACAGACCCCCACCTGGTTAAGGCTCCCCGTTGTGCTGGTGATATGGACACCCGGTCACAGGCCACACTGTGACCTTAAGAACTCAATCTGTGCGTCGTCTGTCTGTTAATGTTTTATGGTTATGCATATTGTCTTTGTTTATTGTTTAGTCCCGGAGTACTAAATTTCACTAGGGGGGAATGTGTCACCCTGGCCTGGATGCCACAAATATATTAAAGCTGTGTCTGAGAGCAAGGGGGAGGTTCTCTAGTCAGGGGAACATTAGCATGCAATGCCTCCTGTCTCAGGCCAGTAGGGGGAGCTGGCTGCCCCTATAAAAGCTGGTACTGGGGGCAGGGTTAGGGAGAACCGAATGACCTGTCTCAGGACTGAGACGTGTCCCAGAGCAGAGCAGGGACAGAAAGTTGTATTGCACCTAAGAGGAAGTGTGGCAGGAGGAGAGCCACAAGCCAGAGACAAGAGGCGAAGTGAGCCTGTCTTGGCAGATAGAGGACTTAATCTACCAGACTTTGGTGTCTGAGGCTGGGAGGATTTCACATCCCCCAGCAGATAACCAGTTCGCAGGGGACTGTATATTCCTTGGCCTAAGAAGCCTGGAGGCCCTGCCACAACAGAAGGGACCAGCAAAGCCGTACAAGGCTGGGAGCAGAAAGGAACCCACGTCGCAGGCCATACAGGCGAGAATACACGGAGAGCTCGGAAACGTGGGCTGTTACCCTATAAGGAGGAGATAGCCAGAAGGAGCACAGAAAGCACGGTAGGCCTACACCCACACCCTGACCAGGGCCAATTTCCCCGTTGCTCTAAGACATCCAGGTCCCCTCCTAGCCGGGACTGTTTGTGGGTCAATTTACCTGTTCTAGTAAAGACCCTGGACTGCAACCTGTTGTCTGTGTGCTCCTTGCTCCTCCAGCACTATCAGCACTGGGACTCTCACTACCATCACTCCCAACATCCACTACACTGCCCTGGGGCCGCACTCTTCCCGTGGGAAGTCACACCATCCCAGCTGCATACATCATCAGCCCCAGCGGTTAGCCTTGCAGCGGCGGTTCCTAATGACCGCAAATCCACGGGTGGCGTAGTCTGATAATATCAACAGCACATAACGGACTACCACTGGCCTGACCACCCTGAGCCACGGAACCGGGTTGCCACTACTACTCCCACCGTTTCCCTATTGTCCAGATCCGAGTGCCCCACGGCCCAGGGGGCGAGTCACTAGGCCTCATGGCTTGCGTATTAAGCCTCACGGCTAGGCCTCATGGCTTGCGTATTGAGCCTCATGGCTTGCGTATTGAGCCTCACGGCTAGGCCTCATGGCTTGCGTATTGAGCCTCACGGCTAGGCCTCATGGCTTGCGTATTGAGCCTCACGGCTAGGCCTCATGGCTTGCGTATTGAGCCTCAAAGCTAGGCCTCATGGCTTGCGTATTGAGCCTCAAAGCTAGGCCTCATGGCTTGCGTATTGAGCCTCAAGGCTAGGCCTCATGGCTTGCGTATTGAGCCTCATGGCTAGGCCTCATGGTTTGCGTATTGAGCCTCACGGCTAGGCCTCATGGCTTGCGTATTGAGCCTCACGGCTAGGCCTCATGGCTTGCGTATTGAGCCTCACGGCTAGGCCTCATGGCTTGCGTATTGAGCCTCACAGCTAGGCCTCATGGCTTGCGTACTGAGCCTCACGGCTAGGCCTCATGGCTTGCGTATTGAGCCTTACGGCTAGGCCTCATGGCTTGCGTATTGAGCCTCACGGCTAGGCCTCGTGGCTTGCGTATTGAGCCTCATGGCTTGCGTATTGAGCCTCATGGCTTGTGTATTGAGCCTCACGGCTAGGCCTGATGGCTTGCGTATTGAGCCTCGTGGCTTGCGTATTGAGCCTCAGGGCTTGCGTATTGAGCCTCAGGGCTTGCGCATTGAGCCTCACGGCTAGGCCTCGTGGCTTGCGTATTGAGCCTCATGGCTTGTGTATTGAGCCTCACGGCTAGGGCTCGTGGCTTGCGTATTGAGCCTCGTGGCTTGCGTATTGAGCCTCAGGGCTTGCGTATTGAGCCTCAGGGCTAGGCCTCATGCCAATTCAGGTGTGGGTTTATGTCTAACGTTGGCCTGTCTGAAGGTTTTTTCAGACCGCTTCATAGTTGTGGAAAAACCTGCCACGTTAGGTCTAGAATTTTCCTCAGCTGTCTGCCTCACAGGGGGTTGCCCGATTAGCCAGGCAACTTGGGGCCTGTAGATCTGTTTCACTAAGGTCTCAAAGCTTCACTACCCTTTACTAGCAATATTACTGATATTGGTAAGGAAGGTTTCTAGTCGATGCCCTCGGTCTGGGGTGATTCTATTAAATACAGTCCAAAGGATAGCTGCTGAGTCCAGATTCAGTCAATCCCTCATACTTGGATAGCATATTGAAATAGTCTGCATTTAACATTTGTGTCCCAGTGGTCTTCTTGGTAAAGGTGTGAATGGGGGCGCTAAAAGAATAATAACAATTTAAGTCCAGTTGATCTTCACAATCTAGGATCATTAGTAACGTAACATAGGTTGAATAAAGACCTAGGTCCATAAAGTTCAACCCTTTCCTATTTTAGGTGCTGGAATCGCCTTTCTTCCACCCGTAATGAGTGCCCCTGGTCCTTCGTATGGTTATTGGAGGGAATAAGTCATGTGCTAGTCCTTTGTACTGACCACACATATATTTATAGATGTAAATGAGATCCCCTCTGAGGAGTCGTTTTTCTAAGCTAAACAAGCTCAACTTTTTCAACCTCTCATCATATGAGAGGCCTCAATCTCTTTAGATGAACTGGCTGATAAACATCTACAGCTCAGTCCCCCCCCCTCCTCCTGCGCTAAGCTTAAAAGAAACCACTATAAGTCCACTTAAAACTCCTACCTAGAGTCTTCGAATGACCTTTTGGACGTTAAGTGATTAAACTCTCTATACCAAATAGGAAATGGTAGGAGGAGCTGCGAGTTGTACTCACCGGTGGGGGGCTGAAAATCCAACATTTGCCCCAATCTACCCTCCTGGTTTAGAGTGATAGGAAACTTGATCGTGCCAAGAGGGCGGCACTATACCAGTCTGACCTCTTAAGGGAGGTATGAGTTGGTTGATAGACCACCAATTGCCTCAATCTACCCTCCTGGTATGGAATGGTAAGATGAACTTGATTGTGCCAAGTAAGGCAGCACTATACCGATCGGCCTTCCTAAGGGAAGTGCGAGCTGGACTCACCGGTATCGATGGTTGATAAACAAAACATTGCCTCAATCTACCCTCCTGATTCGGAATGGTAAGATAAACTTGATTGTATTGAGTTGGCCAGCACTACCGGTCTGCCCTACTAAGGGAGGTAGGAGTTGGACTCGCCGTTATGGGACTGACGAACCAGTAAATATCCCAGTCCATCCTCCTAATGGAGTTGCCCGACAGACACGATTATACCGGATCTGGTAAAATTATTTCAAGACCAGTGTATTCTCCCAGTTAGAAGTGCAGATGGACTAATTGGAAACTAAGTCAATGGAGCCATATTACACTATGTATTCTTGGGATTAAAGTCATAAACTGGTAGACTCAACTAAGTGGCGAGTTGGTTAAATATTCAGTCAGTGCGCTCTTGGAGTGATAAGACGGCAGCGCTGCAATAAACCTATAAAAGGAGGAATCAGTGGATGAGTTAAAATGTCCCCGTACCCGTGAGACTCCTGTGGTGAAGGAGAAGCATCTTTGCAAGTTAAGACAAATGCGTTCACACTGAGGTAAGACCGTTCTGATTATTACTCAAGCACAGGATGATACCTACTTACGGTACATGTTTAACGGGACGGGATGCTAATACCTTAGCTTAAGACCATCTGAGATTTGACCAATACCATAAGAGATCTAGATCTCTTTCTGAATGAGTTGCTTTGGAAAAAAAAAAAAAAGTGTATCAGAGGTGATGGTTATCACTCGGTTTACTTAGTTTCTTTGCTTGAAAACTAAACTATTTGGCATTTGAAGTACTTTAATCTAACAATCTCCATGGTTGGATTATAAAGTTGCTGAATTGATGCTATTATAGGAGAATAGCGTAAATACGATCATCCTTGCATGAACGGTGGATTGTGACTTTTCTTTTGGAATAGCTTAGATTTGTGTCTTACCCTTTCTAGGTACTTGGCTAGATTGTTGTAGCCAGAAACTCCCCAGGATGGAAATCTCGAACTATAAGTGTCCGTTCAGCTTAAATACATTTCTTAGGGGAACTTAACGTTACACCTTAAGGGATATAGAGTACTAAATATTTCTGCTGGTTTTGAAATCCCCATTTTGGCAATCTGGGATGCTCTATCTACTCTTGATAGCATAGAGTTGAGTAGTTTTGAACGATTATGTGATCATTGACCCTAAAAAAGATTCTTATGGCCCAGATCTTGGCCTTACGTGGGGCCTTCAATTGAAAATGCCAAAAATATTAAGGTAGAAACCCTAGTCAAAGCCTAGTTAAGGTTACCAGGTTCCCTGAATCAATTAACTTCTGCTTCTATTACACGCCGAGTCTTAGCACCAGTTCTTATATACTTCAGTTGTTGGTTAGTTGATTTAATGAAAACAGAATATCTAATCAAATCTAAATCAAATCAAATCAATATCTAATCAAATCAAAAGATATTCAACCATGTATATAAGTGAGGTCTCTAAATATAGACCTTTCTCTGGGAGATAAAGAGGAAAGAGTGTTGTAAAAATCCTGTTTACTCTTTTGGCGCTTTTGGTTTAAGCTCCAAATCGATAGACATTATGTTGATTGTCAATTTTTTAGATATCATTCAATCTTGAAGCACTATCTGTTAAACTAGGATATTCTGGGTATCTTTCTTCAGGTGTAAGATCCTACAGGGGTGCTCCCTCCCTATTGAAGGACTCCGTTGCTATGGTCTCTCGTATGGTGCTGTTATGGCGGAGGGAAAAACGATATTTACTCACCGGTAATTTGATTTTCCTGAAACCCATGACAGCACCCTAATTTTCCCTCCCTCTGACTTTTGGCTGATGGTTCTTAGTCTTCTCTTCTCACAATGAAGAATGTGCTTGAGTGAATGTATAAATAAAAATGATGATGAATTGGGTGACTCTTACTTGACTCCTGGAAACCACATTGAAGGAGGAAGTGGGAGTTGCCTTTTTATTTTTCGCTCATGGCTTCCTGTCCAGTAATAGGGGCGGATACTACTCTCTTGTATGGTGCTGTCATGGGTTTCAGGAAAAAAAAATTACCGGTAAGTAATTACCATTTATTCATTCTGCAAGCAGTGCTGGTGATGGAAGAGACGTCGGAAGAACAAGCTCTGGGTGGCGCTGGCTCTGTCCAGCCAATAATAGCCCCAGCCCCCCGAGGAAGCCAGACATGGCGAAACTTGTTGGGGTGGCTATGTATATATTTTCGGTAGCACTAGGGAACCTGTGTATGTCCTAGTAAATAATGTGATCAACTAATCTATGAACTGCAGACATAAAGGAAAACTATAATGAATATAATGAGCTCATGATATCAGATGTATTCTAATACTATACAGTTTCTAGAGACTTAATATCAGAGTAAGGGCACAGACAAACTAGTGTAGTTTTAATTTACTTCTTTACCACATTTTAGTAAAGCAGTAATAAAAGAGATTTTTTTATACACCCCTCAACCAGGGTTTTTTTTACCCTCTCGGTAATTTGTCAATATGCATATGACAGAAAATACCCAAAAGTGACAAAATTCTAAAAACTGCACCTCTCAAGGTGCTCAAAACTACATTCAAGAAGTTTAGTAACCGTCCAGGTGTTTCACAGGAATTAATGGAATGTGGAAGGAAATTTTTAGGCTTCCTCCAAAATTTGTTGTGCATGCTGATACTCCACGTGGGGGAAAACAACAGTTTGGGTGCATGGCAGGGCTCCGAAGAAAAGGATCGCCATTTGACTTTTTAAATGTAAAATTTGCTGGAATAATTAGCGGACGCCATGTCGCGATTGGAGAGCCCCTGATGTGCCTAAACAGTGGAAACACCCTACAAGTAACACCATTTTGGAACCTAGACCCCTCAAGGAACTTATCTAGAAGTATGGTGAGCTCCTTGAACCCCCATGTTCTTCACAGAAGTTTATAATGTTGAGCCGTGAAAATACAGAAAATCTAATTTTCCCCACAAAAATGTTTTTTTGCCACACATTTTGCTTCTTCACAAGGGTAACAAGAAAAATTGCACCACACAATTTCTTCTGCAATTTCTCAGGAGTACGCAGATACCCCATATGTGGGAGAAACTACTGTTTGGGCGTACGACACAGCTCAGAAAGGAAGGAATGACGTTTCTTTGATGGAGTGGTCTGCGGGTGTCATGTCGTGTTTGGAGAGCCCCTGATGTGCCTGAACAGAGGAAAACCTCCACAAGTGAACCCATTTTGGAAATTATACCCCTTAAGGAATTTAGTTACCATATTATGTGGACTATATAATGCATTTTTTAACAAGAAAAAAACTCTTGTTTAAAAGTGTGTGCGTCTTATAGTTCAGAGGCGGCTTCCTGTGATGGAGTAGAAAGTGGATACCGCATCCTCCCCAATCACAGAAAGAGCTGTTGTCTATTCTTCTGCTCTGCACTGATCTATGTGACCGGTGAAGAGCAGGAGAGGAAGCTTACCAACAGAACAGAGGCTGCAGGAGCCAAGCAGCTGAAGGACCTTCTGCAACAGTAATTCCAAGACCTTTCAGGTCTGCGAGTGTCATGTCGCTTTTGGAGAACACCTGATTTGCCTAAACAAGTGACCTCTTTTTGGAAACCTGACCGCTCAGGGAACTTATCTAGATGTGTGGTGAGCACCTTGAAACCACAGGTGCTTCACAGAATTTTACAACGTTGATCTGTGAAAATGAAAAAAAGATATTTTTCCCACAAAAATGTTGTTTTAGCCCTAATTTTTTTCATTTTCACAAGGATAGCAGGATAAAATGGACCCCAAAATTTGTTGCGTAATTTCTCCTGAGTATGCTGATACCCCATATGTGGACGAAAACTACTTTTGAGGCACAGTGCAAAGCTCAGAAGGGAAAAAGTGCCATATTGGAGTTCAGATTTTGCTAGACTGGCTTGAGGGTGCCATATCACATTGGCAGAGCCCCTGAGGTGCCAGAACAATAGAACCTCCCCCATAAGAAACCCTATTTTACAAACTAAACCTCTCAATGAATTCATCTAGGGAAGCAGTGATCATATTGACACCACATGGGGGGTCACAGAATTTTATACTATTGGACAGTGAAGAAAAAATAATAACATTTTTCCCACTAAAATTTTGTTTTAGCCCTAGATTTTGCATTTTCACACTGGGAAATGGATAAAAATGGCACCAAAATGTATCCCACAATTTCTGCTCAATGTAGAAATACCCCATATGTGACTGTACATTACTGCTTAGCCACACAGCGAGACTCGGGAAGGACGGAGCAGGACTCCATATACAAAGCCCATAAGTGCTAGAAGAGCAGAATCCCCCCTCAAGTGACCCCATTTTGTAAAATATACCCCTTTGGGAATTTATCTACAGGTGTAGTGTAGATTTTCACTCCATGTTTTTTTTTTCCAGAAACAAGCAGCAGTGGATGTTGCTGAATGAAAATTGCAAACTACCTTTGTAGTGACCAGTACATTGTAGTGGCCAGTACGTTGTAGTGCCTGTATATTGTGCCTAGCTCATGCTTCTGGAGACATGCACCCGTTAATTAGGCCGACTCTCATCGCTACACAAATGCCAAACATATGGACACTAACTGCGGTTTGGGCACACTGTGGTGCTCAGAAGGAAGGGGAGCATTTGCATTTGGGAGAGCAGAATTTGCTGAATTTCTTTTGAGGAGCAAGGAGCCATTTTCACTTTTCCAGAGCCTCTGTGCTACCAGTAACGTGGTTAGTCCCTCATTATATGGGAACTATTGGCAGTGAGACAACGTCGAACTAGTAGGAGACGCCCTCTAGTGGACGTGTTCATTATCAATGAATATAGGTGATACCATGGAAAAGAGAATATAGTTTCTCTTACTGGTGACAAATTAATAAATTAGAACTAGTGATGAGCGAGTATGTTCTGTTAACCCTTTCAGCGAGCATGCTTGGGCGATGGCCACTTGTTTTTCTTTACTTAGCTGCTTTTTTCTTGCCATGATACAAATTCTAACAGTCTATTCAGTAGGACTATCAGCTGTGTATCCATCTGACTTCTGCACAACACAACTGATGGTCCCAACCCCATTTATAAGGCAAGAAATGCCACTTATTAAACCTGAAAGGGCACACCTGTGAAGTGAAAACCATTTCCGGTGACTACCTCTTGAAGCTCATCAAGAGAATGCCAAGAGTGTGCAAAGCAGTCATCAAAGCAAAAGGTGGCTACTTTGAAGAACCTAGAATATAAGACATATTTTCAGTTGTTTCACACTTTTTTGTTAAGTATATAATTCCACATGTGTTAATTTATAGTTTTGATGCCTTCAGTGTGAATGTACAATTTTCATAGTCATGAAAATACAGAAAAATCTTTAAATGAGAAGGTGTGTCCAAACTTTTGGTCTGTACGGTATGTGTTTTGAGATACAGTATTTGCATGTCATTTTAGAGAGATTAATTTTCTCTCATTATCATGGTATTTATTTTGTATTCTTTATGTTGCAGAACGGCTTCTCCTTATTTTAATCACTGATCATCATCCTCCACGGCCCACAGGCTGATCCACTTACACCTGTTCACCTCCTGTGATATTTCCAGGCTTATTATTCTTTTGTCCTATAGTCCTGCACGGCGTCCATCCCTCATCCCACAGTGGAACGCAAACTCCCCTGTTCTGTAACGCACTCTACCCACTCAGTACACAGTCTTCTTGCTTGTGGAACGCAGGACGCAGCCTCTGACATGCACGTCCTGCACCGTGGAACGCACGTTCGCCCTCAGTTTCTCCAGTCACGCCTCCTATGCCTTCAGGCAATTGATAGCGGCACTCGACACGGCGTCACTTCCGGTGATGTCACTGCTATCCAGACACCGCCTCCTAACGCTTCAGTCCACTTCCAGGAACGTTACACCAGCGGTTCACTCTGATTGGTCTCCTGGGACATTAGGTCCCGCCCTCTGACCACATATACTAGGCTTTCTCCTCCCTTGACATGGCGACCTTTGGAACCAGCGCCGGATGCCACGTTTCACGCCTGTCATACTTCCTGCTCTCACTACTGGGTAGGTTTCTACATATATCTGCAGGTACCGATTGGATAATTCCCTATGAGGCTGATGTTCTTATAGCTGTTTGTCTCCCTAGATCCTGTCTTTCCACTGAGACACTGTGTCCTTCCTGCTTTCACCTTTAACTATATTCCTAGCAGTCTAGTAGGTCACACTTATTATTATTATGAGCTCTCTATTGTAATGTTATTGATTTTCAGATGATTATATGAATTTCAGAAATACCTTATGACAGTTTGTTTCTACTACCATATTTTTCGGACTTTAAGACGCACTTTTTTCCTCTAAAATTTTGGAGGAGGGGGGGGTGCGTCTTATAGTCCGATATACATAAAATACTGTGGCTGTGGGTGGTGAGGGATGTGGGGGAAGTGACAGTGGCGGAGTAGCGGTGCGCAGGAGGCAACTGCCGCCTTCTGCAGCCTACACTGTGTCCACAACTAAAGAAAATTAATATTTACGGCTCCCCACGCCCATGGACGTGGGGAGCAGTGAATATTAAATTTTCCTTAATAACCGGCACACTGTGCCTGCAGCTCCTGGTAAGTATGGCACCCTGTATGTATGGCCTTTCTCATCCCGGTATGCATGGCCCCCTTATCCAGGTATGCTTGGCACCCCCTGATCCCCCTCACGCGGCACAAAAAAAAAAATAAACTTTCATACTCACCTCCTCTCTCCTCCAGTGCTGTGTCACGCTATGTGCCTGAATAGTCACTGATCCCCACGCCGGGACTGTGTGCGTGGGGAGCAGTGACCATTCATTCTCCCTAATAGCGCGCACACTGTAGCCGCAGCGCGGCTCCTGCTGCGCTCAGAGTGACCGCTATTAAAGGCAATGAATATTCACCACCACTTAACAGGGCATCATGGCCACATTTTTTGCTTACATTTTTTTTTATTTTCCTCTTCTAAAACCTAAGTGCGTCTTATGGTCCGGTGAGTCTTATAGTCCGAAAAATACGGTACTTTTTATGCTTTTGTCTGATATATGTAGTTTTTAATTTTTTTGTCTTTATGCTGCAGTACACACTGATGAAGGTTTTAAGGACCAAAACAATAGTATCTGTGTTGGACTGCAATTAAATACATTAAAATTATGCCTGTCTGAGTGCCAAGATTCATTTGCTATTTGAATGGCTTTGACCCTACTTGTTCACCTATTCCAGCAGTGCTGCGGTTTTCTACACTATTATCTGAGATGAATCTGTAACTTCTCTGCATTTAGTGGTTTCTACTCACCTGGGTAGTCATATGTAGGAATATCCTCTTTACACCGCTCATCACCACTCACATATGTCTCTGTAGTATTAATATGAGTCAGATCTTCACCCTGAAACAAATATTGTAAGAGTCACAGACAGATGGAGAAGTCCCATCTATGATCAGCTCTAATCCTGCCATCTCCACTGTTCTCATTACACAAGTATAAAACATATAATACTGGTGGATAAAACAAGACTGAGCACAAGACCTTCACAGCTGTCTACACATCATAGGGGAGATCTCATGACACCTTTTCTCCATCTACCTGATGATCCTGAGGAACATTGGGATCTTCTTGTTTACAGTCCTGTGGAAGAAGAGGACGGGGACATCTCTCTGGTGTTGTCCTCTTACTGGATAGATCTGGAGGAAACACATAGAGGGACTGAATTCATTGTTTAAATACAGATAATTATAGGTCGTGTGTATTTAGTCCTGTCTATTACCTGGTGATGTGAGGGGCTGGGGAACCTCCATCATGACGTCCTTGTACAGATCTTTGTGTCCTTCTAAATACTCCCACTCCTCCATGGAGAAATAGACAGCGACATCCTGACATCTTATAGGAACCTGACACAGAAAATGATACCGTCATCCCCCCGATCCCTTCATAGTGTTACTGTATAATGTCCCAGCATTCCTCATTCCCAGCAGTGTCACCTCTCCAGTCAGCAGCTCAATCATCTTGTAGGTGAGTTCTAGGATCTTCTGATCATTGATGTCCTCATGTATCAGGGGGTGAGGTGGAGGCCCTGTGATTGGGCTCAGGGGTCTCCTCCATTCCTCAGACACAGGGTCCTGACAGCGCTCACTAGAGGTCTTCTTCACTACTGTGTAACCCTAGTTATGGAGAGACACATTAATAAATCTCACTACAGACATTTCCAGAGTCCTCACCTCTCCAGTTCTGTCCATCTGTTATTCCCATAGATAAGAATGATGTAATGTGACATCATCAGAATCTCTCACCTCTCCAGTAACCCGGAAGAGGATCTCTAGGGTGAGGCGTAATATCCTCTCCGCCATCTTGTCCCTGTCCATATCCATGCTTAATGAATGAATCAGAAAAATTTTCTTATTTAGGGGATCCGATATTGTAGAGACCTGAATGAGAAGAACATGAGCCGATGTCAATTCATAAAAATCCTGAGTAATAATACAATCACTGGAGATAATAAGGGAAACATATGAGATTTACTATTTTCTACTATTTAGTTTTCTTCTTTACATCTAGTAATAAAACCTATACAGTGCCTACAAGTAGTATTCAACCCCCTGCAGATTTAGCTGGTTTGATAAGATGCAAATAAGTTAGAGCCTTCAAACTGCAAACGAGAGTAGGTTTTATGAACAGAAGCATAAATCTTACAAACCAAAAAGTTATGTTGCTCAGTTGAATTTTTTTAAATTTTAAACATAAAAGTGTGGGTCAATTATTATACAACCCCTATGTTTAATATTTTGTGGAATAACCCTTGTTTGCAATTACAGCTAATAATCTTCTTTCATAAGACCTGATCAGGCCGGCACAGGTCTGTGGAGTTATCTTGGCCCACTCCTCCATGCAGATCTTCTCCAAGTTATCTAGGTTCTTTGGGTGTCTCATGTGGACTTTATTCTTGAGCTCCTTCCACAAGTTTTCAATTGGGTTAAGGTCAGGAGACTGACTAGGCCACTCCAACACCTTGACTTTTTCCCTCTTGAACCAGGCCTTGGTTTTCTTGGCTGTGTGCTTTGGGTCGTTGTCTTGTTGGAAGATGAAATTACGACCCATCTTAAGATCCTTGATGGAGGAGCGGAGGTTCTTGGCCAAAATCTCCAGGTAGGCTGTGCTATCCATCTTCCCATGGATGCGGACCAGATGGCCAGGCCCCTTGGCAGAGAAACAGCCCCACAGCATGATGCTGCCACCACCATGCTTGACTGTAGGGATGGTATTCTTGGGGTCGTATGCAGTGCCATCCAGTCTCCAAACGTCACGTGTGTGGTTGGCACCAAAGATCTCGATCTTGGTCTCCTCAGACCATAGAACCTTGAACCAGTCTGTCTCAGAGTCCTCCAAGTGATCATGAGCAAACTGTAGACGAGCCTTGACATGACGCTTTGAAAGTAAAGGTACCTTACGGGCTCGTCTGGAACGGAGACCATTGCGGTGGAGTACGTTACTTATGGTATTGACTGAAACCAATGTCCCCACTGCCATGAGATCTTCCCGGAGCTCCTTCCTTGTTGTCCTTGGGTTAGCCTTGACTCTTCGGACAAGTCTGGCCTCAGCACGGGAGGACACTTTCAAAGGCTGTCCTGGCCGTGGAAGGCTAACAGTAGTTCCATAAGCCTTCCACTTACGGATGATGCTCCCAACAGTGGAGACAGGTAGGCCCAACTCCTTGGAAAGGGTTTTGTACCCCTTGCCAGCCTTGTGACCCTCCACGATCTTGTCTCTGATGGCCTTGGATTGCTCCTTTGTCTTTCCCATGTTGACCATGTCTGAGTGCTGTTCACAAGTTTGGGGAGGGTCTTAAATAGTCAGAAAAGGCTGGCAAAAGAGATCTTTAATCCACACATGTGAAGCTCATTATTCTTGGTGCCTGAACTACTTCTTAATACTTTTGGGGGACCAAACAGAATTCTTGTGGTTT
This sequence comes from Phyllobates terribilis, assembly GCF_046119375.1. Taxonomy (NCBI): domain Eukaryota; kingdom Metazoa; phylum Chordata; class Amphibia; order Anura; family Dendrobatidae; genus Phyllobates; species Phyllobates terribilis. Next base: position 14,449,672 of record NW_027362789.1, on the reverse strand, counting down.
GAGGGGTTGAATAATAAATGACACTCTGAATTAACTTTTAACGTTTTTAAAAAAAAAAAAAAAAAAAAAATTTGCTGCAGTGCATTTCCCACTTCCAGGCTGATCAACAGTACAAATGTCACAATGCCAAGTTAATTCCGCATGTGTCAACCAGCTAAATCTGCAGGGGGTTGAATACTACTTGTAGGCACTGTATATTTTAGGCCACAGACAACAAGCAGTTTCTTCCTTGGAGTCTGTAGCTGAACACGTTTCTCATAGACTCATCTTCCTTATTGCTAATTCTCGTCTCATTTATCGACACTGGAATCGGCATTAACAATACTGCAGGAGATATTCATTACACGTGACATGAGAAATAACTACTTCATGATGAGGATGACATTTTGATCTTCAACTACGGCTCTAGAAACATATTTGGCCAGAGTCCTGTCACCCACTAGATCACTACCGGCCGTCTATATGAATGTTTCCCGTCTTCCCCGGACTGTCATCTTCTAACACGTTAGATCTCATGTCTTATTCACACACAGAAGTTTGAGACATTATAAAAGCTTGTTTGTAAGAACACCAACACAAGAGGTATTTGATGCCAAATTCTCCATATACAATGTATTTTTTTTCTCTGGATAGGATAGGAATTTTTTAGCATTTTCATGTAGGTTTCCATATATTATATGAAAAACACCCCCAAAAAATAAAATTGGGGATGGAGGTACTGTGGGAACATTATACAGTGTGTGGGTGGATGGCGGTACTAGGGGAACAGTATACTGTGTGTGGGGGCCAAGAAAGGGGCACTGTACTATGGGAGCAATACATGATTCATTCACAAAAACACCCTAAACATAACATTTTTAAAACCACCCCACAATTTGTGAATCTTCAGGATAAATCGCTTTCTAACCATTTTATTATTAAGCTAAAGTGTCTAAACAGACTTTCTTTCAAATCCATAAAGGGGCACTTTTCCGCGTTTGTCATTCAAGAACTGTTGGAGGATTATTAAAGATGATAGTTTTCCCACAAATTAGATGGGACACCTGTGGATATTGGTGAATTTTACCTGCTACATTTCTGTTGTGATTTACTCGGTAAAGTGCCCTTGTGTTAAAGGGGTTGTCCACTACTTTATATGATCCCCCAATGTATTCCCCCGGGGCCCATAAGTGTTTCTCAATACTTTGTGGTGCCTTTTCTGCCTGTGAGTGGCGCTATCACTGGCCGCTCACAGGCATCACGTGACCCCTGGCTGCAGCCAGCTCTGACATCCGCTCATGTCACGTCAAGTTCCGGCTGCAGAAGGTGGTACTCACTTCTACGTTTCACGGTGGACGCTGGGCTGTGGCGTGGGTTACCCAGCACGTCACACCGGGCATCCACCGCACGCTCTTCCTCTCCTCATTCATTGGGAAAGCGAGCGGGGGATGCTGGGTGTGATGCACGGGGTAACCCGCCCACAGCCCAGCATCCACCGCGAGGAGCGCGTCACTGATGTTAGTCTCACTTGATGTGACATCAGTGACGGGTCACGTGATGCCTCTGAGTGGCCAGCGGTAGTGCCGCAAGGAGGCAGAAAAGGCACCGCAAGGTATTTACAGAAACATTTCTGGGCTCCGGGGGGGGGTACGTTGGGGGGTTCATATAAAGTAGTGGACAAATTCTTTAAAGTGGACATTGGACAAACGTCACGATCAATTACAATCAGACTGAAGAAACAACACTCCTCTGTTCGGCTCTATGAGTCTAGGATGAAATCCACTGCGGCCGCTGCAAGAAAAGAATGAAGAAGAGCAGAAGTTTGGGGAGACCACCGTGGCCAGACATTTCCCGGAGATGGTGATAAAAGTTTTGATCTCCGATGGTCGGTGTTAGAAGAAACGACCGCAGCGGATTCACAATCACAACGCAGTAAACTTCTACAGAGACGTGTTCTGGATTTACTCCCTGGAATCACTTTCTCCCAAAGAGTTAAATGACGTCTGTAACTTTAATGTCTTTCTATGAAGCTTCTTCTCTGAACTTTATTCCTCTGTTGTCTGTCGGGGAGTTGTTTTCAAAAAAAATATTTTTGGGTGTTTTCTTTCTTTTAGTTTACTGGTTTAGTAATGGGGGTGCCTGATAGACTTCTCTGGGCTTCTGTCCTTCATCCTGCAGTCGTCTGAATGGATCTAATGTGGACGGGAACCAGCTAAGCCGCATTCTGTCCACAGCTGTTACCTCACTGTTCACACCACACAGAGACCCCAAAAGAATCTCCGTGCTGAAGGGGTTAATGCCCCCTGCGCCCAGTAATGGGGTCTCCACATACCTCCACCTGCAGAGCCGCCACCACATATATGGCTGTTCTGTGCGCACAGGACCTGTGATGAGGTCACAGGAGGGGAGGAGTCAGGGGTCACATGATCAGGGGCCTCAGTGGATGCAGGACTCTGCTGTGCTGGTTGTCATGGTGCTGGATGAGCTGAAGTTTATGTGTGGGGTCAGGAGGGGTTTACAGTGTGGATGTAGCAGAGCCACGTGTGTACGAGGTGTACGGAGCGGAGCCACGTGTGTACGAGGTGTACGGAGCAGAGCCGCGCGTGTACGAGGTGTACGGAGCAGAGCCGCGTGTGTACAGATCGTGTGTGTATGGAGCCGTGTGTGTACAGAGCGGTGTATATATGGAGTTGTGTGTGTACGCTGTATACAGCTGTATACTCCCAGGTTCGGGCGGAGACACCACGGCTCTTTATTAGACGGGAGAAGAACTGACACTGGACACTCAATAAAACTGTGCTTGTGTGGCACCCTGCTATTCACAGGTACCACAGGACCCAAAAGGGGCATGGATGGACCTCTCCACAAGAGGCCCTCATTACACACAGACACCTCCACCCTTCCACCTCATACCACCAGAGGGAGCCTGTTAGGGATATATACTGGAGGGTGGAGTTAGTTAGTTAGTTAGTTAGTGAGCAGAGATTGTGCTCAGTGAAGAAGCAGCTTCTGTCAGCTGCTGTGCTGAGGGCAAGTGAAGGCCCAAAGCAGGTGCTGAAGCCTGGGGCCTCGAGTGTGGCCGGAGGCAAGGAGAGAGAAGTGATAAGGGGGCAGAGGAGCATCTGAGGCTCACCCCAGAATACAAGCCAGACACTAGGTCCGTGCCTACAGGGTCCTCTACGCCCAGTAGGAACAACCGGTATGCCAGGAGGGTTCCAGACCCCTGGTCAACCTGAAGCTACAAAAATCTAAAGAACTAGGAACCACGAAGGCCCCAGCGTCCAGGGATAGTGGAGGAAAGTTCTTACCACCAAGCAGACAGGTGAAAGAGTGAACAGTACAGAAGCTAGGCCCAGTTCCAGGCGGGTCAGAAGCTTCAGAGAGAGGAAGAAACGGATCAGGAGGCCTTATACCCACTCACTGGGGAGAGTCCAGAAGTGAACCCTTCCTACCAAGTACCCTGGACCATACCTGCTGTCTACACCAGTAAAGGTACTGAAGCAAACCCCTGTGTGCGTGTCGATCATTCTCCCCTGACCTGACTGGGCCACCTCTCACCTGCATCCCTTCCATTAACCCTGTCCCGGGGGACCCGCTACGCCTGTGGGGAGCAGAAACAACTCAGCTGCCATCCCATCACCCCCGGCGGTCTGAAGCAGTGCTGGTATCCGTTACCAGGAACCACAGGTGGCGTCCCGAACTCTAAATTCCAAAAACCACCAATTCCCCTATAAATAACTTCCCCCTTTTAAAGAGTGACCCCAGGGTACGGGCCCGGGAGCCGACTGCCGTGACATCCCACAGAAGGTAAAGGCCTGGGTACCGAGTTTCCCCCATATCTTCCCCTGGGCGAGACACTTGGACGTCTCTTGTTTCTCGCACAGATATTGATAACATATGATGGAGTCATACGAACCCTCCTACAAAACCTGATAACAAAGTCATTACTACAGGACTGGATGAGAAAGGGATTTATTGTACAAGAAACGCTGGGGCCACAAATGAGACCCCCAGCGTGTTAGGAGCAGACGGGGTCTTTGTCCCTGGAGCTTCTCTGCTCGGTATAATGAGATTCTGATCTTGTTCTTATAAAGAGGGTTGGAGTAAAATAGAAGCTGCCTGAATATGAGTACTTTGTCTGGTCTCTATGTCCTTGTGTACAGAGCTATGGAGATAGCGCTATTCTCTGTATAATAGATTTGATGTCGCTGGAGCCCTAATATTTCCGTACAGGGGTCTCTGTAGTACAGTGTCCATTTTAGGACATGATCAGATATCAAAATCAAACCTCAGAATGATGTCAGTTTGAGGCTAAATACCCTGTCTGACAAGTGATTCTGACAAGTGACTTTGACAAGTGACTTTTACAACTGTAATAATAATAAAACTCATTGGGACTTATGCACAGACTGCAAGCAAGCCAAATTCAAATGATGTTTGATTTTGATGTGTGAGTCTGATGTGTGATTTTCTTCAAATCAGAATCACAATGACTTTTTGTCACCGTGAGTATTTTCATGGTGAATCTCATAAGACAAGTAAAGCTGCCAGTTACTATCACTTGACTGGATAGCTCAATGGTAAGGCATCAGCCTCTGAAACTGCAGTATTATGGTTCAAATCCCATTAGGAATATTATTATTATTTTAAATTATGCCTGTTTAGAACACAAACTACAGGGGTGTTTTACTTTTAATATCTGACATTTTGATTGTCATCCTGACGTGTTAAGAGTTTCAGACACACTCTCTATTTGCATGGTAAATTATATAGCCAAACTAAATTGGGAGGCACTAATTTACTATATATCTACAGTACAGACCAAAAGTTTGGACACACCTTCTCATTTAAAGATTTTTCGTTATTTTCATGACTATGAAAATTGTACATTCACACTGAAGGCATCAAAACTATGAATTAACACATGTGGAATTATATACTTAACAAAAAAGTGTGAAACAACTGAAAATATGTCTTATATTCTAGGTTCTTCAAAGTAGCCACCTTTTGCTTTGATGACTGCTTTGCACACTCTTGGCATTCTCTTGATGAGCTTCAAGAGGTAGTCACAGGAAATGGTCTTCCAACAATCTTGAAGGAGTTCCCAGAGATGCTTAGCACTTGTTGGCCCTTTTGCCTTCACTCTGCGGTCCAGCCCACCCCAAACCATCTCGATTGGGTTCAGGTCTGGTGACTGTGGAGGCCAGGTCATCTGGAGTAGCACCCCATCACTCTCTTTCTTGGTCAAATAGCCCTTACACAGCCTGGAGGTGTGTTTGGGGTCATTGTCCTGTTGAAAAATAAATGATGGTCCAACTAAACGCAAACCGGATGGAATAGCATGCCGCTGCAAGATGCTGTGGTAGCCATGCTGGTTCAGTATGCCTTCAATTATGAATAAATCCCCAATAGTGTCACCAGCAAAGCACCCCTACACCATCATACCTCCTCCTCCATGCTTCACGGTGGGAACCAGGCATGTAGAGTCCATCCGTTCACCTTTTCTGCATCGCACAAAGACACGGTGGTTGGAACCAAAGATCTCAAATTTGGACTCATCAGACCAAAGCACAGATTTCCACTGGTCTAATGTCCATTCCTTGTGTTCTTTAACCCAAACAAGTCTCTTCTGCTTGTTGCCTGTCCTTAGCAGTGGTTTCCTAGCAGCTATTTTACCATGAAGGCCTGCTTCACAAAGTCTCCTCTTAACAGTTGTTGAAGAGATGTGTCTGCTGCTAGAACTCTGTGTGGCATTGACCTGGTCTCTAATCTGAGCTGCTGTTAACCTGCGATTTCTGAGGCTGGTGACTCGGATAAACTTATCCTCAGAAGCAGAGGTGACTCTTGGTCTTCCTTTCCTGGTGCGGTCCTCATGTGAGCCAGTTTCTTTGTAGCACTTGATGGTTTTTGCAACTGCACTTGGGAACACTTTCTAAGTTTTCCTAATTTTTCGGACTGACTGACCTTCATTTCTTAAAGTAATGATGGCCACTCGTTTTTCTTTACTTAGAATTTGTATTATGGCAAGAAAAAATCAGCTAACAGTCTATTCAGTAGGACTATCAGCTGTGTATCCACCAGACTTCTGCACAACACAACTGATGGTCCCAACCCCATTTATAAGGCAAGAAATCACACTTATTAAACCTGACAGGGCACACCTGTGAAGTGAAAACCATTTCCGGTGACTACCTCTTGAATCTCATCAAGAGAATGCCAAGAGTGTGCAAAGCAGTCATCAAAGCAAAAGGTGGCTACTTTGAAAAACCTAGAGGTCCCGGTCTCAGCATGGTACAGGCCCCAGTCCAGGGCCCCGGGCTCAATCCGGTACAGGCCCCAACCCGAGGCCCCGGCCTCAGACTCAGCCAGAGGACTCAGCCCCTTATAGAGGCCTCAGCCCCATATAGAGGCCTCAGCCCCAGCCAGAGGCCTCAGCCCCATATAGAGGCCTCAGCCCCAGCCAGAGGCATCAGCCCCAGCCAGAGGCATCAGCCCTAGCCAGAGGCCTCAGCCCCAGCCAGAGGCCTCAGCCACAGGCCCCAGCACAGGAACCGGCCAGGCTAAGGGCCTCAGCCAGGCACAGGCCCTGGCCCGGCACCGGCTCCACAGCATCTGACCTCTTCTGCTGCAGCCGTTGACTTCCTGAGGGACCCTGCCTCCTGTGACCCTCTCTCCACTGCCCCCCAGGTAAGATACAATACCTATTCAGACTATAAGATGGACCCCCATCTTATAAAAAATATTTTTTTCTATATTCCACCCTAAAATATGGGGTGCTTCTTATGTTCTGGTGCGTCTTATAGTCCGAAAAATACGGTAGATAGATTTAATTGTCTAAAATAATAATCAAAGCAAAGTATAAATATTTACCATAACAATACACGGAGTGTTACACACACTGGGATTATTCACAGCACATGATACACTACACATATCTAGATATAGGGCTCAGTGTAGTGTATCACATGATGGAATTAGATACACCAGTCCGGGGCATAGCGCACACGATGACGAGATTAAATACACCGGTCTGGGGAGTATCGCACATTTTGTTGGTGACCGCCAGCGATACTGACAAGTACAGTGTCACTGAGGACGGCCGGCAGAGCTGATCCTGACAGATGGTGCTGCTCGCTGTATCATAAACTGGGGTTAGATATGTGGACTGCATCACATGCGCGATTAGATACGCTTAGAGTAACACATGCTGCTATTAGATACAGGACTAAGTGTAGTATATCACATTATGGGATTAGATATTGAACTCAGCAGAGTGTATCATACAGGATGGGATTAGATACACAGTTTGTAATGTATGGAGCAGGGCCACACCTTACACCACTGCTCCTATAGAAGTGGACGGAGCGGGGTCACACATTACACCACTGCTCCCATAGAAGTGGACGGAGAGGGGTCACACATTACACCACTGCTCCCATAGAAGTGGACGGAGAGGGATCACACATTACACCACTGCTCCCATAGAAGTGGACGGAGCGGGGTCACACATGACACCACTACTCCCATAGAAGTGGAGGGAGCGGGGTCACACATGACACCACTGCTCCCATAGAAGTGGACTGAGCGGGGTTACACCTTACACCACTGCTCCCATAGAAGTGGACTGAGCGGGGTCACTTCTATGGGGGGAGGAGAGTTTTTGCTAAAAAAAAACACCAAAAACCTGTTGTCCAAGTATCAAGAATTCCACATATTCACAAAGATCAAATGGAATCTACAGGACGGTGAGGAGTGTGTTTCCAAAGCATACAACCACGTGGAGGTCTGCGGAACTCAGAAAAGCCACAAAGGACCATCCATTGACGGTTGAATCAATCCAGGAGGGGAAAAGCCATTCCTTAGGTGAGAAATGGATTTTATTCTTGACTATTCTAAGAAAAGTAACATATAGTTTAAGTTTGTTCATAGTCATACAGATGCACAATTATGGTCTATTTGTATAGCCAATGTGAAGCAGAGAATCTTAGTATTGATAAAAGGTTTCTCTCTGTAAAAAAGTTAGAGAAAACTTCAAAATGTGATGCTTATGGTCCGTGTGTACAATAATTTAGTCTTCGAAAAAACAGGTGGACACACAAGAGACCAGTCATACTGAGACACAAGACGCTGACGGGGATTACTTTGATTGTCCAAATTGTTTGATTTTGGCAGAACATATTGAACAATTGGAGGATCAAATTGATACTCGGACAGAGTTATTGTCCAAATTACACCAAGACATAAAAAAGGTTTCTGTTCATACAAGATCCAATAGTAAAAGTGAAGATAATACCTCCACATCATTTGTACCAGACACACAAAATCCAGATGTTTCAGGAGAAGCTTTACAGGGAAATGAATTACAAAGGAAAAAATTACATGACAGAGTAGCACGAATCAGGCTTAAAATACACGATCCATTAATGAAAATTGTAAGACATTCCAAAGTACAATGAGAAGATGGATGATTTTGATAATGCCGACATTTTTGAATCTAATAAAGGTAAATTCAATCTTAATGATGAACAAAAAAGACAAGACATTCAGAGTATGGTTACCCTCACATATGGCAAAAAGATTACAGACCACACACAGATTAAATGAGGATAATGAACTGATACATACTACAAAAGAAGACAGACTTAGACAATTGCTATTATTTACCACAGGAGACATGCCCTCTCTTGACATTTTGCATCATTTGAGTGCGAGTATCCATGATGACCCATTTGCTTTTTTGGTCAAATTTGAACAGGCCTATAGAATGGTGATGCCTGTTGGGTCTAATGAGGAACCAACATTGATGATCAAATTGTATGTAACAAAATTCAAGTACCTAGATCCTGTTTCAGTGCATTTGGCTAGTGTTCAGACATCATTGCAGGAGGCAACAACTTTTATCGACAAAATTAGGAGATCCATGAAGCGGAACCAGGTCAAGGCAAAAATAGCTGTAGTTCATGAGGAAAAAGATAGATAACTGACATCCGAAAAAACTCAACCAAAACCTAAACCCACATTAACATCTAGGAACAGAGATTACACTGAACATAGAGGTAAAAATATCACACAGAGGAGCAATATTAATTGTTATTTTTGTGGTATACCTGGACACTTAAAGTGTCAATGCAGAAAATTTTTGAGAGCAGAATCAGAGGCAGGTACATCGGGAACAGGTAAGCTTGGAAGGGGAAACTGACTTATTCCAAAATCATCCAACAAACCTTCCGCCGCTCCATTCCATTCTCCCACATCCCCTCACACTGACAATACACAAACACAGTCACAGTATGCTCCATTAATCAGACAGATCAGAGAAATGACAGTGAAGGAGTCAAATTGCAGGGACAGTGCTTTTAAAAGACACACTGGTCTGCTCCCATCTCCATCTCTCTGACTAGCAAAGAACGCTCCCACACCCCATCCATTGGAATTTGTGACTAGTGTTACATTGGATGAATGTGGAAGACCATTTCTCAATGTGATTTTGGCAGAACAAAGTGCTGTGTTTTTTATTGATACAGGGGCACAATTAAGTGTTAATAACCTTGAGTTGATGGTAAAACCAGAATCTCCAAGTTGTAATATTATCGGATTCAGCTGAAAAGGAAAAACAAAAGCAAAGCTCGTTCCCAATGTTATGTTGGAAATACTTTGTTCTTTCAAAACAGGAATTGACATTTGGTATTGTCGTGATTCTGAAAATATACTTGCCATAGATTTTATGCAGAAATTTGGATGGGTAATTGATCTAGGGAATCAAGTGATCTGGAAAGATTCTAATGGACGTAAACCTGTAGTCATTGGCCTTAGTGAATATAGCCATGTTGGAAGTATTTGCTTGAATGATGTTGTGTCATCAGATCATTTGTGGCCTGAAACTGGTGGTGATGAGGGACTGACTGAAATTGTACAATGTTTTCCTTCTCTTTGGGCTCAGTTCAGGAATGAGGTGGGTACAAAGAAGGATTTTGTTGTGAATGTAGAAGGACGTGATCCTCCTCCACAGCGTCAGTATAAATTGCCTCCAGATTCAATTGGTTCTATGTATAAGATCATACAGGAATTGCTAGCTCAAGGTGTCATACCTAAGGCTAACTCTGTAAGTAGCAATCCTTTATGGTGTGTATTGAAATCTGATGGTAGATATCGAATGATATTGGATTTGGGGATGTTTAATAAACATACTCCCAATGTTGCTCCCATTGTTGCAGATACTCATGACATGATGGCAAGGCTAAATGCAAAGACAAAATATTTCTCTGTACTAGACATCAGTAATGTTTTTTTCAGTATACCTCTTGAAAAGAGCTGTCAGTACAAGTTTGCATTCACTTTCTTGGATGAGCAATATCTGTTTTGCAGGTTACATCAAGGAGCACATTTGTCACCTAGTGTTTTTCATCAGGTGTTGGTAAAGGTATTATCCAGATTTTCTAGGCCTGATTGCATACAGCAATATGTGGTGATATTCTGTTGTCTACTGAGGATAAGGAGTCACATGTTTCTCTTTTGACAGAATTGTTTGAACTGTTGTATGATGCAGGGTTGAAATTTAACACTAAAAAGGTCAAATTGATGCAGACCGAGGTCAGGTTTCTGGGAGTGTTGTTGAGCCCAGCCATTGCAGGAAAGAATAGAGGCAATGCTTCTCTCCCAATCCCAACCACACACAAGGCATTGTGACACTTTTTGGGTCTTGTAAACTATTCTAGGGATTTCATTGAGGATTTTGCTGATAAGGCCAGGCCTTTGTATGATCTTTTGAAAGGTGAAAATAATGATTACTTTGGTCCTTGGGATGTTGAACAACAAACCTCATTTGAACAATTGAAAATGAATTTACATAATGCACCTGCTTTGTCCACAGTAGATCCTTCAGCTCCATTTGCTTTGCAAGTTCACACATCAGACAGCGGTGTCTGCTGTTCTGTTACAATTGCAGGGAGAAGAGTGGAGAATTTTGGGCTATTTTTCTAAGCTTCTCTCATCTGTAGAAAGAGGTTTTGAAATTTGTGCAAGACACTTGGTAGGTGTCTACTTTGCAGTCAAAGCAACTGAACACATTGTTGGTTTCAACCAAATCATTCTGCAAACTCCTCATTCTACACTAAAGCTTCTCTTTGAGAAAAATATCCCAGGTATCCCACATCAGAGATTTGCCCATTGGTTACTGTCATTGTCTTCCAATCAAATTGAGGTAGATTATAAGGCCAAATATGTTCTTCCTCAGTTGATGCAATATGAAGGGCAAACTCATGATTGTCTCCATTCTTTTCAGGATCCGATTCCATCACTTTTCAGACGGTAGGCAGAGGTAACAGATGAAGCAGTCTTTGTAGATGGTTCCAGATTCTATTCAGATGGGCACTATTATACAGGATATGCCATTTTTTATCCCACAAGAAGACAGGTGGTAAAACAAAAGTTACTGAGTCATTTTCAGCTCAGAGGGTAGAGCTAGAAGCAGTAAAAATGGTGCTACAGCTGAATGAGGCTGACGATCAGTGTCCCATTGTAATCTACAGTGATAGCTCCTATGTTGTGAGATCATTGACAGATTACCTGCCAGTTTGGGAAAAAAGAGGCTATGTAGATTCTTCTAGCAAGACTCTTGTACATAGTGACACACTGAAAACAATTTTTGAGATAGCTTCAAAAACCCCTAACGGTTTTGCAATTGTCAAAGTTCCTGCCCATAAAAAGTCTGATGATGATGATCTGTTGGAAATGCAACTGCATATACGTTAGCCAAAGAGGCAGCCCTGACAGGAGAAGAAGTGTTTGAACCTGAACCTCTCGAGGTTTCAGCAGTTCAAAGAACAGACACGCATATCCCTTCTTTTGTGGAAGAACAAGAAAAAGATACAACTCTTGTTGCGTCCCGGGTTTTGTGTCATGACCTAAATGGGGACTTGCGTCCTGTTGTACCAAAACATCTACAGGATGAGTTCACGAGATATAATCATGACAGCTTGGGTCATTTGGGCCAACAGAAATTGTTAGGGATTCTCAGAGAGATTTTACTGGGAAAAGATGGAAGAGACTGTATGAAATATTGTTCAATCATGCCTCATTTGTGCCCAAATTAATCCAAGACAAAAAGGACAGAAATCGCCACTACTGCAAACCGCACCTGCAGATGGTCCATGGTCTACGTTACAAATAGACTATATTGGTTCATTACCATCAGGTAAAAATGGTCTCAGGTATGCATTGGTTGTAGTAGATGTTTTTTCTAAATGGGTTGAAATTTTACCTGTCAAGAAAGATGATGCTTTGTCTATAGCTAGAGCATTAGTTAATCGTGTCTTTTGTACTTGGGGGATCCCAAGAATGATTACCTCTGATCGAGGAAGTCACTTCACAGGAAGAATCATGCGAGCAGTTTGTACTATTCTAGGGGTACAATAGTTTCATGTACCTTACCATCCACAGTCTGCTGGTATTGTGGAAAGGATGAATAGGACAGTAAAATCCAGAATTGCCAAAATGTTATTGAACAAAGGTAATGCTTGGCTGGATGCCTTTTGTACTGTTGAGTGTTAGAGGAACAACTTCCTCCACAACTCCATTTACTCATTTTGAACTAATGACAGGAAGAAAAATGCCATTGATTTTCCCACATGAACCATTTTTGTCCACACCTCAAAAAGATGCTGTTCCAAGGTCCAAATGGTTGCAATTGTTGCAGGAAAACTTGAAAACCTTTCTTCCGCATGAATGCAGAGGATGGAGCCACCATATGAATCCAAATTCAAAAAAGGGGCTCTAGTCATGATTAAATCTTTCAGGAAGAGTGGACCTTGGGAAAGTAACTGGGAGGGTCCCTTTGAAATAATCGACACCATGGGACAAGTTATGATCCTAGTGCAACCAGCATCCAACATGGTTAAAAATATCCGCAGACAACAAAAATTGTGGGTACACGTTGATCAATGCAAATTGTATATTGCAAAATAATGATACTGCATTTCTTTTAGGAAGAAATGGATTCCAATAAGAGCTGGAATACGGAATACCATGTCCTTGATGGAAGGGATTCAACACCAATCCTTCAAGAAAAGAAAAAGTTTCCCAGGAAAAGCTACTATCTGATGGGAACCACATTTCTGCTACTTTGTACTATTTCAATTCTGATCTACACAGAAGACATTTTATATCATGGAACAAATGCTAGTGAAGTGGATGGACATATCAAAGGAACTTTACATTCACGGAAACCAAGAGGATCAAGTATACAAAATCTAATAGATGAAGATAAGCCAGACGATTCAGTAGATATTACTGGGAACATTTGCATGGGTTATGGTGTAAAATGCTGAATTGAGCTACACTTCATACACGACACTTAATATTACATGCTGCCATAGGATCTAAGTCTAAATTTACACAATTACAAGGAGATTAGATACATTATTAGATACATTATGTATCACATGACATGACAGGCATATGGGAATGTAATCCTACAGATGTGTTATACTGGAATATAGAGATAAGAGGTGAAGAGAAAGCTGTGTGGTCGGGTGATATTCCTAATGATATGCTCGCAAAAGGGAAAGTTAGAACATCCGAAACAGAGATTATGTTAAAGACACAACTTTTGGGGAAATTTTTTTATCCTTCATTACTTTCTATTACAGAAGGAGATGAAGATTGGGTAAAAACATGGAACTTCCAGCTAACCAGAGAATCAGTACAAGTATCTGTAGTTTTTACAGTAACAAATACTATCGCTCCAGAAGTAAGGGTTGCACCACAAGCAGAACATAGTCAAGAAAATATGTCGTCTCTTTTATTGAAATGCAACACAAGGTTAGAGTTACCTCCCGAGTCTTTGTTAACATGGACCAGAAACAAAATATTTTTGGGAAGTTTTTCAAATGGTCCAACAAATGTTATACATAGAAGTCAATACGGGAATGTGAGATGGTTGCATAAGAATTTTGATTTTTCTCTAGATAATCCATCTCCTAAGGATTCGGGACTTTACCAATGTTGTGTTTTAAGTAAAAATAATTACAAACAATGTAAAGATGTAAATGTTTGGTCAGCAGTAGATAATGTATGTACACAGACAAGATTTCAACCATCTACTCCTTTCCAAATCAATCAATTCCAATCTAAATGGTCATGGGGGATTCCCTGTTAAGAGGAACAGAGGCCGCTATCTGCAGACCAGACATAACCTCAAGAGAAATGTGCTGTCTTCCTGGAGCAAAAATTAAAAAATTAAAGATGTGTCTGACAGGATATCAAGACTCTTCAGACCTACAGATCACTACCCATTCCTGCTAATATATGTGGGGACAAATGACACCGCAAGAAAGGACCTGGAAACCATCTGCAGTGACTTTGAAGACTTAGGCAAGAAAGTGAAAGAATTGGGAGCGCAGGTGGTCTTCTCATCCATCCTCCCAGTGGATGACCATGGAACAATGAGGTGGAATAAGATTCTACAGGTGAACAACTGGCTACGTCGATGGTGCCGTCAACAAGGATTTGGATTTCTGGATCACGGGATGAATTACCTATACGATGGACTACTTGCTAGAGATGGGGTGCACCTTACGAAGACTGGAAAACATGTATTTGGAAGTCGCCTTGCTACACTCATCAGGAGAGCTTTAAACTAGAACAATGTGGGAAGGGAAGCAAAAGGCCAGAAAAAGCCATACAGCTGACAAATACTATTGAGATCTCTGCTACTGGAAGTGGAAAGAAAGAACAAAGACAAAAAAATCTAAATAAAAATATGGGAGGAAGAGAAACCAATCACAAACTAAAATGTTTTTATACAAATGCACAAAGCATGGGCAACAAACAAGGAGAATTGGAACTACTAATGCAGGAAAAGAAATATGATGTCATTGGAATCACTGAAACTTGGTGGGACGATACACATGATTGGAATAAAAGGCTAAAAGGATACAACTTATTTGCAAGAAACAGAATTGATAAACGAGGAGGAGGTGTCGCATTGTATGTTAGAAAAGCGTATATCTGCACAGAGATTGAAGCTTCAGAGACTGGGAGTTCTGTGGAAACTGTTTGGGTAAGAATACAAGGAGAGAACAACGGAAAGGACACCATTGTAGGCATTTACTACAGGCCACCTGGGCAAGCTGAAGATATGGATGAACTCTTTATGTATCAAATGAACAAGTTCTCCAAAAAATATGACGTAGTGGTCATGGGAGATTTCAACTATCCAGACATTTGTTGGGAATCTCTCTCAAGTAAAACTAACAGGTCAAGCAAATTCTTATCCTCTCTTGCTGACAACTTTATCTTCCAAAAGGTAGGGGAGAAAACAAGGGGATCTGCTACTTTGGATCTAATCCTTATAAACAGGGACGAAATGGTTGAGGAGGTAAAGGTGGCTGGGACCCTAGGAGGCAGCGATCATGCTATTATAGAATTTTGGATAACTAGAGGAGGAAGACATGTGAAGACTCAAACTTCAAGGTTAGATTTTAGAAAGGCAGATTTTAAGAGACTCAGAAAGAGAATAGGAGGGATCCAATGGCTGGATGTCCTTAAGGACAAAAATGTCCAGGAAGGATGGGAAATTTGTAAAAATGAGATTCTCAAAGCACAATCGTTAACAATCCCGAAAAGTAGGAAGAATGGGAAGCATTTAAGGAAACCAGGATGGATGAACACAGAACTTAAACACATGCTAAAAAGAAAGAAAGAAATGTTTATTAAATGGAAAGAGGGAGGCATATCTAAAGAAGATTATAATGCAGTCTGCAGATCCTGCAGGGCACGTATCAGGTTAGCTAAAGCTGACAATGAATTAAGGCTTGCAAGAGATGTCAAAAGCAATAAAAAAGGATTTTGGGGGTATGTCAAAAGTAAAAGAAAAGTCAAAGATGCTATAGGATTTTTACAGGATGAAAATGGAGAAATGGTAAGAGAGGATGGTGAGAAGGCCGAACTTTTTAATTCCTATTTTGCATCTGTTTTCTCTCAGAAAGAAAATGTAACATCAACTGATTTTCACTGTCCTTTTAAAGGAATAGAAGAATCCAAGTTATCTGTAAACAGAAAGATTGTGAGGGAATATTTAGCTAACATAAATGAGTTCAAGTCTCCAGGTCCAGATGAATTACACCCCAGAGTACTGAAGGAGATCGTAGAAGAAATATTAGAACCACTCTCCATAATCTTTGAAAATTCTTGGAGAACAGGAGAAGTCCCAGAAGACTGGAGAAGAGCAAATGTTGTTCCTATCTTCAAAAAGGGGAAGAAGGTGGACCCAGGGAACTATAGGCCGGTGAGTCTGACTTCTATACCAGGAAAGATCTTTGAACAAATTATTAAACATCGTGTATGTAAGTACCTGGATAAGAATGAAGTGATTAACCAGAGTCAGCATGGGTTTGTAACTAACAAGTCATGTCAGACTAACTTAATTTCCTTCTATGACAGAATCACTGACTGGGTGGATCAGGGAAATGCTGTAGATATAGTATATCTTGACTTCAGCAAAGCATTTGACAAAGTATCTCACACCATCCTTATTGAAAAAATGACCAAGTATGCAATGGACCAGGCAACTGTTAGGTGGATTCATAACTGGCTTAGTGATCGGACTCAAAGGGTGGTTGTAAATGGCTTCACATCCAGCTGGATGAATGTCTCAAGTGGGATACCACAGGGCTCTGTCCTGGGACCTGTATTGTTCAACATCTTCATCAATGATTTAGATGAAGGAATTGAGGGTAAACTGATTAAATTTGCTGATGACACAAAGCTAGGAGGGATAGCTAATACTAGAGAAGAGAGAGAGAGGATTCAAAAAGACCTAAATAAACTGGAGCAGTGGGCAGCAACCAACAGAATGGTTTTTAACAGGGAAAAATGCAAAGTACTACATCTGGGCAATAAAAATGAAAAAAGCATATACAGAATGGGAGGAATAGAGCTAAGCAACAGTACATGTGAAAAAGACTTAGGTATACTAATAGATCATAGACTGAACATGAGTCAACAGTGTGATGCAGCAGCAAAAAAGGCAAATACAATTCTGGGATGTATTAACAGAAGCATACAGTCTAGATCACGTGAAGTCATTATCGGTCTTTACTCCTCTTTGGTCAGACCTCATCTGGAATACTGTGTACAGTTTTGGGCACCACATTTTAAAAAAGACATAGACAAACTGGAACAAGTTCAGAGAAGAGCGACCAGAATGGTGACTGGTCTGCAAACCATGTCCTATGAGGAACGGTTGCAGGATTTGGGAATGTTTAGCTTGCAAAAAAGAAGACTGAGAGGAGACTTAATAGCTGTCTACAAATATGTCAAGGGCTGTCACATTGTAGAAGGATCATCTTTATTCTCATTTGCACAGGGAAAGACTAGAAGCAACGGGATGAAACTAAATGGGAGGAGACACAGATTAGATATTAGAAAAAACTTTTTGACAGTTAGGGTGATTAATGAGTGGAACAGGCTGCCACGAGAGGTGGTGAGTTCCCCTTCAATGGACGTCTTCAAACAGAGGCTGGACAGACATCTGTCTGAGATGATTTAGTGAATCCTGCTTTGAGCAGGGGGTTGGACCAGATGACCCAGGAGGTCCCTTCCAACTCTACCATTCTATGATTCTATGATTCTATTAAACCTCTATTAAGGGATGGAGTGTTGATGACTATGGTCTGGACTTTTAACATGTCTAGTTGGAAAATCTCATCCAGATATCCCCAGTGTCAATCACATCTCATTAACATGGAAATGGGAATAGAACAATGGTTTGGGAGAAGAACGTCAACACAGGTTAGAAGTAAGAGGGGGATATTAGAAGGTATTTTGGGGGGATTAGGAACAGTGGGAAGTTTAATTAACACTATGGACATCCGACATACATACACTTAAATCAGATTTAGAAAATATTGGGTATATTGGAGGCAAAGGAGTAAAAAATTTGAAAAGTTTGCATCAACTCCTTGAGAAGATGGTTTTGAACACTGCTGCTGTGTTGGGATCTTCAGTGTCACATCTACAAGATGCTACTTTAGCTCTAATAGAAAGTGAACAGGAATCCCAAGTGACCGGAGCATGTCTAGAAATTCAGATTGAATACTCCACCAATCTGAAAATGATTGCACAGGCATTGCAAAGTAGAATTACACCTTTAGGAATAATGTGAAATTTGCCTACAGAATATAATTTTGCGTTAAATCACACAGATTTGTGGGTAAATAAGTGGTTAGGATGTGAACAGAACATTTGTATAGGAACACTAATCCCAATATCGGGAAGAGAAGAAACCATGGTTCCTATTACTGTTCTGGGCATTCCTGTTAGTAATACACAATTACTATATTATCTATTACAGTACACAGATTTTGCATTTGATGGTACCAACACTGGACAATTAGACATTTCTTCATACTTACATTTTGTTTCTAAGGTAATGTGTCTACCTGGACAGGATAAAGTCATTTATAACTTGTGTTTCCATAATCATACCTCATGTCATGCCAGAGTTGAGAATGTGCACACGATACATGATTTGGTGACCCCAATAAGCTCAAACAAAATTTGTTTCCAAGTTATGTCCAAAAAAGAAGTTGTTTCTGTATTCTTCTCATCTTGTGTACATGCTGAAAATCTGACCATAGTTTTCACATTTCCCTCCGTACAATATAAACCTATCTCCAAGAAGGAAGTATTAATATTACGTCAATAGGGACAAGAAATCTGAAAATCCTTCCTATACAGTTCAGTTTGTCACAAATACACTGCTCAAAAAAATAAAGGGAACACTTAAACAACAGAATATAACTCCAAGTAAATCAAACTTCTGTGAAATCAAACTGTCCACTTAGGAAGCAACACAGATTGATAATCAATTTCACATGCTGTTGTGCAAATGGAAAAGACAATAGATGGAAATTATGTTCAATTATCAAGACACCCTCAATAAAGGAGTGGTTCTGCAGGTGGGGACCACAGACCACATCTCAGTACCAATGCTTTCTGGCTGATGTT
This sequence comes from Phyllobates terribilis, assembly GCF_046119375.1. Classification (NCBI taxonomy): domain Eukaryota; kingdom Metazoa; phylum Chordata; class Amphibia; order Anura; family Dendrobatidae; genus Phyllobates; species Phyllobates terribilis. Next base: position 14,430,685 of record NW_027362789.1, on the reverse strand, counting down.
TTGGTCATTTTTGAATGTTGGTTGTGCTTTCACACTCGTGATAGCACGAGACGGACTCTACAATCCACAGAAGTTGCTCAGGTAGTGCAGCTCATCCAGGATGGCACATCAATGCGAGCTGTGGCAAGAAGGTTTGCTCTGTCTGTCAGCGTAGTGTCCAGAGGCTGGAGGAGCTACCAGGAGACAGGCCTGTACACCAGGAGATGTGGAAGGGGCCGTAGGAGGGCAACAACCCAGCAGCAGGACTGCTACCTCCGCCTTTGTGCAAGGAGGAACAGGAGGAGCACTGCCAGAACCCTGCAAAATGACCTCCAGCAGGCCACAAATGTGCATGTGTCTGCAAAAACAGTTAGAAACCGACTCCATGAGGGTGGTATGAGGGCCCGATGTCCACAGATGGGTGTTGCACTCACAGCCTAACACCGTGCAGGACGCTTGGCATTTGCCACAGAACACAACACCAGGATTGGCAAAGTATCAACTGGCGCCCTGTGCTCTTCACAGATGAAAGCAGGTTCACACTGAGCACATGTGACAGACGTGACAGAGTCTGGAGACGCTGTAGAGAGTGATCTGCTGCTTGCAACATCCTTCAGCATGACCGGTTTGGCAGTGGGTCAGTAATGCTGTGGGATGGCATTTCTTTGGAGGGACTTACAGCCCTCCATGTGCTCGCCAGAGGTAGCCTGACTGCCATTAGGTACCGAGATGAGATCCTCAGACCCCTTGTGAGACCATATGCTGGTGCGGTTGGCCCTGGGTTCCTCCTAATGCAGGACAATGCAATGCCAGACCTCATGTGGCTGGAGTGTTTCAGCAGTTCCTGCAAGATGAAGGCATTGAAGCTATGGACTGGCCCACCCGTTCCCCACACCTGAATCCAATTGAGCACATCTGGGACATCATGTCTCTCTCCATCCACCAAAGTCACGTTGCACCACAGACTGTCCAGGAGTTGGCGGATGCTTTAGTCCAGATCTGGGAGCAGATCCCACAGGAGACCATCCGCAACCTCATCAGGAGCATGCCCACGTGTTGTAGAGAGGTCATACATGCACGTGGAGGCCACACAGAATACTGAGCCTCATTTTGACTTGTTTTAAGGTCGTTACATCAAAGTTGGATCAGCCTGTAGTGTGTTTTACTACTTTAATTTTGGGGGTGACTCCAAATCCAGGCCTCCATTGGTTAATAAATTTGATTTCCATTGATGATTTTTGTCTAATTTTGTTGCCAGCACCTTCAACTTTGTACAGAACAAAGTATTCAATGAGAATATTTCATTCATTCAGATCTAGGATGTGTTATTTGAGTGTTCCCTTTATTTTTTTGAGCAGTGTATATAATTTCCCTTGGGATATGTGGACATATGAGATAAAGACAAAGGTTTGTTAAATTTGTTAACAAAACAACTAAAAGAAGCTGAAATTGTATTCCGACATGAACAAGGCCATTTAAATGATATTGAACATGAATGGACAAGTATGTCAGGCTCATCTTGGTGGAAAAATCTAGGAAGATCAGTAACTAGTTGGTCACAGTCTTCAGCAAAAATGGCTGCAGGAAGTGTATTAACAAATCCAATCATAATCATATTTATTTTGATCTTGCTGTGCATTTTTTATCAGATTTTTATGTGTAAAATTAAGAAAATATATTAAAAGATAAAGACAGAAATGAAAAAGGAAGATGGTCTTTATTTTTAATTTAGAAGTTTTTGGGAACTCAGATGACGTTCAATACAGGAGTTGATACAAGGTTTTCAGAATAAAGAATGAATGTGATACGAATGGTGAGAGAATGAGTTTAGGATTGATTATGATATTTCTTATATCATAATCAGGGGGGACTGTAAAATATTAATCTCTTATGATAAAATAAATACATAATAAGAAACTTTGAAGCTCTGGTTCGAACCATATTCAGTTTTAAACATTTTTAGAGCGAGACTGAGGGGTTATTTTGAAGATCTTGGCAGAGACACCTGTTCTGTACGTCAAACCTATAGGGCTCTTGTCAATATGGGTTATTTGGAGATAACTAATGATCCTTAAAGGTCACTAGCCATATGTTTAAAATATACCAACATAAAGTAATTGTGCACGTAGCCAAAAGGCATATTCCATGAGTTACTAGTTTTGTTCTAACATGGTAGAAGTTACTAATATACCAGAAAGCCGCCATATTGGGTTATGAAACTGTAAAAATAATCTCCTAATCTCCAATGTATGTCTGTGAGGCGAGATGGTATATAAGCAGAGGCAGACATGAATGGGCAGCTGTCTCATACCTTGAGAATCTCCACCACGGACCATCTCATGCTGTATACTTAAGAACTTATGAATGTTGTTTTCTCTCTTATAACCTGATACTTCTTTCTGTGCTATCCACTATTTTTTTCCTTATTTTGTAACCACTTTTGAATAAACCTTAAACAAGCTTTTGTTTTATCCACACAATTCAATATTGCTTTCCTTCCTATCCTCACTGTACTCTTACTCCAATGTAAGCCTTATATTTGTAACAGTGATGGAAAAGTATCATAGTCTTTAGTAAGTGGGCAGCTCCTCACACATCGTACACACGCGGCTCCGCTCCGTACACACGGCTCCGCTCCATACACCTCAAACACATGGCTCCGCACACCTCGTACATGCGCGCCTCCGCTCCGCACACCTCGTACAAGCGCGCCTCCACTCCGTACACCTCGTACACGTGCGCCTCCGCTCCGTACACCTCGTACACACACGCCTCCACTCTGTACACCTCAAACACATGGCTCTTCACACCTCGTACACACGGCTCCGCTCCATACACCTCAAACACATGGCTCCGCACACCTCGTACATGCGCACCTCCGCCCCGTACACACAGGCCTCCGCTCCGTACACCTCGTACACACGGCTCCGCTCCATACACCTCAAAGACATGGCTCCTCACACCTCGTACATGCGCGCCTCCGCTCCGTACACCTCGTACACACACGCCTCCGCTCCATACACCTCAAACACATGGCTCCTCACACTTCATACACACGGCTCCGCTCCATACACCTCAAACACATGGCTCCTCACACCTCATACACATGCGCCGTCGCACACCTCATACAAACGCGCCTCCATTCCGTACACCTCAAACACATGGCTCCTCACACCTCGTACACATGCGCCTCCGCTCCGCACACCTCGTACACACACGTGCCTCCGTTCCCTACACCTCGTACACACGCGACTCCGCTCCGTACACCTCGTACACACGCGCCTCCGCTCCGTACACCTCGTACACATGCGGCTCCGCTCCATACACCTCGTACACATGGCTCCGCTCCGTACACCTCGTACACACGTGGCTCCGCTCCGTACACCTCGTACACACGTGGCTCCGCTCCGTACACCTCGTACACATGCGACTCCGCTCCGTACATCTCGTACACACGCGGCTCCGCTCCGTACACCTCGTACACATGCGGCTCCGCTCCGTACACACGGCTCTGCTCCGTACAACTTGTATACGCGCGGCTCTGCTCCGTACACCTCGTACACACGCGACTCCGCTCCGTACACCTCGTACACATGCGGCTCTGCTCCGTACACCTCGTACACGCGCGGCTCTGCTCCGTACACCTCGTACACGCGTGGCTCCGCTCCGTACACCTCGTACACGCGCGGCTCCGCTCCGTACACCTCGTACACGTGCGGCTCCGCTCCGTACACCTCGTACACGCGCGGCTCCGCTCCGTACACCTCGTACACGCGCGGCTCCGCTCCGTGCACCTCGTACACACGCGGCTCCGCTCTGTGCACCTCGTACACGCGCGGCTCCGCTCCGTACACCTCGTACACGCGCGGCTCTGCTCCGTACACCTCCTACACGCGCGGCTCTGCTCCGTACACCTCGTACACACGCGGCTCCGCTCCGTACACCTCGTACACACACGGCTCTGCTCCGTACACCTCGTACACACGCGGCTCAGCTCCGTACACCTCGTACACACACGGCTCTGCTCCGTACACCTCGTACACACGCGGCTCCGCTCCGTACACCTCGTACACGCGCGGCTCTGCTCCGTACACCTCGTACACACGCGGCTCTGCTCCGTACACCTCGTACACACGCGGCTCTGCTCCGTACACCTCGTACACACGCGGCTCCGCTCCGTACACCTCGTACACACGCGGCTCCGCTCCGTACACCTCGTACACACGCGGCTCTGCTCCGTACACCTCGTACACACACGGCTCTGCTCCGTACACCTCGTACACACGCGGCTCTGCTCCGTACACCTCGTACACACACGGCTCTGCTACATCCACACTGTAAACCCCTCCTGACCCCACACAAACTTCAGCTCATCCAGCACCATGACAACCAGCACAGCAGAGTCCTGCATCCACTGAGGCCCCTGATCATGTGACCCCTGACTCCTCCCCTCCTGTGACCTCATCACAGCTCCTGTGCGCACAGAGCAGCCATATATGTGGTGGCGGCTCTGCAGGTGGAGGTATGTGGAGATTCCCCATTATTGGGTGCAGGGGGCATTAACCCCTTCAGCACAGAGACTCTTTTGGGGTCTTGTGTTGCCCCTTTATAAGAATCATAAGGTTTTTGTTCTGTTTCCTGTAATAGATACATACGACCCAACTATGGAGACAGGAAGGGAGGAAACATATTGTTCTCAAAGTACAGGGCCCCTTTACTGGCCCCACAGTGTAATGCCCCCATTATACCCCTTATGCAGGATGTATGATGCCCCCCACAGTGTAATGCCCCCATTATACCCCTTATGCAGGATGTATGATGCCCCCCACACAGTGTAATGCCCCCATTATGCTACTTATACAGTATGAATGATGCACCCACACAGTGTAATGCCCCCATTATGCCCCTTATGCAGTATGTATGGTGCCCCACACAGTGTAATGCCCCCATTATGCCCCTTATGCAGTGTGTATGATGCCCCCCACAGTGTAATGTTCCCACAGTACCACCTGAGGTTTTACAGTTGGAATAATCCCTCTGGAGTTGGTTTTCCTTTTGCCTGCTCCCCTCGAGCATGTATACTTGCATGTAGGGGAGCAGGCCTTACTAGATATCGAGGCTTTGTACAGTAATATACTGCATGAGGATGGTATCAGAGGAGCAAGACGTTTCTTGAAATCAAGATCAATAGAGTGTAGCAGACATTATGACTTCATGGAGGATCTTCTAAAATTCACTCTTACTCATAACTTCTTTCTTTTTGACAGGAAGTACTTCCACCAGCTCAGGGGTACTGCGATGGGGAGCCCCTGTGCCCCCTCGTATGCTAACCTATTCCTGTGCTGGTGGGAGGAAACCACAATATTCAGGGATGATCATAAGTGGTGGCATCCATATATTGGGGTATGGTATAGATATATTCACAAAATTTTTCTAATCTGGTCAGGGACGAGTGAAAAGTTTATTGAATTTGTTAGGGAACTCAACGTCAATAGAGTGGGCCTTAGATTTATATCAGAATTCAACTATTACCAGTTGCCTTTCCTGAATGTACCAATCAAGAAAGTACGGGATAAGACCATAGGTACACTCATCTATCATAAACCTACAAGCACTAATAAACTATTGAAGTGGTATAGTCACCACCCCATCCTCCTTAAAAAAAAGCAATATCCAAGGGCCAATTTTTACGGTTGAGAAGAGACAGCTCTAATGTCACAGATTTTAATATACAGGCAATAGACATGAACACCAGATTCATGAAAAAAGGGTACCAACAGTACATTTTGGATTCCGCACGATTGTTTTCAGAAAAACAGGATAGACAGACACTCCTCCATACCTAACCAAGAGACCAAGAAAAAGATGGGATAACACGAGTAATAGGAACTTAAAAGAATCAGAGTGACCATATCTTTAATATCCTCAGAAAACCCTGGCCGACCTGGACCTGAGGGTGCTGTGGGATCTACTCCCACAATAAGTTTCAGAAAGGGTTGGTCAATTAGGGACTGTTTAGTGCATATTTTCTATAAAAACCTGCACCCAAGTGGACTTGGCTGGATAGAAGAACCTCGAGAAAGTTGTATATGTAATTGGATGAGACCATGTAAATATTTCTCGAGTTCCTCTACAGGTAAAATCTTTTTCCAGAGAGATTATTCCAACTGTAAAACCTCAGGACTTTTATATATGGCCACATGCACCTGTCCCCTAGATTATGTTTGCACGACCAAGAGTTAGTATAGGAGGAGGGTGGGGGGCATTTGGGCGAAATACGCCATGGTCGGGACACCCCATTAGTGAGACACATGAACAGTGCACATTGAGGTGAAACAAGAGACATCTCCTTTTGCATCATTGAGATGGTTAAACCCAATGTGAGAGGAGGTGATTTCAATAGATGTATCCTCAAAAAGGAAAGTAAGTGGATTTCCAGACTGGATTCACGAGCCCCTAAGGGACTCAATGAGCAAATTTCCTATGCCTGTTTTGTATGAATACAGACCCATTCTGGATTACATTTTTTGGATTTTATACTCTACCCATTGCTACTCAGTTCCCTGTGAATATGGTTCACATATTGTTTTACTTCATCAAGAGATCTGAGCTTCTATATCAGAATTATTTCTTATCAGTTATATCCCACTTATACTATTAAGTAACTAACAAGTGTGGTGATCCTTGTGTATGTCTAATTATGCAATAGGGGTCAAATATGACCATTTAGGAATTTACTGTGGGCCACCATCCCATATTTTCTGTAGTGATAAAGTAGATCTACACGCCTATTGCATGATGGGAGGATGTGCAATACTTGTTTTTAGTCTCCCATGACGCTGATCTCAGAGATAGGATTTTTCTGTTGGTGGAATGCAATCCAATATCATATGTGCTCCGGTGTGGAGTGCAGACATCTGGGCATGCGCAATCGCGGACAATGATCCTAGATGCACGCTGGTGTGGAATTATAACTACGACCATGCGCAGTCACAGGTATGAGTGGCTTGGCCGCAATCAGTTTATCTGGCATTTCAGTGTAAAGCACGTCACTTCCCAACATGCACACTAGGGGATGGACATTATCGGTCCTCTAGCTCATGAGAAGTAGCGCAGGCACAGTACATTATTGTAGACATACTCCATTCTGTATATCCTGTGACAATTCACCTCTAGGAATGGGAATGGGCCTCCTAGTCTGGGAGGGGTTTTGGATGAATTGGGCTATTTAAACATGGACACCTGGCTATTAGGCACACTATGCTGAACATCATGAATTATCATCCCAGTATCAAGCCTCCTGATGAACCTGTTGGGGGAAATGCGTTGAGGTGGATTATTGAAACATTCTCTGAGTACCATACCCTTTTCTTTATACATATAGTAGGGGTTTTACTCACTTGGATGCGACGGGAGGAAAATATGAGGCATGTTCCTTTAAAAGTTCATGTGGGTTTATTGCTTCATAAACCCAGAAGCCAAACAGAAAAGCAAATAGCCTTTAGATCAGGCAAACAAAGTAAATGTCCTTAGTGTAGCATACCTGGCGGCGTTCTTGCATGGTGTTCCATCTCTCATCATGCAAGATCGCAAACTTCATCTCCCGCCCAGCTTCCTGGTCTGGCTTCTTTCCTTGTGCTCTGCTCTGCTCCACTTTGGCTGCATAGGGCGACGCCCGCTGAACTTCCTGTTTCTTGTACCTGCTGCGGACACGCCCCTGTTGCACCTTCAGCCTATTGCTGTCCATCTTTGGGTATTTATACCACCTTCTTCCTCAAGATGGCGCCTGAGCATTGTTTCTTGTCAGTTGGCTTTTTGTCTCTGACATGCCAGGTCCTATCCTGTTTTCCTGCCTGTTTTCCAGTTCTGTGTCTGAACTGTGGTCTGTTCTTGTGAACACGCCTCTTGCCTGTTCTTTCGCCTTCTAGGGGCCGTATTCCTAGATCTGCCTGTCTGTGCCTTGCAGTATCTGTTCCCGTCTGAACAGAGTCCTGTTTGTGTCTCTGCCTTGCGGTATCTGTTCCCGTCTGAACAGAGTCCTGTTTGTGTCCCTGCCTTGCGGTATCTGTTCCCGTCTGAACAGAGTCCTGTTTGTGTTCCTGCCTTGCGGTATCTGTTCCCGTCTGAACAGAGTCCTGTTTGTGTTCCTGCCTTGCGGTATCTGTTCCCGTCTGAACAGAGTCCTGTTTGTGTTCCTGCCTTGCTGTCTCTGTTCCCGTTCCTCTGTTCCCTGTTGTCTGTGCCTCGTTTCTACTTTAACCTTGTCTCCCTTTTCCCTCTATGTCTGTTTTCTGCGTCTTTCTGCAGAGTCTGAACCCGCTCCTAAATTCCTTCTCGTCGTCTCTGTACCTCTGTTGTGAATATAGTGTACGCTCGCTACTTCTATGTAAGTACTGTGCGTGCTTCTGGTTCTGCCTTTCCTTCTCCGTCTGTTCTTTGTGAACAGAGTCCTATCCCCTTGCCTTGTTTACCGCTCTGCGGTGTCCGCTCTGCTCCTGCTTAGCTTGCCGCTCTTGCGGTTTCTGCTCTGCTCCTGCCTTGTTTACCGCTCTGCGGTGTCCGCTCTGCTCCTGCTTAGCTTGCCGCTCTTGCGGTTTCTGCTCTGCTCCTGCCTTGTTTACCGCTCTGCGGTGTCCACTCTGCTCCTGCTTAGCTTGCCGCTCTTGCGGTTTCTGCTCTGCTCCTGCCTTGTTTACCGCTCTGCGGTGTCCGCTCTGCTCCTGATTAGCTTGCCGCTCTTGCGGTTTCTGCTCTGCTCCTGCCTTGTTTACTGCTCTGTGGTGTCCGCTCCGCTCCTGCTTAGCTTGCCGCTCTTGCGGTTTCTGCTCTGCTCTTGCCTTGTTTACCGCTCTGCGGTGTCCGCTCTGCTCCTGCTTAGCTTGCCGCTCTTGCGGTTTCTGCTCTGCTCCTGCCTTGTTTACCGCTCTGCGGTGTCCGCTCTGCTCCTGCTTAGCTTGCCGCTCTTGCGGTTTTCACTCTGCTCTTGCCTTGCTTGCCGCTCCTGCGGTTTCTGCTCTGCTCTTATCTTGCTTACTGCTTCTGCGGTTTCCGCCCTGCCCTGCTTCTGCCCGCTGCTCCGGCAGTCCTGTCCTGCCCTGCTTGTGCTCGCTGCTCCTGCAGCCCCGTCCTGCTCTGTTCTTGCCCACCGCTTCGGGCGTTCCCTCTCTGCTGTGGTTGTCTACCGCATCTGCGGTTCTGTGACCCAGTCTGTACTGGGTCTTAACCTCTCTGTGCTCCAGCCCATCCTTTCGGCCAGTACCTCCCTGCCTGCATACTCGCCTGTATCCACCCATCTGCATACCTGCCGTGTTTGCTTACATCCACCAGTCTGTGCCAGCCTAACCTGCCTGTTCCAGTAATCCTAGTGTGGGTCAACCCCCGTGTCCGGAGTTTGACCTGGAGTAGCACCTGGTCCCTCTGCCCGGTTTCTCCCTGGTGCACTGGCGTCGTATGCCGTCATGCCACCTTGGTCGGATCGGCCAGATACTTAGTCACGCCCCTCCAGGCACTCTCCGGTCCATGGTCCAGTGGAACCACAACACCCGCACACGCCAGTCAGTCCGGGCGTGTGCATAACACTTAGCATGTTTCTGCTCAGCCAGGCCTGTGTGCCACACAAGCTGGGGTAGTGTCCAGTGTCCTGGCTTGGTCTGAAGACAAACATACACAGGAGGCCTTCTCCCTCCAAACACACAGACCATGTGCCAAACAACAGCCTCCATTTTATAGGCTGTTAACCACACCCAGAGGTGAGGTATGTGGGTAGCTGGACCCGCCCATTCTCTCCTAGCTACCTGTAACCCGGCTCCCAGGTGCACCGAACAATCCTCTTAGTGCTTATGTGCCCTAGAGAAACACTCCGGGTTACATCACAGAGACCAGCCATCTCTGTGACACATGCCTCCCATCGACTACGAGACCATTAGCCACCTTACAATACCTTGATATGTATCTGGTTTTATGACTACCTCACGGCTGATTAAAGGGAATCTGTCACCCCCTGGGACTTATCTGACTTCTACTATGGGCATACATGTCATAGCAATGTGAATCTATACATCTATGCCTCATATTAGAGTTTCTTTTGCTGTGAAATGGCTTTTTATTATTCAGTGAAGATTCCAATGCTTGCTGGCCGGGGGACGAGAAGAAATCCCCGCCTACTGTGTTAATTAAAATATTTCCCACCTCCCCTGCACATCACAGTACCCTGTGACGTGCAGTCACCATGTCCAGATCCCACGACTGCGCGCTTTTTACGGTAGTGACGAACTTGTACTGTGTACTAAGCAGTTATAGTACTGAAGGGATCTTGTGCCCAGGCGCCGGGAAGTCACCATGACTCGCCAGTGCCTGTGCACAAGATCCCTGCAGCACTATGATTGCCTAGTACACAGTACCACTGTGCCTTCCGTAAGAAGTGAAGTGCGCGGGACCTGGACATGGTGACTACACGTCACAGGGCATTTCTTCCCGGCCCGCAAGCATCGGAATCTTCACTGAATAAAAAGCCTTTTCACAGCAAACAGACCTCTAATATGAGGCATACAGGTAAGTATAGATTCACATTTATATCACCTATATGCCCATATTAGAGGTTAGATAAGTCCCAGCGAGTGACAGATTCCCTTTAATCAGCCGTGGGGTAGTCGTTGAAGTGGATTCCCTTTAATAAATACTCACTTAGCCCCATTCTTGGTGCAGGTACTAATGAATCCAGGACCTATGAGATTTTTACCAAATGATAGTTGGATAGTTAGGGGGTGTATCATCCATAGCGTCGGCCCATACGGCCACTATGGTGCCCGTGAAAAAACACAGATTTTGAGCTTGGTTTAAATTGGTATCCATGCAGCACATAGACGCATGTTTACTATGGCCATAAATCAGAAAAAAACTATAAAGAAAAATTATCATAAACCCTACTGTAAATAAATAAATAAAAAGCAAAAGTGCATTTCAATAAATTAGGGTTCTTATCGACACTGTTTTTGATCAAAAATAGCATGAAATCTATCCCACCATAGCAAGGTGCACCCATTCGAGATAATCCTACTCTGTATAATATTAAAAACCTTACCATGTGTGAAAGCCTCAAACTTCTGTGTGTGAATCAGACATGAGATCTAACGTGATAGAAGATTACAGTCCGGGGAAGACGGGAAACATTCATATAGACGACCGGTGGAGATGTAGTCAGTAAAGCACTCTAGCCAAATATCTTTCTACAGCCGTAGTAGAAGATGAAGATGTCGTCCTATTCATGAAGTAATTATTTCTCATGTCACGTGTAATGAATATCTCCTGCAGTATTGCTAATGCCGACTGCAGTGTCGGTAAATGAGACGAGAATTAGCATTATGGAAGATGAGTCTTTGAGAAACGAGTTCAGCTACAGACTCCAAGGAAGAAACTGCTTGTTGTCTGTGGCCTAAAATATATAGGTTTTATTACTAGATGTAAAGAAGAAAACTAAATACTGTAAAATGATATATCTCCTCATATGTTTTCCCTTATTATCTCCAGTAATTGTGTAATTACACAGTATTTTTATGATGTTACGTTGGCTAATCATCTTCTCATTCAGGTCCCTACAATATCGGATGCTCTCAGTGAAGATCTTCTATTTAAAAGAAATTTCCTTATGGACCCATCAAAGATGGATATGGACAGAGACAAGATGGCGGAGAGGATATTGTGCCTCACCCTAGAGATCCTCTTCTGACTTACTGGAGAGGTGAGAGATTCTGATGACGTCACATTACCTCATTCTTATCTATGGGAGTTACAGATGGACAGAACTTGAGAGGTGAGGACCTTGGAAATGTCTGTAGTGAGATTTAATAATTTGTCTCTCCATAACCAGCATTACACAATAGTGAAGAAGACCTCTAGTGGGCGCTGTCAGGCCCCTGTGTCTGAGGGATGGGGAAGACCACAGAGCCCAATCACCGGGGCTCCATCTCACCCCCTGATACATGAGGACATCAATGACCAGAAGATCCTAGAACTCACCTACAAGATGATTGAGCTGCTGACTGGAGAGGTGACACTGCTGGGAATGCTGGGACATTATACAGTAGCGCTATGAAGGGATCGGGGGGATGACTGTATCATTGTATGTGTCAGGTTCCTATAAGATGTCAGGATGTCGCTGTCTATTTCTCCATGGAGGAGTGGGAGTATTTAGAAGGACACAAAGATTTGTACAAAGACATCATGATGGAGGTTCCCCAGCCCCTCACATCTCCAGGTAAGAGACAGGACTAAATACACACGGCCTATAATTATCTGTATGTAAAGAATTAATTCAGTCCCTGTATGTGTTTCCTCCAGATCTATCCAGTAAGAGGACAACACCAGACAGATGTCCCCGTCCTCTTCTTCAACATGACTGTAAACAAGAAGATCCCAATGTTCCTCAGGATTATCAGGTAGATGGAGAGAAGGTGTCATGAGATCTCCCCTATGATGTGTAGATGGCTGTGAAGGTCTTGTGTTCAGTCTTGTTTTATCCACCAGTATTATATGTATTATACTTGTGTAATGAGAACGGTGGAGATGGCAGGATTAGAGCTGATCATAGATGGGACTTCTCCATCTGTCTGTGACTTTTACAATATTTGTTTCAGGGTGAAGATCTGACCCATATTAATACTATAGAGACATATGTGAGGGGTGATGAGCGGTGTAAAGAGGAGATTCCTACATATGACTACCCAGGTGAGTAGTAACCACTTGTAACGAGCGAGTGTATTTGTTAATATTCGCTTTTCACACTTATAGTACGGTATTCGGGTTACTCATGATTCTGCGAGTATTTGTGTACTCGCCTCGCTATATTCGGATGTCCCGTCCTGCAGTTTTGGCGCCTTCTCTGCTGCCACTAAACATGCTGGGCTTCTTAACCAATCACAGTAATGCCGCAGACATCTTGGTTGTGGCATTACTGTGATTGGCTGGCTGCCCAGCGTCATGGGGTCTATTTAAGCCCTGCCACCGCCATTTTGTGCACATTGGATCTGGAGCCTGCATTGTAATAGCCTATGGTAAGATCGCTGAGCTGCTAGGGAGAGTGTTTAGGCCTCTTGATAAAACAAAAGCCCTTTTAAGGGCTGCCTGCAGTGTATACTAGTTTTGTGTTTAAAGGAGCCGCTCACTAGCTCCATAATACCACCAAAAATAGCTATTTTCAGAGCTGAAGGCACACAACAAAATCAGAGTACAAGGAGGGAGCGATTGTGTATTAGGTAGGGAGTGTATTAGCTAGTGTTCTTTCAGTGTCCATCTTAAAACAGCTCTTGTCAGAGGCAAAGCAATATTTTTCCAGCACACACAGAACTAGCATTTTGTGCTGCCTTTTTTTTTAGCACCGGTCTATTTTCCCTGCTGTTTTAGGGGTCAGAGCCTGGCTTCTGCAGTCCACATTAGTCCACTTAAAAAGGTGTTTGGTGCCCTACGCAAAGCAGTAGTCCAAACATTTCCTACTGCCTGCTACAAAAGAAGCATGCACCAGCCCATTTTAACCGCTATTTTGGGGTGTCAGCCTGCCTTCTGTCCATATTAGTCCACTTAAAAAGGCATTTTGTGCCCTACACAAAGCAGTAGTCCAAACTTTTCCTACCGCCTGCTACAAAGCACGCACCAGGCCATTTTAACCACTATTTTGGAAGCCACCATCCCAAGGGCCACCAATCACAAATAGTAGTTAGGCTGGAGTAGGAATACTGTCCTGGTTTGTCCACTGCACATTCTGCATAGGGTTTGTAAAAATTAGCCCTATGGGCTGAATCATGGTTGACGCAGGAAGCCGTCATCCCAAGGGCCTCCAATCACAAATAGTAGTTAGGCTGGAGTAGGAATACTGTCCTGGTTTGTCCACTGCAGAATCTGCATAGAGTTTGTAAAAATTAGCCCTATGGGCTGAGTCATGGTTGACGAAGCAAGGAAACGGGTTCTTATGGGAAGGGGTTGACGTTAACAGCAGTAGCATGAATCTGCATTTTTGGTGAATTTAGTTTGGCTTGCTCTCATCTGGAGGGATTACAAACTGTGGAGATATCCAGTCCTTGTTGAATTTAATCAGAGTAAGTCTGTCTGCATTCTCCGTGGAGAGGCGTGTGCGCCTATCAGTGATGATTGCCCCAGCGGCACTGAAAACACGCTCAGACACCACACTAGCAGCCGGGCAGGCCAGCACCTCCAAGGCATATAAGGAGAGGTCGGCCAAGTGTTTAGCTTAGACACCCAATAATTAAAGGGAACTGAAGTGTCAGAAAGGACGCACGGATGGTCACTTAAGTACCCCTTGACCATGTTCTGCAACTTATTCCTCCTTGGCATTGTTACAGGCACAGATAGCCTTTACTGTTGTGCTGGTCTATATAAATAAAAATTATTATTATTATTATTACTGTTGGATAAAATGTGTATCACGCGAGGGTCTTGCCACAGATACTTATACATGAACTGTGCCATGTGGGTCAAGCTGCAAAAAGGCAAATGTTCTGTGTCCCCAACAGTAGAAACAGTACCCACCCTCTCCTCACGCTGACTCGCTTCCTCCTCCTCCACCACCTCCTCCTCTCCAGCCCATCCAGGCTGGGCAGACATGAAGCTTGGGTTGGGTGTCCCCTCTGTAGCATTACCCCTCGGTAGCACAGAAAAACAAGTCCTCTCCCTCCTCATCCTCCCCCTCTTCACCCAATGTTGCCTCAGAATATTGGCTGGGCTGGGTAGTATCACCCATTGGGAAATCTGGCTCCATATCAACATTCTGGGCACTTAAAGCTTTCTCTTTGAGATTATGCAGTGATTGTTTCAAGAGACACAGTAGCGGGATGGTTACGCTGATAATAGCCTGATCGCTGCTCACAAGGCTGGTGCAGTACTCAAAGTTCTCAACAACCTCACAAATGTCAGCGATCCACACCCACTCAACAGATGTTATGTGTGGTGGCTGACTCTCAGTCTGACCGGCATGCTGAAGCTGGTATTCAGCTACTGCCCTCTGCTGTTCACTAATCCTCGCAAACGTAAGATAGGTGGAGTTCCACCGCGTGGGCAGGCCGCAAATGAGTCGGTGACTTGGCAAATTCAAGCGCTTATGCAGCACTGCAAAAGCAGTAGAGGAATGGCGGAAATGGGCGCTAATATGGCTCACCTTCTCAAGTAGGTACAGGAAGTCACGGAAAGTTTTCAGAAATTTCTGAACAACTATGTCCAGCACGTGAGCCATGCATGGCACGTGTACCGGCTTGCCGATCTTTAAAGCCGCCACCAGGTTACGCCCATTATCGCAGACGACCGGAGGCCACTGATTGGTCTGTTGTTTTACAGCTTGCCGCAGCTCTGTTGCAGTGTGTGCTTTCTGACCTAAACAGATCAGCTTCAGCAGAGCGTCTTGCCACTTTGCCGATGCACTACTGCACAGGTCCCAGCTTGGCAGTGATGGGGAGAATAATTCAGCAGAGGATTAGGAGCAGGAGAAGGGGAGAGAGGAAGTGGAATTTGAATAGGTGGAGACCCTGACAGAAGTTGGAACCGGATGTGTGATGTTCCAGTTTGCGCCTTTGTCCCACCCTCCACCAGGTTCCCCCAATGTGGCATGACAGAAATGTATCATCCCTGTACACGACAATTTGTCCAGGTGTCTGTTATTAGGTGGACCTTCCCGGTTACGGTGTTGGTGAGAGCATGGTTCAGATTGTTTAACACGTGCTTGTGTAACGCAGGGACGGCACATCGGGCAAAATAGTGGCGGCTGGGAACACTGTATCGTGGGGCAGCCACAGCCAAGAGATCATGGAAGACTGTGTTCCCACAAGCCCAACATCTCCATAGCTAGCAATTTGGCAATGTGCGAGTTTAGTATTTGTACCTGTGGGTGCGTGGCTGGGCATTTACGCATTCTTTCCAAGCTCTCAGGCACGGACAATTGGACACTTTGCTGGAACAAGGAAGTGGATGTGGTTGATGTTTGTTGCGTGTGAGCAACCGCAGCTTGTGGGCAGGAGGTATGAGCGCCTGCTTCTTGAACAGCAGATTCTGAAGGACATAGCCCAGGCGACATGGCATAAGTTTCCACGGAACCCAAAAGCACTACAGATACTGGCTGGTGATCAGCTTATGCAACCTTTGTCTATCCCTCATCCCCTCAAGATGACTGGACCATCATTGTAAATAAGTCCCTGTCCTTTGTGTCACCCCCCACCTCATTGTAGATCGTAAGCTCCTATGAGCAGGGTCATCATTATTTTTCCTTTAATTATTATATTATCTTTAGCTATGTTACTTATGACTGTTGAATATGAACCTCTGAATTGTAAAGCGCTGCGGAATAGGTTGTTGCTATATAAATAAAGAGTATTATTATTATTGGTTTGACCCGCAGATGCAGATTTGGTACCTTGGTGTTCCGCCCACCTACTCGGCTGCTTGGCTGCCATGTGGTTTCTCATACTCTTTGTGCTCAGGTTGCCTTTGCCCTGGCCTCTGCTCAACTTGGTATTACAGATGCTACAGACAACAATGTTTTTCTCTGAAGGACTTTCATAAAAAAAAATTCCACACAGCAGCTGAACGCCCTCTTGCCCTGACTTGGCGCACAGCGGGGGTGCTCTTGGGAACAGTTGACCCAGTTTTTACTCTGGGCAAACCACGACCCCTTGGTGCCTGTGTTGGTCCATCTTCCTCTGTGTTGCTGCCAACGGTCCAGGTCGGATCAGTGGACTCATCATCGACCACCTCGTCTTCTATCTCATCCTCCTTCCCAGTTGATATTGTAGGCTGACCTGATGGCAACTATGTCTCATCATCATCAGCCTCCACCTCTGGAGACAGTAAATGACGTTCCTCCAAGTGACTTTCTTCTGGTTGTAGGTCCTAAAATACTTGAGCATCAACGCACGCCGCCACCTCTTGTCCCTCTTCAATGCTGCATGGTGATAGGCCAGAGCCAACCAAAGGATACGTACCAAACAGATCCTCGGAGTGGCCAAGCTTGGGGTCATATGTCTCCTGTGACTGATAATGGTGGGAGGAAGGAGAACCAGCTTCAGGATTGGAAGGGCCAGCCTTCTGTGTATCCACAGTAGACTGTGTGGTCGCGGAAGTTTTGGTGCTGCTTGACAAATGCGTAGAGGCCTTGTCTGCTATCCAAGACAGAATCTGCTCTCGCTCTTGTGGCTTCCACACATGTTTACGTTCCAGACCGGGAACTTTTTCCAGGAACATTGTGGATGCATCAAGCTTCTTCTGACCTGACACAGACTGAGTGGCTTCTCGCGCACCACTGACAACACCACGTCCACGTCCCTTAACAACAGGCTTTTTTGGCATTTTGGGTTTTGTTGACAGATTTTCAGATGTTGATGGCACAAGCCAAGCTAGCTGTCAAAGGCACAGCCAAAATAATGAGTCAACCGTGACACAGCCAATAGGGCTAATTTTTACAAATCCTATGTACATTGTGCCGTGGACAAACCAGGACAGTATTCATACTCCAGCCTAACTACTATTTGTGATTGGAGGCCCTTGGGATGGTGGCTTCCTGCGTCAACCATGACTTAGCCAATAGGCCTAATTTTCACAAACCATATGCACATTGTGCAGTGGACAAATCTGGAATGTACAGTAGTCCTACCAAACTAATATTTGTCATTGGAGGCCCTTCTCACAGGTTGTGTCACATTGTGAGATAGGGGATACATATTCAATAGAAATTTACACTGATTGTTGATGACCGACTGATGGCCCTCTGAAAACTTAAATTGAGGATCACAACTACTACAATACTCCATCGTAGATAATGTTTGTCAAGGGAGGCCCTTGTCATGCAATCTTCCTGCACCTATGACACAGCCCCCAGCCCCAGGAGTAATTTTTGGAAATACGATGCACATTCTACTGGACCAAGTAGTACAGTATCAAGAAGTCTTCTCCTGCTATATAATCTGGGGAATATTGACAATCAAAATCTCTAAGCCAATCTCTAAGAAGCTTCACCAACCCATCCTGGAGGGGGGGCACCATAAATACTTTGTCCAGTGACTTGCACAAGTGATATATTTGAGCTTGTCATCGAGTTGACTAGTGCAGTTTTATTTTTACGGTTCACTGAGTTCAGCCATACCTGAGGGTCGTAGTCCGCACTCACTGCTACCTTCTAGTACTCCATGTATCTTGGCCATTTTCTCTGTAGTCTCTGCCCTTAAATTAGTTAAATAATAATGAGGGCCCTACAGTATGAATAAGTGAGGGCACTCTCAAGTGTACACAAGAGGCAACTCCAAAATTTCTAGAGGAGGGCACTTCAAAATGTTTGTTACAGGGCCACACAAGGGCTCTCACAAAACTCAGCTTTCCTGCTTACTGCAGGCGATCTGAACATTTGAATTTAGGGCCCGAGTCTCACATGGTGGTGGAGGAGGAGGGTCAAGCCCAATGCTACAATGAGCATATTGTAAACTGCTATGGAATGTGTATTCCACTATCTGAGTGTCAATGATGGAGGGATCGCCCAAATGTCTAAGTAATAGCTGTCCATCCAAAACGCATGTTACAGAGCCACCTGAGGCCTCTCAGGTCAAATATCTACATACATACTGATACTTTCTAGCTGTGCTTGTAAAGTGCTGGGGAATAGCGCACTAAAGATGATGTATGACAGACGGACCTACAAAATGTATAAGTCAGGGCCCTCCCAATTATAAAAGGCGAAAAAAAAAAAGCCACAACAGTATGTGTGAACAAACGCTAAAAGGGGTATTTTTTGGTTTCTCTGATTTATTTAGCCTTATATACAAGTGATTGTGCAGGAAATACTGTTTCTTAACCTTTTTGGCCTGTTAAATGCAATTTAGGTTAAGTTTGGTAGTTGTTCTTGTGTGTCTGTAAAAGTGGCGTAACACTGCGACAAACTTATCCCCAGAAACCATATGTGAGTCAGAAATGCATGCAGGCACATTCTCCAGGCTCTTCCCATTCTGTTTCATCACTTTCCCATCCATTTCACTTTCCCATCATCTTTTCCTCAGGCCCCTTTGTAGGGTCCAGCAGAAAATTATTCGCAATTCCCATTGACTTACATTGTACTCGCTATTCTGAACGAATACGCAATTATTACAAAGTACTATATATATAGCGAGTATAGCGATTACGAATATTACGGTACTCGCTCATCACTAGTAAACACTAAATGCAGAGAAGTCACAGATTCTTCTTAGTCACCGGCTGTGGCTGCTTTATCGGTGGTGTAGTCCGGCTGTATCACAATCGTGTGATCACCATTTTGCCTCTAGACCACAACATTCTCCTCCACCCAAAACTGTTCAGATGATTTTGGGCACTGAAAGCCCTTTTCTATAGAATTTACAACCTGGAGGATCCACCTCCCCCCTGGGATTAGAAGATGCTGACCGTTACCTGATGACAAGTTAGAAAATCACTTGAAGTAAAATATCATGATGGGCCTCTAAGAGAAAGTGGAGGGTAATGATGCTGTTGGCTTCCTAGAACCCTGATATCTTATTGGATGAATCTACCTTCTCTCCCTTCTGTGCTGCTGAATGTGCTCATATGGTCCCTACAAGACCAGGTCCAGTCTTTCTGGCCAAACTTCACTTTTATGATCGACAACATTAAATGTGCAGTGAGGCCAAGTGTGAATTTCTGTACAATAACAGCAGAGTTTCCCTTTATCCTGACTTTTCAATTTTTTTTAAAACTAACTTCAAACAGGATTGTGACAAACTAAACAAAAAAACATTACACCTGTGCCATGATATATCTCTAAGCTAAATTTAAGACGCCTCAGCTCTGCACTATTATAAAAAGTTCTCTTTGAGTGTCTAATATTTCTTCTTGAAACTCATCTGACAGAAAATATTGTCCCTTACGATAGTTTAGATTGCCAAGAGCCACCGAGCCCCATACTCCAATTACCCCAGAGAGGTTTCACCACTAGTTACTCACTACTTACTGATGGAGACTGCTGAGTTTGATCATTTCAGTAGATGTGTTATGGTCTATACTCACAGTTTTTGACTACAGTAGTTAGTGCCCAAAATACTCTGATTTAACCCCTTCCTGCAGCCAGTTTTGTGTTCCTATCTGGGCCCATTTTTCAAATCTGACGTGTGTCACTTTATATGATGATAACTTTGGAATTCTTCACAAAGGATAATAGGAAACAAATGGACCTTACAAATTATTTTCCAACTTCTCTTGAATCCGACAATCCCCTATATACGGTTGCACACTACTGTCTGGGCACATGGCAGGTTAAGAAGGGAAGGAGCGCCATTTAGCTATTTGAATATAGATCTTGCTCGAATAGTTTGCAGACACAATGTATTGGGGACACTGTTCATGGTCACCTGGCAGCGCAAAAGATGGATACCACAAACAGGCTTGGCGTCATCTACTCCATTTTCCAGATCCCAGGGTTTGCCTTGCTCATCACCCTTTAACCCCTCTACATGGATTTGGACTTAGACAGAGACCCCTAGGCTTGGGCCACAGTGTTTCCTGCTGTTCTATTGAGTGAAATGGCAAGAATAATAGTCACTTAACCGGGTCACAACATGGAGGTCAATGAAAATAGAAAATCACACAAGAGTAGTCAGTAAACGGGCCGAGGTCACAACAGGAAACAAATACACAAGCCGAGAGCTGAGCACAGAGGACTGAACCAGAGGAGAACAGGGCTGTATCTGGCAGCTTCTGGTAATATGCACAAAAAGCAAAGCCACACTAAGAAGAATTAAAATTCCCCCAATATTCAAGAAGAAATAGAGCAAAAAAGGGCAGCAATGTTTACCTGCCCAGATGTTCAGAACTAAATGCACTAACAGGGTGCAGTATACCCACATACAGATGGCGGCTACACGGGTGCAAAATACTGATGAGACAATCATTCACAACCAACCTACAATCACTCACAACCTACCATTTCATGGAGGGGTGACTGCTTAGTATTTGAATTACTCACAAAAAGGTTTGTATAGGGTGCTGTTCACACTTGGGTAGTTCACAGTATCGGCTTACAGCCTATTAGTTACGCCCATACTATTAGATTAGGCGGGCTGCCCGGTACTATCCATATATTATATATATGCATTTTTGCACTTTTTTATCCCAGGGTGCAGCCAGGCCCATCAGTGCGGGCATTGTAAACTGTGTCTGTTCTCATGGAGTGCACTTGGATAGTACCGGGCAGCCCACCTAATCTAATAGTATGGCCGTAACTAATAGGCTGTAAGTCAGATACTGTGCATTATCCAAGTGTGAACAGCTCCATATACAAGCCTTTTTGTGTGCAATTCAAATACTACGCAGTCACCCCCTCCATGAAATGGTAGGTTGTGAGTGATTGTCTCATCAGTATTTTGTCTCACCTGTGTAGCCGCCATCTTTATGTGGGTTTGCTGCACCCTGGTAGTGCATTTACAGTACTTCTGAAGATCTGGGCAGGTACATACTGCTGCCCTATTTAGCTGTGTTTTAGCTTTTGGCAATATGCTTTGAGCTTTAGCAGGGTGCGGTGCTTTCCAATTGGCTAAAGCACGGAGCAGATTACTCCAGCTGGACAGCACACACATCCATACTGCCAGACTGGATGGTACTACAGGTCCCAGACACTCTAATCTTAGTGGCTGGACAGAAGCTGTACCTCCCAGTAGCTTCTGGTTCTGACGTCTCCTCCATCACCAGCGCCACCTGCAGGATGAATAAGGCGGCTCCTGGTGAGAGAAGCAGACGTCGCAGGAGCAGATCCCAGAGGAGATGGGATACACTATTTGCAGAAGCCCTAATGTGACCAAATTGCAGAAAACCAGAACAGTAGAAATCCTCATAAAGTGACTCCATTTTGGAAATTATAACCCTCAGTGAAATAATCTATAGGAGTAGTGACTATATTGACTCCACAGGCACTTTTCGGAAATTAGTACACAGTGGATGTTGGTGAGTGAAAATAACAAATATATAGTTTCATTACCCAACACATAGTGCCCAGATTGTGCTCCAGGAGACACACACCGTAAATTAAGTGGGTTCTTCTCATTATAGTAATGCCAAATACATGGATGCTAAATGTGTTTTGGGCGCATTGCAAGGCTCAGAAGTGAGGGGGAGATTTGACTTTGGGGGAGCGGATATTGCTGGATTGGTTTATGGAAGCCATGTTGCTTTTCAAAAGCCTTTGAGTCACTAATAATGTGGAAACCTCTGGTTTTCCATTGACAGATTGTAACGGGTCTGGGAGGCGGAACCTCTGAGCAACTATACAAGGGGGCGGTCCTTGTAAGGAAGCGGGTGGCTCCCAGCGAAGACGGGCAGGTAGTCACGGCAAGTGACAGGGACAGTCTCTGGGTAGAAGGGCAGGTAGTCACGGCAAGTGACAGGGACAGTCTCTGGGTAGAAGGACAGGCACTCACGGCAAGTGACAGGGACAGTCTCTGGGTAGAAGGACAGCAGGCAGGTGACTGGTGAGCGCTCCCAGGTGAGCACGCGAGAGTCTCTGGACAGGCAGGTGGTCACGGCTAGTGACGGCAGAGCCTCCAGGTAGGCTAGCAGGCAGGTAGCAGGTGAGCGCTCCTAGGTGAGCAGGCGAGAGTCTCTGGACAGGCAGGTGGTCACGGCAAGTGACGGCGGAGCCTCCAGGTAGGCTAGCAGGCAGGTAGCAGATGAGCGCTCCCAGGTGAGCAGACAAGAGTCTCTGGACAGGCAGGTGGTCACGGCAAGTGACGGCGGAGCCTCCAGGTAGGCTAGCAGGCAGGTAGCAGATGAGCGCTCCCAGGTGAGCGGGCAGGCTGGTCCATAGACAGACTGACAGGTGTCGGAAGGCAGACCGTCGGACCGCAGGCTTGCAAGCAGGTAAACGGATATCTGGCAGGTATCAAGCAGGAATCTGGCAGGTGACTGGCAGGTAACAGGCAGGAATCTGGCAGGTGACTGGCAGGTAACTGGAAACGGGACCTGAGGGCTGAAGCAGAGTGAAGGCTTTGCAACAACATTGCTCGGGCACCTCCATTTTGGAGGAGGTGCCTTATATATGGTGAAGTCCTCCGGCCATTGGCCGGGGACTCCTTAGGACGGCGCGCGCTGCCCCTTTAAGAGAGGGGGAGCGCGCGCGCGCGCGCCCTAAGCACCGTGGCCGGGAAGCAGCGCGCGCTGCCAGCAGAGCGGGAGGAAGACGCCGGGCACAGAGCGGAGAGGTGAGGGGAACAGCGTCCCTGCCTAGCAGGAGGCAGGGACGCCGACGCTACAGTACCCCCCCCTTTAGGCCCCCCCTTTTTTAGGCCAGAGAGAAATTTATCAAGGATAAGAGGGGCATGGATGTTCTCCCGGGGCTCCCACGTTCTCTCCTCAGGACCAAACCCCTTCCAATCTACCAGAAAAAAGGTTTTTCCTCTTACCCTTTTGGTGGCCAGAATGTTCTCTACCTCAAACTCGTTCTCAGCGGAAACCGGAGCAGGAGGCGTACCTGTAGACTTGGAAAAAGAGTTAAGTACCACGGGTTTGAGGAGAGATACCTGGAAGGAGTTAGGGATCCGTAAGTTGGCTGGGAGTTTTAATTTATAGGCCACCGGGTTGATCTGTTTGATAACTTCCAGTGGGCCGATGAACCGAGGCCCTAACTTGTAGGAGGGAATCTTGAGCCGGACATATTTGGATGAGAGCCAGACTTTATCTCCAGGACGGAATTGTGGAGGATCCAGGCGTTTCTTGTCAGCGTGTTTTTTCATCCGTTCGGACGACTGAAGGAGTGCGGATCGGGTACTCTCCCAAATGGAGGAGAATTCGCGAACGAGAGATTCCGCAGCCGGATTGTCCACCGAGGTGGAGACGGGAAATGGGATCCGAGGATGCTGACCGAAGACTACAAAAAACGGGGATTTGGAGGAAGATTCGCTCTCGTAATTATTGTAAGAGAACTCGGCCCATGGTAGGAGATCCACCCAGTCCGAATGGTGGGCATTAACGAAGTGCCGGAGGTAACTGGTCAGGTTCTGATTGATCCGCTCCACTTGACCATTGGACTGTGGATGGTAAGCGGAGGAGAAGTCCAGAGTGACGTCAAGCAACTTACATGTGGCTCTCCAGAAGCGTGAGGTGAACTGAACCCCACGATCTGACACGATGTGGAGGGGCTGGCCATGGAGACGGAAGATGTGGCGGATAAAGTCTTTAGCCAGTTCGGGTGCAGACGGGAGACCCGGCAGGGGAATGAAGTGCGCCATCTTGGAGAAGCGATCAGCGACCACCCAAATCACCGTACAACCGGCAGAGACAGGAAGATCCGTTATAAAGTCCATAGCAATATGCTGCCACGGGGCAGCAGGTACTGGAAGAGGAAGAAAGCGACCGGCTGGCAGGTGTCTCGGAACTTTGTTGTGGGCGCAGGACACACAGGCAGAAACAAAGTCTATTACATCCTTGTGCAGGGTAGGCCACCAGTAATGCCGGGTAATGAGCTGGAGGGTGTTTTTCTGACCGGCGTGGCCAGCTAGCTTAGACGAATGACCCCAGTGTAGGACCTTCTTCCGATCAGGTACAGTTACAAACGTCTTACCGGGAGGGAGACGATTTAGATTCACGGGAGCCACTTGCATTACTCTGGCGGGATCAATGATGTGCTTAGGTTCCTCCTCTAGATCAGATACCAGGAAGGATCGGGACAAGGCGTCAGCTTTGATGTTTTTGTCTACTGGGCGAAAATGAAGAACAAAATCAAAGCAGGCGAAAAACAAGGACCACCGGGCTTGGCGCGGGTTAAGTCTCTGGGCGCTCTGAAGGTAAGCCAAGTTCTTGTGGTCCGTGTAAATTATTACCGGGTGAAGAGCCCCCTCGAGCAGGTAACGCCACTCCTCCAGTGCCAGCTTAATGGCTAACAATTCACGGTCTCCAATAGAATAGTTGCGCTCAGAAGAGGAGAAGAGTTTGGAAAAAAAAACGCAGGTTACCATTCTTCCGGAAGATGACTTTTGGGTAAGTACCGCCCCGACTCCGGAGGAGGAAGCGTCAACTTCTAGGAAGAATTGTTTGTTGCCGTCCGGACGATGAAGCACCGGGGCGGAGGAGAAGGCCTGTTTTAAGGAAAGAAAGGCCTCCTCAGCTTCGGGTGGCCATCTTCTGGGATTAGTCCCCTTACGGGTGAGCGCAGAGATAGGGGCAGTCCGGGAAGAGAAGTGCGGTATGAAGAGGCGGTAATAGTTGGCGAAGCCCAGGAACCGCTGAATAGCCTTCAACCCCTCTGGTCGGGGCCACTTCTGGATGGCAGACAGTTTCTCAGGATCCATTTGTAGGCCGGTCTGAGAGATTATGTAGCCCAGAAATGGAAGAGAGGTCTGCTCAAAGATGCACTTCTCATATTTAGCGTAGAGGTGGTTCTGCCTGAGCCTGAGCAGGACCCGACGAACATCCCTCCGGTGAGTAGGAAGGTCCGGAGAGAAGACCAAGATGTCGTCCAGGTACACCACCACGCAGGAGTAGAGAAGGTCACGGAAGATGTCATTGACCAACTCTTGAAAGACGGCAGGAGCGTTACAGAGACCGAAGGGCATTACAAGGTACTCATAGTGGCCGTCCCGGGTGTTGAATGCCGTCTTCCACTCATCCCCTTGACGAATACGGACCAGGTTATACGCCCCACGGAGATCCAGTTTGGTGAAGATTCTAGCCCCCCTCAGGCAGTCAAATAATTCAGGAATGAGCGGGAGGGGGTATTTATTCTTCACTGTAATCTGGTTAAGGCCTCTATAATCTATACATGGACGGAGTGAGCCGTCCTTCTTTTTGACGAAGAAGAAGCCTGCTCCCGTCGGGGAGGTAGATTTCCGGATAAATCCCCGGGCCAGATTCTCCTCAATATATTCTGACATGGACCGGGTCTCCGCTGCGGACAAAGGGTAGATACGCCCACGGGGAGGAGTAGAGCCGGGTATCAGGTCAATTGGACAATCGTATGGTCTATGAGGGGGTAATGTCTCTGCTTCTTTTTTATTGAAGACATCCGCATAAGACCAATAGGGAACCGGTAGACCGGGTAGACTGATTGGGGTAGGAGAAGGACGAGCAGGATGAACGGGAGCTAGACAAGTACTATGGCAGTCCTGTCCCCAGCGAAGGACTTCTCCGGTCTGCCAGTCAAGCACGGGTGCATGTTTCTGGAGCCAAGGTAGGCCTAACAAGAGTGCGTGAGAGAGTCCAGGCAGAACATGAAAGGAGATGCTCTCAGAATGCAGCATTTCCACCTGCAGAGTTATGGATTCGGTGATGAGTTGGATGGGATGTGGTAAGAGGCCCCCATCCACGGCGGCGACAGATAAAGGTACGGCCAGTGGTTTGGTGGGAATGCGGTATTTCTCTACCAGAGACTGAGAAATGAGATTTCCAGCAGCTCCTGAGTCAAGTTGAGCCAGTTCGAAATAGCGGTTCTCTCCGCAGGAGATAGAGACTGACAGCATCAGAGATGGAGAGGGTTTACTTTTGTCTAGGGCGACCTCTCTGAGCGATCCTAGACACAGGCGTTTCCCGACCTCTCTGGGCAGGAACGGATCCGGTGCTCCTTACTGCCACAGTAGAAGCAGCTCCCCTCGGCACGGCGTAAGTCTTGACGGGTTTTGACCATCTTGGTCTGGTCGACCTGCATAGGCTCAGGTGAGTGTGCCTGGGGAGTAACGGAGGGAGTGACGGGTTTCTGGAAGGTGGGGACTAGACGTGGAAACCTCCTCTCACGGGTGACCTCTTTGGCGCGCTCCTGGAATCGGATGTCAATCCGGGTGGCAAGTGTTATTAAGTCATCGAGAGTGGTAGGAGTGTCCCGACCGGCGAGTTCATCTTTAATACGGCCGGACAGACACCAGAGCGTCGTTATCCCAGGCCAGCTCCGAAGCAAGGGTACGGAACTGTATGGCATATTGGCCCACGGTGAGATCTCCTTGACGGAGGCGTAGCAGAGACGATGCGGATGAGGTCTTCCGTCCGGGTTCGTCGAAGACTTTCCGGAAAGCCGTGAGAAAGGCTGGCAGGTCGGACACCAGGGGATCTCCTCTCTCCCACAGAGGATTTAGCCAAGCCAGAGCCTCCCCCGTGAGGTGGGACATGATAAAGGCTACTTTGGACCGGTCGGAGATAAACTGGTGGGACAAGAGTTCAAAGTGCAGGGTGCACTGGTTTATGAAGCCCCGAGCTTGAGCGGAGTCACCTCCGAAACGAGAAGGTGCAGAAAACCGGGGTCCGGGACAGGATACCATGGTATTGGTGGGCAGCGGCGCTGCCGGGTTGCGAGTCATGACACTAGCGGTGGTTGCAGGTGGAGCAGACAGAGTGTCCAGGCGAGAGTTGACACTCCGCAGGTGACTCAGGATGGACTCCTGTTGGGACCTCTGACGGGACAGTTCATGACATAGGTCCGAGAGTGAGGGAGCTTGGGTGCCACCGGATTCCATGGCCCGAGCAAACTGTAACGGGTCTGGGAGGCGGAACCTCTGAGCAACTATACAAGGCGGCGGTCCTTGTAAGGAAGCGGGTGGCTCCCAGGGAAGACGGGCAGGTAGTCACGGCAAGTGACAGGGACAGTCTCTGGGTAGAAGGGCAGGTAGTCACGGCAAGTGACAGGGACAGTCTCTGGGTAGAAGGACAGGTACTCACGGCAAGTGACAGGGACAGTCTCTGGGTAGAAGGACAGCAGGCAGGTGACTGGTGAGCGCTCCCAGGTGAGCGGGCGAGTGTCTCTGGACAGGCAGGTGGTCACGGCAAGTGACAGCGTAGCCTCCAGGTAGGCTAGCAGGCAGGTAGCAGGTGAGCGCTCCCAGGTGAGCAGACAAGAGTCTCTGGACAGGCAGGTGGTCACGGCAAGTGACGGCGGAGCCTCCAGGTAGGCTAGCAGGCAGGTAGCAGATGAGCGCTCCCAGGTGTCGGAAGGCAGACCGTCGGACCGCAGGCTTGCAAGCAGGTAAACGGATATCTGGCAGGTATCAAGCAGGAATCTGGCAGGTGACTGGCAGGTAACAGGCAGGAATCTGGCAGGTGACTGGCAGGTAACAGGCAGGAATCTGGCAGGTGACTGGCAGGTAACAGGCAGGAATCTGGCAGGTGACTGGCAGGTAACTGGAAACGGGACCTGAGGGCTGAAGCAGAGTGAAGGCTTTGCAACAACATTGCTCGGGCACCTCCATTTTGGAGGAGGTGCCTTATATATGGTGAAGTCCTCCGGCCATTGGCCGGGGACTCCTTAGGACGGCGCGCGCTGCCCCTTTAAGAGAGGGGGAGCGCGCGCGCGCCCTAAGCACCGTGGCCTGGAAGCAGTGCGCGCTTCCAGCAGAGCGGGAGGAAGACGCCGGGCACAGAGCGGAGAGGTGAGGGGAACAGCGTCCCTGCCTAGCAGGAGGCAGGGACGCCGACGCTACACAGATGATGGACCTGAGTGGGGACTTGTTTTTTGTGAGATGAGTAGAAGTTTTTATTGGTATTATTTCACCTACGTAACATTTTTTGGTGGCTTTTTATTCCGTAATTTGGAGACAGAATGAACAAACAGTTGAACACCACGCTCTACTGGTTCATCCTATGAGGTTTTCTATTAGAATGTGAACTGTTATTGTCCTGGTGAATAATGATGGCTAACATAAGGCAAAATAAAAAAAAATCACAGAAAAAGATACAGCCTTACCAACACCAAATCATATAACAAATGCACTGGCAGGATGCCGCTGACCCCCATGATAAAGGGGGGGGGGGGGCAGCGCAGGTGCAAAATACTGAGGGAGCAACCACTCACAAACCTACCAATTCATGGAGAGGGTGATTACTTAGTATTAAAGATGCACACAGATGAGGCTAGCATAGGACGCCAGTCACACAGGCAGGTTTGATGCACAGTGTCTGGCTTAGCCTATATGCAAATTGCCTCTTCAGAGAAAAAGAGGACTTGGACTCTATAGCGCCACCTATTGGAAGCAGCAATCCTTCAAGTCACAATCAACCCTTTAACAAGACATGCAATATGACTTAAGATAGAAGCCAAATCAGAATCTCAATTTGCAGACACGGTGTTTCGGGCTGTTGGCCCTCGTCAGTGCAAAGTATGAGAACTGATTTGGCTAGGTGAGAGGCTCTGGACTGAGGTCTAAGGGGTAATGTTTCTCCTTGTGGAGAGTGAGATACCACCTCTGACACGTCAAGGTAAGGAGGCTTATTCACCAAGCAATGCTCTTCTGGGAAATGTAATATGCAAATTGCCTCTTCAGAGAAAAAGAGGACTTGAACTCTATAGCGCCACCTATTGGTAGCAGCAATTCTACAAGTCGCTATCAACCCTTTAACGAGTCATGCAATATGACTTAGGATAAAAGCCAAATCAGAATCTCAATTTGCAGACGCGGAGTTTCGGGCTGTTGGCCCTCGTCAGTGCAAAGTATGAGAACTGATTTGGATAGATGAGAGTCTCTGGACTGAGGTCTAAGGGGTAACATTTCTCCTTGTGGAGAGTGACTAGTGATGTTGCCCATACTATTAGATCAGGAGGGCTGCCTAGCACTATATAAGTGCACCCCACATAGACAGACACTCGAGTACACCCAAGAAACACTAAAATACTAGTGCATTTGTTATCAGATTTAGTGTTAGTAAGGCTGATTTTTTTCTTGGTTTTATTCTTGGCAGATGACTGTACCAGGAGATCAGAGGAACAGCTGACATCTTCAATTTTTAAATCAGATGACCTTGAGATCACACAGGATACAATTGAAGTGAATGCCATTTCTCCAGATATACCATCATCTGTTCACAGCAAAGATCTGTCATCTGATCCTTTGAAACAGATCCTGTCTTCTGATTCATTACCGACTACTAAGGAAAACCAAAGTCACAAAATAAGCATTAAAAAACAAACTGCTCCTAAAGCAAAGAAGCCATTTTTCTGTTCAGAATATGGAAATAGTTTTTTCCTTGAAAAGTCTTTTCTTAAACATCAAAACATTCGCACAGCAGAGAATAGATTTTTTTGTTTCAAGTGTGGGAAATGTTTTAACCAGAAATCAAATCTTGTTAATCACCAGAGAAGTCACAAAGAGGAGAAGCCATTTTCTTGTTCAGAATGTGGAAAATGTTTTACAGATAATTCAAGTTTAATCAGACATCAGAGAACTCACACAGGGGAGAAGCCTTTTTCCTGTTCAGAATGTGGGAAATGTTTTAAACAGAAAGTGCATCTTGATAACCATCAGACAACTCACACAGGAGAGAAGCCATTTTTTTGTTCAGAATGTGAAAAATGTTTTACAGATAATTCAAGTTTAATCAGACATCAGAGAACTCACACAGGGGAGAAGCATTGTTCCTGTTCAGAATGTGGAAAATGTTTTATCCAGAAATCAGCTTTGGTTAATCACCAGAGAACTCATACAGGAGTGAAGCCTTTTTCCTGTTCAGAATGTGGGAAATGTTTTAGCCAGAAATCAGATTTGGTTAAGCACCAGAGAACTCACACAGGAGAGAAGCCTTTTTCCTGTTCAGAATGTGGGAAATGTTTTAGCCAGAAATCAGATTTGGTTAGTCACCAGAGAACCCACACAGGGGAGAAGCCTTTTTCCTGTTCAGAATGTGGGAATTGTTACAACCAGAAAACAAATCTTGTTAATCACCAGAGAAGTCACACAGGGGAGAAGCCTTTTTCTTGTTCAGAATGTGGAAAATGTTTTACAAATAAATCAAGTTTAATCAGACATCAGAGAACTCACACAGGGGAGAAGCCTTTTTCTTGCTCAGAATGTGGTAAATGTTTTAAACAGAAAGTGCATCTTGATAACCACCAGACAACCCACACAGGAGAGAAGCCTTTTTCTTGTTCAGAATGTGGAAAATGTTTTAAATTGAAATCACGTTTTATCAGACACCGGAGAACTCACACAGGGGAGAAGTCTTTTTCCTGTTTCGAATGTTGAAAATGTTTTAGCCAGAAATCAGATTTGGTTAAGCACCAGAGAATTCACACAGAGGAGAAGCCTTTTTCCTGTTCAGAATGTGGAAAATGTTTTGTGAAGAAATCATCACTTCTTAGTCACCAGAGAACTCACACAGGGGAGAAGCCTTTTTCATGTTCTTAATGTGGGAAATGTTTTACACGGAAATCAACTCTTATTAAACTTCAGAGAACTCACACAGGGGAGAAGCCTTTTTCATTTTTAACCGAAAATTGTATCTTAAAGGGTTTGTCCACTACTAGGACAACTATTTCTCTTTCCTCAAGGTTGGCCTTGTTAAAATAAAAACACTCATATACAGGTCCTGTTCTGGCACTGTTCCATTGGTGCCACAACTTGCGTTCCCGGGGCTCACATAAGGATAGGGCATCAATGTATTATCGTCTGGGGTCCCGCACGCGCCTCCCCTGACGATCAGCTGTTAACTGTACCGGCGGCGGCTGCCGCCGGCTGGAAGTCCTTACCTGCGGTGCTTGGCCATCAAGTTGTAGTGGCCGCCGCTTGTAACTGCACATCAGCCTCCCGTTCAATTGAATGGAAGGCGGATGCAAAGTACCCCGTGGCGGCCACTACAGATGGACGGCTAAGCAGCACAGGTAAGGACTTCTGGAGGGTGGTAGCCGCTGCCGGCACCGATAACAGCTGATCAGCGGGGGTGCCGCGTGCAATGACTCATCCTCAAAATGAAATGTATAAAATATGTAGAAGATTTCATATATGTTGCAAGCCATATCAGATGATTCAAAAGTCAATTTCTTCAGAAAGAGTTAAAAATTCAAAACTATGACTTCTCTCTAAAAAACAAAATGGCCGAAATAAACAGACAGAGGCAGGTGAGACGACCAGGTCACAGTGACATCCTGGAATGTAGACTGAAGAACAGGCAATGTCTTTTCTAAATAGAGCTTTTCTGGAGATTTTTGACAAGAGACATAATTGGTTTAGGGAGTGGCTAAGGAAAAAGTGTAATTATATGTTGTATAAAAATGTTACAATGTATCATTAGTTATTTATTATTTTATACAGTAAAATTGTGAAGTTATATAGATTTTGGTAGATTTATATATATATACACTTATATACAGTAGAGATTGTATATAATTGTATTTATATATATTTATAGTAATAATTAAAAATGAATTAATAAACTAGAACGTCATATATAAATTAAAGCAGCAATATTTTGGATTGCATTAGAATCAATATAAGATATTTAAATAATTATGTTTCTGTATGAATTTGATATTTAATTTTATCTTTTATGTATCCTTAGAGTTTTCATTCCAAAGCAGGATTTGATCAAACAACTCTAAAATTGATTTATTTCTTTATTCACACAGGAAGTAGGAAAAAATTGCATGATTTTATGTGTATAACATTTTAAAATAATAACATAACTAGTTGAACTATATTATGTGTAACACTTATTAATTAGATCTTTTGTGCTGCTAATATTTTTTGTGCATGAATTATTTGTGCTTTATAACTAAAGTAACTTTACAGCATGACGTGTGTGACAGCTGCAGCCTTTGAACTTTGAGCAAATAATATGGATTTCCATTCATCCTATTTTTAGTTGGTGTAATTTAAACCTGGTAGCCAGTAAAAAAAAAGAATCTAAGACATCTCTATTTTTGCAAGTCGAGCGCAATTTTTTTTTTTTTCAAGTGTCCTAAATTTCAGAAAAATATTGTATTATATCATATGTACTCAGGGAATATTCAAAGAAATATTAAGATATTACATTTAATAGTTTACAATGTGCATTGATAATTAGGATACTAAAAAATTTGGTTAAATATATACACTACAGACCAAAAGTTTGGACACACCTTCTCATTTAAAGATTTTTCTGTATTTTCATGACTATGAAAATTGTATATTCACACTGAAGGCATAAAAACCATGAATTAACACATGTGGAATTATATACTTAACAAAAAAGTGTGAAACAACTGAAAATATGTCTTATATTCTAGATTCTTCAAAGTAGCCACCTTTTGCTTTGATGACTGCTTTGCACACTCTTGGCATTCTCTTGATGAGCTTCAAGAGGTAGTCACCGGAAATGGTTTTCTCTTCACAGGTGTGCCCTGTCAGGTTTAATAAGTTGGATTTCTTGCCTTATAAATGGGGTTGGGACCATCAGTTGTGTTGTGCAGAAGTCAGGTGGATACACAGCTGATAGTCCTACTGAATAGATTGTTAGAATTTGTATTATGGCAAGAAAAAAGCAGCTAAGTAAAGAAAAACGAGTGGCCATCATTACTTTAAGAAATGAAGGTCAGTCAGTGCGAAAAATTGGGAAAACTTTGAAAGTGTCCCCAAGTGCAGTTGCAAAAACCATCAAGCGCTACAAAGAAACTGGCTCACATGAGGACCGCCCCAGGAAAGGAAGACCAAGAGTCACCTCTGCTTCTGAGGATAAGTTTATCCGAGTCACCAGCCTCAGAAATCGCAGGTTAACAGCAGCTCAGATTAGAGACCAGGTCAATGCCACACAGAGTTCTAGCAGCAGACACATCTCTTCAACAACTGTTAAGAGGAGACTTTGTGCAGCAGGCTTTCATGGTAAAATAGCTGCTAGGAAACCACTGCTAAGGACAGGCAACAAGCAGAAGAGACTTGTTTGGGCTAAAGAACTCAAGGAATGGATATTAGACCAGTGGAAATCTGTGCTTTGGTCTGATGAGTCCAAATTTGAGATCTTTGGTTCCAACCTCTGTGTCTTTGTACGACACAGTAAAGGGTGAACGGATGGACTCTACACGCCTGGTTCCCACCGTGAAGAATGGAGGAGGAGGTGTGATGGTGTGGGGGTGCTTTGCTGGTGACACTGTTGGGGATTTATTCAAAATTGAATGCATACGAAACCAGCATGGCTACCACAGCATCTTGCAGCGTCATGCTATTCCATCCGGTTTGCGTTTAGTTGGACCATCATTTATTTTTCAACAGGACAATGACCCCAAACACACCATCAGGCTGTGTAAGGGATATTTGACCAAGTAGAAGAGTGATGGGGTGCTATGCCAGATGACCTGGCCTCCACAGTCACCAGACCTGAACCCAATCGAGATGGTTTGGGGTGAGCTGGACCGCCAAGTGAAGGCAAAAGGGCCAACAAGTGCTAAGCATCTCTGGGAACTCCTTCAAGATTGTTGGAAGACCATTTCCGGTGACTACCTCTTGAAGCTCATCAAGAGAATGCCAAGAGTGTGCAAAGCAGTTATCAAAGCAAAAGGTGGCTACTTTGAAGAACCTAGAATATAAGACATATTTCCAGTTGTTTCACACTTTTTTGTTAAGTATATAATTCCACATGTGTTAATTCATAGTCTTGATGCCTTCAGTGTGAATGTACAATTTTCATAGTCATGAAAATACAGAAAAATCTTTAAATGAGGTGTGTCCAAACTTTTGGTCTGTACTGTATATATATTCATACCTTTGTATGTGGAATGTATAGTTCAACAAATTTGTGAATGTTAGAGTGAAATAGCAGCTGCTCATTTACTTCATCTGCTAAGTGTGATTTGTGTGACAGAGGCCTCATTTCATGTATGTTTGAAAAAAAATGTTTCTTTATGTGAAGGTACAAAAATATATTTAATTCTGAGAAAATTATGATACATAAATAAGTATTATCTACATAATATATGTATACATTTCTAGATTTCTTTAGTAATTATTTCTTGATTTAGCTAATAGTGGATAAGGGCAACCACACATCAAAATGGTTTACAAAGCAAATTTACATTTAGAATAATTTTTCCACATGATAATTTTATAGTATTCAAGGTTATTATTTTTTAATGGTTACCTAAATAGGTACACATCTCTTCAGACAAATATATGCTACACATTGATATGAAATTTATGCAAAATATTTATAGAAGAATAATTATTTTTAATTTAGTTCTGATATATAAATTATTTTATAAAATAATAATTTTTGGCATTAAGGAGGGAAATGTGTTTTTGATCCTGATTACATAATCACATTTGATCGATACTTATTTTTCACACATTTTTAATAAAGGAAAAATAGTAATAAGGTACAATGGTATAACAAAGAATGGGTTATATGCAAAGTTGCATAATTTAATCATTTTTGGTAATACAATGTTATGACAAATATGAAATCATCCAGATAATTGAAATCTTAGAGTATTTTTATGGAGAATATAATTACTCTGCATTTGTAATTAACATAAAAAGGCATTATTATTATTATTATTTTTAGTCTTAATTTTAATCTTCATTTTTAAATTTTATTCTTACTTATTTTCCATTTTTCATTTTTAATTCTCATTTTTTTTATTTTATTTCAGCTCCATATCTCAATTGAGAAAGCACATTAATATTTAATAAAGTAATGTCTAGTACAAGAATATTGCTTCATTAAATACAATGATATGGTTCCAATATAAGAAGAAAAAATGTTTCAATTTTCTGAGTAAACACAACAAGTCATTCTTTCATTCCTTCATTCTTATATTTATTCATTTTGGTTCAGGAGTATACATTCTTTGGTATTATTGGTTTAATAAAGATATAGACACTTGTTGTTTCAAAACACACTGATACCTATGGGTTGGAAAAGGTAATTACACAAAAATATTCTATCACATGAAGAACTTGATTAATAATGAATTACTATCTATTATTGTTTTATTATTCCTAACATAATTAATTTTAATATTTTGATAATAATTAGATGGATATTATTGATTGCTATGGTACGCTGTGATATTATAGGTTAGGAAAATTGCCAGATTTGGTATCAGATTAGGGAATGAAGACTTCAATCAAGACATCGCAATTATGAATTCTATCTTAATAAAGACTTTTAATATTTAAAAATCATAGAGACTCTCAAAAGTTACAAGAAGAAGCAACCGATATCCGGAAATCTCAGAAGTTAAAGATGTTGTGAATGCTGAGTGTTATAATAGACTGTGTCAAATACATTCACACAGTGGCGTTCCCCAAGCAGCCTGGGAACAAGGAGGATAGGTGAGTAGGAGGTTGCGGCGGCAGAGGAGCGGGTTGCGGCAGTGGAGGAGCAGGGCACACGCAGTAGCCCCTGCCGCAGCTACTACATGTGCCCGCTGCTAAAGGAACATGAATATTCCCTCTTCTCCACGCCCATGGGCGTGGAGAAGAGGGAATATTCATTCTCTTCAGCAGTGGGCATGGAGGAGCGCTGAGCCGCGACTCCTGTCAGTGCCCGCTGCTAAAGAGGAAGCATATTCACGCTTCTTCACGCACATAGTCCCGGTGTGGAGAGGAGTGAATGTGCCGGCAGCAGCAGCAGCTCACCTCAGCAACTGAGAGCGCGCGCTGCTCAGATGCCGACATGAGCTGCTGCAGACAGGACTCAGCGATGGAGCAGAGGTGAGGAAGGAAGGTGAGTATAAGTGTTTATTGTTTTATGTGTGCAGTGATTGGGGATTGAGGAGGCCACACATACCAGGATACTTGTGTAGCACCCTGAGGATTCGGCTGCTACAGGGGTATTGCACCTCAACCCAGAGGTGTGATATTCCACTCCCGGGTAAGGATGGAGTGTGGAACTGAGCTCGGTAGGCTGCATGCACTACACACATCCCATTTCCGAGGAACAGGCCGACGGTACTCCCACTTAGAAATGTGCAGGTACGACCGAGTCTGTTCCTGGCTGGAGTGGGAGGGGGGTGGTACATCCCAAGTAGTGTAGGGGCAGATAGGGGGAGCAGCCTGGGTAAAGATAGGAGCTCATTGGGTGCTGGTCACCTGAGCTCACACATAGAGGGTGTATATAAGGTGGGCACCAACTAAGAACAGGGTCAGTTGCAGAGAGAAAGTCAGCGAGCAGAGGAGAAGAGAGACCCAGAGTGAGAGAGGAGAGAGAGAGACCCAGAGGGGAAAGCAGAGAAGAGGACTCCAAGAACCCAAATTAAATCCCCGGGTGAAGAGTCGGCACAGGGTACCGGAACCCAAGCTGGTGGGGGCAAAAACACTCCCCAGCCAGAGACCGGAGACCGTGGGCAGCGTTTGTCACGGTCACCCACCACATCCACCACGAAGGCATACCACGAGGAGGGTCAGGGAACCCAAGGCCAAGGGTCTCCCAACAGAAGGCCCGAGGGAGCTGGACCTGGGTGGATCAATAGTGGGGACGGCCAGAGAAAGGACAGAAGGAGAGCTCAGGGTCACGCTCCGGACTTATTTGGGGGTTGGCTGGATCCAGAACCTGGTGGACGCAGCACGGCTCGGGAGGTCACTCGAAGCTGGAGTGACCAGAACATCAGCAGTGAGTAAACATCCTAAACTGCATAACCCGACTCTGTCTCTGATTGCCGTCTACACTGCATCACCACAACTCCCATCCTCTGTACCTGATCCCCCTGAGGCTATACCCCACCCGTTGGGGGTTATATCACCAAAGCTGCACCTACACCACCAGCCTCAGCGGACCCTGCTGCAGCGGCGGCCATAGTGACCGCAATACAACGGGTGGCGTAGTCGACATTAAGAACTTAGTAACATCTGTAGGACTGCCACATACAACTGAGTTTGACACCCTGGGCACGGACCGGGTCACAGCCACTCGGAAGACTACAACTCCCATCTGATCCGGCTCCGGATATTCCCCCTAAAGAATATGGCCCAGGGGGCGCGTCACTTGCATTGAGGAGGCCACACATACCAGGAGTGGGGGATTGAGGAGGCCACACTTACCAGGATTGGGGGATTGAGGAGGCCACACTTACCAGGATTGGGGGATTGAGGAGGCCACACTTACAAGGATTGGGGGATTGAGGAGGCCACACATACCAGGATTGGGGGATTGAGGAGGCCACACATACCAGGGATTGTGGGGGCCACACATACCAGGGATTGTGGGATTGAGGGGGCCACACATACCAGGATGGGGAAATTTACCAGTAACTGCTGCATTTCCCATCCTAGGCTTATACCAAAGTCAATAGGTTTTCCCATTTTTATGTGGTAAAATTAGGGGCCTCGGCTTATTTTCGGGTCGGCTTATTTAAAATATACGGTATTTTAAAATCAGTGAGTACGTGGTGCCCATAATACTGCAGGACTGTGGCATTATACTATATGGGCTGCATTTTACCCTATGGGGTGTGTAATATACTGTATGGAGGACTATGGGCAGTGCATTATATTCTATGGAGGACAATATGAAGTTCATTATACTATATGGAGGATTATGGGGGGCACATTATACTATATGGGGGTAGCATTATACTATATGGAAGATTATGGGGGAGCCTTATACTATATGGAGGATTATGGGGGCGCATTATACTATATGGAAGATTATCGGTGGTGTATTATACTATATGGAAGGCTATGTTGGGCCATTATAATATTTGAGGGCTATGTGGGGGGCCATTATACTGTATGAAAGCAATTATACAGTGTGAAGGTGTGTGTGGGGTCCATTATACTGTTTGGAGGGCTGTGTGGGGGCCATGAGAGTGTATGGAGGCTAATGTGGAGGAATGCACCATGGGGGTATCATACTGTGTTTGGGGGGCACTTTTGTTGGCATCATACTTTATGGGGCAATGAAAGAGAAGGAATCTACAACTTCAAAAGGAGGAAAATTACTATGGAAAGTTATGAGATCTGCTCTTCTGTGACACAGACAAATATTTTTTTTTGGGGGGGGGGGGGGCCCAATTAGAGCTTCTGCTATGGGGCCCCATGACTTCTATGTACGCCCCTGCATTCACATCACTGATAACCACGACTACAGAGGACGATGATCCTATATGAACTGGGTTGTGTTCAAGTTTTCATCACGTTCCAGTGGTTTCCTATCACATGAAAGCTGCTGAATAATGAAGGAGTGTCAGAAAGCTGCCAGCCTGACATATGTGCCCTGTACATTAAGGACTGAGTACTGGTTATGGTGCTATATAAAGCTGGGAAGTGTCAAGCTAACCCTTGCTTTGCTGACCAAAGATGTCACATCTGTTCCAAAAGTGACACGAGACCAGTGCGGATGACACGGAGGATTCCAGAATATCCAACGTAAGTCCAGGTGACATCACACAGATATTAAAGCTACATTTCATCCATGGACTTTGTTTTCTTATCAATTGACACACATGATCTTTCTAATAAAGAGTACAGTTTATGGACCGAACAATGATGAATACAATTATGGACTGTACAATATCTACACACTATAATTTATTTCAAAGGAGTTTTCATCTAAAGACTGTTATAAAAGAACCAAGAAGAAGACGAGACGAAGACCCGATGACATCAGATGATGACGATTGAACCCGCGATTGCTTCAATTTAGATTTAGGGAAGTATCATTATACATGTTAAATGAATAATAGTCACGGCTTACCATAACATGAATTCACATCATTATGCTATTGAATACATATAACAATAAACTGATATTGATATTAATATTATTATTATGGACATTAAATTATATTGTCAAGGAAGAAGAAAAGAAAAATGATCCTGTTATCCTAATGATGAACCTATCTACTTTGAGGATTTCAGTTGATGTCTGTCATCCTTCAAAAGGGGGAATTGTTAAATATTAATTACTGATATTCATTTTATTCTGAATTCTGTACCATATACTGCATAAAAATGCATCAGCCATCGTGCTAGGGTTTCTAGATGACATGTGCTATTTGTGTATTTTTAGTTCAGTGCCATATGCAGAAAACAGGTGTTATATGACCAGCTATAAAAGCCCATGTTAGAGACAAGTGGGGCTCTTGCCATTTCACAGGACACAGGACGAGAATCTATGTGTGAAGAAAACAGCTGCTGATGTAGGCCCAAAAAGACATGTTCTTTACCCGGACACATGGTGTCATCCGGACACAGTGGTGGACACAGGCAGACGCAATCTACCATCCAGGATCCCAGGGAAAGATGGGTGACTCTCAACAATAAAGCTAATTATGGACAAATGGACAATCACTTTGTAACTAACTTTTATGTAACTATTTCAATCATTCTTTTTAATGGACAATCCGAGAATAAATCAATACATTTTTTTCATAAGAATATCGTGATATAGTTTTTGATCAATCGCATCTAATAAGAAGTCCTCAATAGAAAATTATACGGAAATAAGTATTTTTTTACAGATTACCGTCAGAACTGGGGTGAGTATATAATTTAAATGATTAAAGAATGTGTCTGTTGTATTTCAAATAAAGTGTTTACTCTGTGTTTATTTAACTCTTTACTTTAATTAGGTTTGGTCATGAAAGGGTCTGTTTGACACCTTGTCAACACCAAACAAAAGAGCTAGGTGTCAGCTAATTCCATTTCAATCTTCATTAGCATTTCTATTCATGTAGTTTCTGGGGCAGCTGCGAGCTGCTATTTTTAGCCTGGGAAAGTGCTATTTGCAAACATGGTCCCTGGCTGTTATTAACAGCTCACAGCTGTTAATCACAGCCGCTACGTCCCCACGAACAGCAAGAAGCAGCGCTTTGGATGCAGCATATTCTTGCTGCGTCCAAAATGAGGTGTTCTAATGCCGCACTTTTGTTGTCGGTATATGTCAATCCACCGCATATAATAACACTTCAATCGGTCAAAATCTGCAGCATAGACCAGCGTGTCCGCTACAGAAATTTACATGCTGCGGGTGAGTTTGGGTACATGGCCACGATCAGGAGCCGCTGCAGGTTTGATGCTGCATGTTTATACAGCGTCATACCTGCAGCATCCAGATGTTACCCTACACATAATGGATGGGATCTCTAGAAATCCCATGTTCACTATGCATGCATCAGAGGCTGCGGATCATCCGTGGAGACTGACAACTTTATTCACACAGATACAGAGGACTTTATTCACACAGATACAGAGAACTTTATTCACACAGACACAGAGGACGTTATTCACACAGATACTGATGACTTTATTCACACGGATACAGAGGACTTTATTCAGACAGATACAGAGGACTTTATTCACATACATATAGAGGACTTTATTCACACAGATACATAGGACTTTATTCACACGGATACAGAGGACTTTATTCACACAGATACATAGGACTTTATTCACACTGATACAGAGGACTTTATTCACACTGATACAGAGGACTTTATTCACACAGATACAGAGGACTTTATTCACACAGATACAGAGGACTTTATTCACACGGATACAGAGGACTTTATTCACACAGATACAGAGGACTCAACCCGAGCAATGAGCCCAATGTAAGTCTATGGGAAACTCGAGCATTTTTCAGGCGGATCCCCCGGGGGTCTGCAGAGTTTCGATGGGAACAGTGCTCAAATAACATGGGAACAGCATGGGGAAGACCCCTGGAAGTATTTCTGACTCCCAGGTCACTTCTGTCAACAACGTGGTCAGAGGTATTACGCCACTATTGCGGACTCACAATAAAACATACAAAAACGAAACCAAAATGGATTTTCCTGGGAAATATGTTAAGGAATTTCCTTTCCAGGGTAATAACTTGTATGTAAAGCAAAATAAATAATCAAAAACAAAAATACTCCTCCACACCTTGGGCTATGTTCACACTAAGCATTTTTGATGCATTTTTGCACTTTTGCATTGCTTTCAACCGTGACAAATGCATTCACCAGGTAATGTCATTTTAACATTTTACAACCTTATCGGGCCATGTGGTGTGTGACACATCATCAGACACATCCTATTTTATTTATGATGGAGGGACTCTGAAAGTCACAAAGCCTATTTTTATAGGGCCATCAGGCGGCCTTTACTATTCTTAAAGGACCAGCAGTCGGCCCTCACTATTCTTAGAGAGCCATCACCCGGCTATGCTTTATTGTTCCCATTACTAAATAGTGGGTCTCCTATACTGTTATTGCGTATGCAGTTAGTGGCAGGGCTGCCCAAAATTTGGACACACCCCAATACCCCTTTTGAAGAGACTTAGAGGAGGGCCTCCTGAAACCAATGTTCCCATTATTAGGAAGTAGGTCTACCATTGTGTTTGCCTATGCAGTGAATGCAAGGGTTGCCAAAAATTTGGAGGCACTCCAATGCCCCTTGGAAGAGACGTAGAGGTCAGAGGGCCTCCTGAAAACAATGTTCCCATTATTAGGAAGTGGGTCTCCCATTGTGTTTGCCTATGCAGTGAATGCAAGGGCTGCCAAAAATTGGGAGGCACTCCAATGCCCCTTGGAAGAGACGTGGAGGAGGGCCTCATAAAAAAATGTTCCCATTAGAAAGGAGCGGGCCTCCTATACTTGAAATGCCCATGCACTAAGTGTATGGGTTGACAAACATTTACCCCTGGGGGGTATATATGAACATACTGTATACATTTTTTTTTTACGGGCATCATAAACAACACCCTTTAAAAAAATTAGGTGGATGTTGCATCACGGACCACGGTCACCCTGGTGATATGGTGGTGGAGGATGAGGAGAAAGAGGAGGACAAGAGCAAATAGCCAAAATCAGGAAGCGTATACCCATGTGTGGGTGTGAGGAGATGCATGGGAATACACCTCACGAAAAAAGACACTGGATTTGAGTTTATGTTACGCTGCTATCATTCGGAGGTGTTGAGAAGTCTGGCCCAATCAAGCCCTTGTTTATTTTATAAGAGTCAGCCTGTCAGCATTTTCAGTTGACAGGCGGATGCGCTTATCAGTTATAATTCCACCAGCGGCACTAAAAACCCGCTCTGATAAAACGCTGGTGGCAGGGCAGGCCAAGACCTCCAAGGCGTAGAGAGCCAGTTCATTCCACATATCCAGCTTGGATACCCAATAATTATAAGGCACAGAGGAATCACGGAGGACGTTGGAACGGTCGGTAAAGCACTCCCTCAGCATCTTCCCAAACTTTGCACTCCTTGTGAGAGTACCCTGCATCTCAGGGCCTGTGCGATGGGAGGGGCTGAGAAAATTCTCCCAGAACTTTGACAGTGTTTCCCTGCCTCTGCTGGATTGAAGTTGTGTCTCTCCTGTAGTCCTTGGTTGTCCAGCGAACTGTGACCTCTGCCGCCAGCGTTTTCAGATGGGAATTTTTTTAATAGTTCTGCAACAAGGGCCTTCTGGTACAGCCCCATTTTTGTAGACCTGTCCGCCTCAGGAATAAGAGATATAAAGTTCTCCTTGTAGCGTGGGTCTAGAAGTGTCACCAACCAGTAATGACTGTCACCCAAAATTTTGAAAACGCGAGGGTCATGGGAAAGGCAGCGTAACATAAACTTAGCCATGTGTGCCAGACTGCTAACAGGCAAGACTTCCGAGTCCTCACCAAAAGGATGACTGACCATGCTCTCCTCCTCCTCCTCCTCTCTGTCCTCTGGCCATCCACGCTGAACAGACGGTATTACAGCTGTGCAGATAGTACCGTCTATAGCGGTACTACTAGCTCCTGTTCTTCCTCCTCCTCCTCTTCCTCATTGTCACCCAATCCACATTGGGATGAGATGAGGCTGGGCTGTGTGTAATCACCCTGTATGATTCCTTGATCCATATTATCGTGCTCCGCCTGCAATGCATCCTCTTTGATTGTGAGCAGAGGTCATTTCAGAAGGCAGAGAAGAGGGATGGTGACGCTAATTATGGCATCATCATCGCTCACCATCTTAGTGGAGTCCTCAAAGTTTTGGAGGATGGTACATATGTCTGACATCCATGTCCACTCCTGAGGTCTTATGTGTGGAGTCTGAACTGAATACCGACGGCCTTGATGCTGGTAATCAACAACGGCCCTCTTCTGCTCACAAATCCTCCCAACATCTGCAGTGTAGAGTTCCAATGCGTGGGGACATCACACACCAGTCTGTGAGCCGGAAGCTGAAAATACTGCTGAAACACGGCATGGGCGGAAGCTGTAGGTGAGTCTCTAAAATGGGCACACAGGCGGCGTACTTTAACAAGCAGATCCAGCAGCTCCAGGTAGGATTTGAGAAACCACTGAACCACGAGGTTAAGCACATGGGCCAGGCATGGTACGTGTGTGAGCTCTCCTCGCCTCGGAGCCGCCACCAGGTTCCGGCCATTGTCACACACGACCATGCCTGGCTGTAGGTTCTGTCCACAACTCTTCAGGATTGTGCGGTTTGTCACCTAAGCATATTAGCTTCAGCACAGCCTGTTTCCTCT
This sequence comes from Phyllobates terribilis, assembly GCF_046119375.1. Classification (NCBI taxonomy): domain Eukaryota; kingdom Metazoa; phylum Chordata; class Amphibia; order Anura; family Dendrobatidae; genus Phyllobates; species Phyllobates terribilis. The sequence continues at coordinate 14,386,576 of NW_027362789.1, read as the reverse complement.
TGGCCGAGGCAGTGCTGCAGTGCTTCTAGCTTGTGACCGATGTGGTCATTTCGGAGATGGAGGCTGAAGAGGAGGCTGATGTGCAGGAACTGTAGACTGTGGGGGCAACCCTGATTGACCTAGGGCCCGCAATCCTTGGCATCGGGAGGACATGTTCTGTCCCAAGGTCCAACTGGGTCCTGGCTTCCACTATATTAACCCAGTGTGCCGTCAGCGAGATGTACCGTCCCTGCCCACAAGCACTTGTCCACGTGTCCGTGGTTAGGTGGACTTTCCCGGTAACTGCGTTGTTGAGGGCACGGCTAATGTTTTGGGACACGTGCTTGTGTAATGTGGGGACGGCACACCGGGAGAAATAGTGGTGGCTGGGGACCGGGTACCGAGGGACGGCTGCCGCCATCAGGTTGCGGAATCCTTCTGTCTCCACGAGCATAAAAGGCAACATTTCGAGCGCAAGCAGTCGTGTAATGTGGGAATTTAGTATTGTGGCCTGTGGGGCGTTGGCTGCGTATTTGCGCTTGCGTTCCAAGGACTGAGGTATGGACAACTGAACGCTGCGCTGGGACAAGGACGTGCTTCCTGATGCTGCTACTTGAGAGTGTGCAACGACAGGTGCAGGGCAGGAGGCATCTTCGCATGCACCATGGACAGGAGATTGGCTTGCAAGCACAACAGCGAAAGAGTCAATGGTGCCACCCGCTGACACTGTTCCTTGTCCCGGGGGTTCGGCCCACAAAGTCGGGTACTTTGCTGCCATGTGCCTGATCATGCTGGTGGTGGTCAGGCTGCTAGTTTTGCCAACCCTGCTGATGCTGGCCTGGCAGGTGGTGCAAATAGCCTTTTGGGGGTTGTCGGCGGAGTCTTTAAAAAACAACCAGACTCGGGAAGACCTAACAGTTGTACTGGCAACTTGCTTCGTGCTGGTGTTATGGGGAGCGGTTGCCTGCCTTCTGTCTGCGGCCACCACACTGCTTCTTCCTGCCTGTTGGGGTACTCTGCCTCCCTCCACCTGTATGCTCCTGTCCTCCTGCCATGTTGGGTCAGTTACTATATCATCCACCACCTCGTCTTCCACTTCCGCACCCTGTTCCTCCTCCTGACTTTCTGGCAATTGTGTCTCATTATCGTCCACCTCTTGTGACACTTTCCCACCGTAGCCTTCATGTGACCGTGGCTGCTCAAATATTTGGGTATCGCTACCTGCGATCTCCTCTTGCCCCACTTCAAGTGGACCGGGCGAGAGGCCTGAATCTATAAATGGAAAAGTGAACAGCTCTTCAGAGTGTCCAAGTGTGGCATCATTTGTCTCTGGGCACTCGGCCTGGTGGGAGGAAGGAGGATCAGGGTGAATATGCGGTCCAGACTCATGGCTACTGAGACTTGACCGTGTGGAAGACATGATGGTGGTGGTGGCTAAGTGACTGAAAGCATTATCCGCTATCCAACCAACAACCTTTTGACACTGCTCTGGGTTCAATAGTGGTGTGCTGCGGTCCCCTAGGAATTGGGACAGGAAGGTCAGGCGATAAGATTTGGGTGTTTGTTGTGGCACAATTTCAGCTTGCCCACTGCCTCGGCATGCACCATCACCATCACGTCCAGTTCCCCGTCCCTTGCCACGCGCCTTGCCCATTTTAAATGGAGGACAATATCTTCCACGCTCACTACAAATGGCTGAATTTGGAGCGAAGTTATAAGTAATCCATGTGATGGAGAAACCACAGTTTTAAATACCTGGCCTGTAGGTAACTATTTTAAACAGCAAACCGATGCCAATAACTTTGCTGACACACTGAAAAAAAATTTGAATGGAGACCAAAAATGGCAGTATTTTCAGCGCAATTATATGTAATCCGTGTGACGGACAAACCACAGTTTTAAATAGCTGGATTTTTAGCGCTGTAAAGGATCTGGCTGTATTCTGTAGTGCTAACAAGCAAATGGCACAAAAAAAGTGTTCTCTGGATTGCTTTTTAAGCAAATAATAAGGATTAAGATCCCCAAAAAAATATTCCTGGCCTCTGAGACCTGGGCCTTTGTCTAGAAATATCTAACATCCGCAGAAGGCAGAACTGGAATGGAGCCTCTTGTGCTATATGCACTGCTGTCTGCAATATATCCTGCCTGCCTATATACGCTGCCTGTCTGATATCTCTGCAGATGGATTAGTCCTCAGAAGGACTGTTTGTTGAGATGGATATGTGTAATGTACTTGTTTTCTTCCTACACTACCTAATACACAACCAAATCTCTCCCTAGCTCAGCAGCACCTGTCCCTACACTGCCTGATTGCGGAGTAGACTGACGAGCACAGCGGCGCCAGGTCTGATATAGACCTGATAACGCTGTGCGGCCAACCAATCACTGTAATGCCACAACCAACATGGCTGCGGCATTACAGTGAGTGGCAGGCAATCCCTGCATGTTCATTGGCTCTGTAAAGAGCGCCAAAAATGCAGAGAGGCGACCCGAGCATCCGCCCGAGCATCTCGCAAGTACGTGGCGAGCTCCGAGCATCTTGAGCACTGAGATGCTCGGGCGAGTACCGAGTACTTGCGAGTATGCTCGATCATCACTAATACAGAGGACTTTATTCACACAGACACATAGGACTTTATTCACACAGACACATAGGACTTTATTCACACAGACACAGAGGACTTTATTCACAAAGATACTGAGGACTTTATTCACACAGATATAGAGGACTTTATTCACACAGATACAGAGGACTTTATTCACACAGACACAGTGGACTTTATTCACACAGACACAGAGGACTTTATTCACACAGACACATAGGACTTTATTCACACAGATACAGTAGACTTTATTCACACAGATACATAGGACTTTATTCACACAGACACAGAGGACTTTATTCACACAGATACAGAGGGCTTTATTCACACAGATACAGAGGACTTTATTCACACAGACACAGAGGACTTTATTCACACAGACACAGAGGACTTTATTCACACAGATACAGTAGACTTTATTCACACAGATACATAGGACTTTATTCACACAGATACATAGGACTTTATTCACACAGACACAGAGGACTTTATTCACACAGACACATAGGACTTTATTCACAGATACAGTAGACTTTATTCACACAGACACAGAGGACTTTATTCACACAAACACATAGGACTTTATTCACACAGATACAGTAGACTTTATTCACACAGATACATAGGACTTTATTCACACAGACACAGAGGACTTTATTCACACAGATACAGAGGGCTTTATTCACACAGATACAGAGGACTTTATTCACACAGATACAGAGGACTTTATTCACACAGACACATAGGACTTTATTCACAGATACAGTAGACTTTATTCACACAGACACAGAGGACTTTATTCATACAGACACATAGGACTTTATTCACACAGATACAGTAGACTTTATTCACACAGATACATAGGACTTTATTCACACAGACACAGAGGACTTTATTCACACAGATACAGAGGGCTTTATTCACACAGATACAGAGGACTTTATTCACACAGACACAGAGGACTTTATCTGCACAGACACAGAGGACTTTATTCGCACAGACACAGAGGACTTTATTCACACACATACAGTAGACTTTATTCACACAGATACATAGGACTTTATTCACACAGACACAGAGGACTTTATTCACACAGATACAGAGGACTTTATTCACACAGACACAGAGGACTTTATTCACACAGACACAGAGGACTTTATTCACACAGACACATAGGACTTTATTCACACAGATACAGTAGACTTTATTCACACAGATACATAGGACTTTATTCACACAGATACAGAGGACTTTATTCACACACAGAGGACTTTATTCGCACAGATACAGAGGACTTTATTCGCACAGATACAGAGGACTTTATTCACACAGACACAGAGGACTTTATTCACACAGACACATAGGACTTTATTCACACAGATACAGTAGACTTTATTCACACAGATACATAGGACTTTATTTACACAGATACAGAGGACTTTATTCACACAGACACAGAGGACTTTATTCACACAGACACATAGGACTTTATTCACAGATACAGTAGACTTTATTCACACAGACACAGAGGACTTTATTCACACAGATACAGTAGACTTTATTCACACAGATACATAGGACTTTATTCACACAGACACAGAGGACTTTATTCACACAGACACAGAGGACTTTATTCACACAGATACAGTAGACTTTATTCACACAGATACATAGGAGTTTATTCACACAGACACAGAGGACTTTATTCACACAAACACATAGGACTTTATTCACAGATACAGTAGACTTTATTCACACAGATACATAGGACTTTATTCACACAGATACAGAGGACTTTATTCACACACAGAGGACTTTATTCGCACAGATACAGAGGACTTTATTCACACAGACACAGAGGACTTTATTCACACAGACACAGAGGACTTTATTCACACAGACACATAGGACTTTATTCACACAGATACAGTAGACTTTATTCACACAGATACATAGGACTTTATTCACACAGATACAGTAGACTTTATTCACACAGACACATAGGACTTTATTTACACAGATACAGAGGACTTTATTCACACAGACACAGAGGACTTTATTCACACAGACACATAGGACTTTATTCACAGATACAGTAGACTTTATTCACACAGACACAGAGGACTTTATTCACACAGACACATAGGACTTTATTCACACAGATACAGTAGACTTTATTCACACAGATACATAGGACTTTATTCACACAGACACAGAGGACTTTATTCACACAGATACAGAGGGCTTTATTCACACAGATACAGAGGACTTTATTCACACAGACACATAGGACTTTATTCACAGATACAGTAGACTTTATTCACACAGGCACAGATGACTTTATTCATACAGACACATAGGACTTTATTCACACAGATACAGTAGACTTTATTCACACAGATACATAGGACTTTATTCACACAGATACAGTAGACTTTATTCACACAGACACATAGGACTTTATTTACACAGATACAGAGGACTTTATTCACACAGACACAGAGGACTTTATTCACACAGACACAGAGGACTTTATTCACACAGACACATAGGACTTTATTCACAGATACAGTAGACTTTATTCACACAGGCACAGATGACTTTATTCATACAGACACATAGGACTTTATTCACACAGATACAGTAGACTTTATTCACACAGATACATAGGACTTTATTCACACAGACACAGAGGACTTTATTCACACAGATACATAGGACTTTATTCACACAGACACAGAGGACTTTATTCGCACAGATACAGAGGACTTTATTCACACAGACACAGAGGACTTTATTCACACAGACACAGAGGACTTTATTCACACAGACACATAGGACTTTATTCACACAGATACAGTAGACTTTATTCACACAGATACATAGGACTTTATTCACACAGATACAGTAGACTTTATTCACACAGACACATAGGACTTTATTTACACAGATACAGAGGACTTTATTCACACAGACACATAGGACTTTATTCACAGATACAGTAGACTTTATTCACACAGACACATAGGACTTTATTCACAGATACAGTAGACTTTATTCACACAGACACAGAGGACTTTATTCACACAAACACATAGGACTTTATTCACACAGATACAGTAGACTTTATTCACACAGATACATAGGACTTTATTCACACAGACACAGAGGACTTTATTCACACAGATACAGAGGGCTTTATTCACACAGATACAGAGGACTTTATTCACACAGATACAGAGGACTTTATTCACACAGACACATAGGACTTTATTCACAGATACAGTAGACTTTATTCACACAGACACAGAGGACTTTATTCATACAGACACATAGGACTTTATTCACACAGATACAGTAGACTTTATTCACACAGATACATAGGACTTTATTCACACAGACACAGAGGACTTTATTCACACAGATACAGAGGGCTTTATTCACACAGATACAGAGGACTTTATTCACACAGACACAGAGGACTTTATCTGCACAGACACAGAGGACTTTATTCGCACAGACACAGAGGACTTTATTCACACACATACAGTAGACTTTATTCACACAGATACATAGGACTTTATTCACACAGACACAGAGGACTTTATTCACACAGATACAGAGGACTTTATTCACACAGACACAGAGGACTTTATTCACACAGACACAGAGGACTTTATTCACACAGACACATAGGACTTTATTCACACAGATACAGTAGACTTTATTCACACAGATACATAGGACTTTATTCACACAGATACAGAGGACTTTATTCACACACAGAGGACTTTATTCGCACAGATACAGAGGACTTTATTCGCACAGATACAGAGGACTTTATTCACACAGACACAGAGGACTTTATTCACACAGACACATAGGACTTTATTCACACAGATACAGTAGACTTTATTCACACAGATACATAGGACTTTATTTACACAGATACAGAGGACTTTATTCACACAGACACAGAGGACTTTATTCACACAGACACATAGGACTTTATTCACAGATACAGTAGACTTTATTCACACAGACACAGAGGACTTTATTCACACAGATACAGTAGACTTTATTCACACAGATACATAGGACTTTATTCACACAGACACAGAGGACTTTATTCACACAGACACAGAGGACTTTATTCACACAGATACAGTAGACTTTATTCACACAGATACATAGGAGTTTATTCACACAGACACAGAGGACTTTATTCACACAAACACATAGGACTTTATTCACAGATACAGTAGACTTTATTCACACAGATACATAGGACTTTATTCACACAGATACAGAGGACTTTATTCACACACAGAGGACTTTATTCGCACAGATACAGAGGACTTTATTCACACAGACACAGAGGACTTTATTCACACAGACACAGAGGACTTTATTCACACAGACACATAGGACTTTATTCACACAGATACAGTAGACTTTATTCACACAGATACATAGGACTTTATTCACACAGATACAGTAGACTTTATTCACACAGACACATAGGACTTTATTTACACAGATACAGAGGACTTTATTCACACAGACACAGAGGACTTTATTCACACAGACACATAGGACTTTATTCACAGATACAGTAGACTTTATTCACACAGACACAGAGGACTTTATTCACACAGACACATAGGACTTTATTCACACAGATACAGTAGACTTTATTCACACAGATACATAGGACTTTATTCACACAGACACAGAGGACTTTATTCACACAGATACAGAGGGCTTTATTCACACAGATACAGAGGACTTTATTCACACAGACACATAGGACTTTATTCACAGATACAGTAGACTTTATTCACACAGGCACAGATGACTTTATTCATACAGACACATAGGACTTTATTCACACAGATACAGTAGACTTTATTCACACAGATACATAGGACTTTATTCACACAGATACAGTAGACTTTATTCACACAGACACATAGGACTTTATTTACACAGATACAGAGGACTTTATTCACACAGACACAGAGGACTTTATTCACACAGACACAGAGGACTTTATTCACACAGACACATAGGACTTTATTCACAGATACAGTAGACTTTATTCACACAGGCACAGATGACTTTATTCATACAGACACATAGGACTTTATTCACACAGATACAGTAGACTTTATTCACACAGATACATAGGACTTTATTCACACAGACACAGAGGACTTTATTCACACAGATACAGAGGGCTTTATTCACACAGATACAGAGGACTTTATTCACACAGATACAGAGGGCTTTATTCACACAGACACAGAGGACTTTATTCGCACAGATACAGAGGACTTTATTCACACAGACACAGAGGACTTTATTCACACAGACACAGAGGACTTTATTCACACAGACACAGAGGACTTTATTCACACAGACACATAGGACTTTATTCACACAGATACAGTAGACTTTATTCACACAGATACATAGGACTTTATTCACACAGACACAGAGGACTTTATTCACACAGATACAGAGGACTTTATTCACACAGACACAGAGGACTTTATTCACACAGACACAGAGGACTTTATTCACACAGACACAGAGGACTTTATTCACACAGACACATAGGACTTTATTCACACAGACACAGAGGACTTTATTCACACAGACACAGAGGACTTTATTCACACAGATACAGTAGACTTTATTCACACAGATACATAGGACTTTATTTACACAGATACAGAGGACTTTATTCACACAGACACAGAGGACTTTATTCACACAGATACAGAGGACTTTATTCACACAGACACAGAGGACTTTATTCGCACAGACACAGAGGACTTTATTCACACACATACAGTAGACTTTATTCACACAGATACATAGGACTTTATTCACACAGACACATAGGACTTTATTCACACAGATACAGTGGACTTTATTCACACAGATACAGAGGACTTTATTCACACAGATACAGAGGACTTTATTCACACAGATACATAGGACTTTATTCACACAGATACAGAGGACTTTATTCACACAGATACAGAGGACTTTATTCACACAGACACAGAGGACTTTATTCACACAGACACAGAGGACTTTATTCACACAGACACAGAGGACTTTATTCACACAGATACAGAGGACTCTATTCACACAGATACAGAGGACTTTTCAGGTTCTTATTTGAGGCATTATCAGAGACTAGGTGTTGTAGCTAATCAGAAGTGCAGGTACAGAACACGATGCCCAGGAGACACAGTGACTCCATCTCATCCGTATAACAAGGAGCCGTCAGCGAACAGGACAGATTCTCGCTTTTTCTGCTTTCAGACAGCTATCCATATATCTATTATCTATCTATCTATCTATCTATCTATCTATCTATCTATCTATCTATCTGTCTATCTATCATTTATCTATTATCTATCAGACTATGTATCTATTATCTATCTATCTATCTATTATCTGTATATCTATCTATCCATGTATCTATTTATCTATCTATCAGTCTATGTATCTATCTATCTATTATCTGTATATCTATCTATCCATGTATCTACTCCAAAAATAAAGGACAGCATTCCTTGTAGAAAACATAATGTGGTTTCATGGCCCATAAGGGCTAGTGGCGATGTTTTGGCTCTGATTTGAGCCTTTCTCAAGCAGTGAATAAGTGAAGTTACATTATATAAATAGTCATCCGTCAGATAATCAATGATATAAATAAAGTGCATAAGTGCTTTACAGAACCAAAATGCCTAGTACAAAAGACATGTGCAAACCTCATTGTATATTTATAAATAAAGTGCTGGTAATACACGGATTGCAGATTTACACAAAACACACATTACATTTAATTGCAATCAAGTACCAGATGCGTAGCTTTCAATAATCTAAGATAACATGACTCACCCCATTGGATCATATAATCCAGCGCCAAAACTCGGCATCTATCAAATGCTACCACGCATGTCAGAGTCAGCGGGGTGTCCTGGCCGGGCAGGCGCTCTAAGCACCTGTGTGCATCCTGCGCCATGATTGTTGAAGTAAGACTCTCAAATCGTACTGCGCATGTCACAGGCTGCTTCAGCACCACAGGAAGTGCTGCGCCTGACACAGACTGTCAAAAAATTCCCACGCAGCAGTAGTGCCGTAAGTGAGATCGCGCTCCTGTCAGTGTATCGCGGCTGCAGAATAGAGACGTCACATTTTCTGATGTGGCCGTTATATTCATGAGATCGATGTGGGACACTCACAATATGGACTACGGTGGACAGTGAAGATTATGGTCGTTTATTATTTTATCTTTATTTCAGGAGACAATGGCTTCAGGGATTAGGTGTAAGGTGAGTATATGGCGTGTTTTTATTTTTTGTAGGGGACGAAGGCATCGGGGACAAGGTGTAGGTGAGTATAATCTGTTTTTTTTATTTTAATATTTTTTTGTTCATTTCGACATTTGTTTTTTTTACTTTCAGCACAGGCGCCGCTGACAAGAGACTGCTGCATCAATCCAGCGGCGCCTGTGCTCCCTATTTTCTATGACAGCAGGCGCCGGCTGATGGGGATAGTAGTTCCATCAGCCGTCACCTATGACCTGCAGTAAGCTTTTTACCGCAGGTCACTGTCACAACTGTGGGATCATGCTGATCAGCATGATCCCACAGCGCTCTGACCATGATAACTATGTTACCGCCAATCAGAGCCTGAGTTTCCTGCGCTGTCACGCAGATGACAGCCCGTGAAACACCCGAACCTGGACTCGAACAGTAACATGGACTTCCCGAGAAAGTCCGTGTTCAGGGTCCGTGCCCGAACAGTAGTTGTTCGGTACGGACCCCAAACATTACTGTTCGGAATCGCCCATCACTATTCATAATCTCTATCTACGTAACACCACCATATTCCAGGAGAATCATACATACAATTCTCACTATTATTGCCGGCTTCTCGTAAATCCCCTATATTGTAATAAGGTACTTTAAAGCACATGTCAGCAGGATTGTGCTAATTAAACTACATACACTGTCTGATGGGCGACATTACACTGATTAACATGATACCTTGGTTGATGAAATCCGTCCTGTGGTTCTTGTGTAATCTTTACTTTTAGTTTGGAGATAATGATATGCTCGTGCTCCAGGGCGGCCTGTGGAGGGCACTCTATCTGGTGCTCTGCTTACATATTAATCATATTAATCTGTATGCTCTTATTGCAGATCACTGATCGATCACTGACCTGCCTTCTATTTTACATACTACTAGATGCATTATGTAGAACAGGAGCAGACATAAAACACTCTTCCAATTTTTCACAAGCCCTAATAGCATCCAGTGGCCAAACCTTGAGATCCGCCCCCTTATGTGTGATGACAATAAGAGGTTCAGCAATCTGAGAAAAAACCCTAATAAATTCCCTATAATAGTTGGCGAATCCTACAAAATGTGGCAACATTTTCAGGTCACTAGGTCAGACCCAATCTATTATGGCTTTCACCTTCCCAGGATCCATCGTAAACCCATCAGCCGATAAAATGATCCCCAGGAATGAAACTTCCTGAGCAGAAAAAAACATTTCTCAATTTTAGCAAAGAAAGAAAGAATTCTCCCTCAATCCTTATCATACAACACGGACATGTTCCTGGTGAGAATCCAAATCAGCTGAGAAAATTCTATATCATCAAGGAAAATCACAAGAAATCTCCCAATGTAATCAGAGAAATATCATTCAGAGACTTGTGAAATCCTGTTGGTGCATTGGAGAATCCAATTAATAGAGAGAAGTTGTGTCAATAGTTTATAGCACCCCGAAAACAATATATGTACAGTACAGACCAAAAGTTTGGACACACCTTCTCATTTAAAGATTTTTCTGTATTTTCATGACTATGAAAATTGTACATTCACACTGAAGGCATCAAAACTATGAATTAACACATGTGGAATTATATACTTAACAAAAAAGTGTGAAACAACTGAAAATATGTCTTATATTCTAGGTTCTTCAAAGTAGCCACCTTTTGCTTTGATGACTGTTTGGCACACTCTTGGCAATCTCTTGATGAGCTTCAAGAGGTAGTCACCGGAAATAGTCTTCCAACAATCTTGAAGGAGTTCCCACAGATGCTTAGCACTTGTTGGCCCTTTTGCCTTCACTCTGCGGTCCAGCTCACCCCAAACCATCTCGATTGGGTTCAGGTCTGGTGACTGTGGATGTCAAGTCATCTGGCGTAGCACCCCATCACTCTCCCTCTTGGTCAAGTAGCCCTTACACAGCCTGGAGGTGTGTTTGGGGTCATTGTCCTGTTGAAAAATAAATGATGGTCCAACTAAACGCAAACCGGATGGAATAGCATGCCGCTGCAAGATGCTGTGGTAGCCATGCTGGTTCAGTATGCCTTCAATTTTGAATAAATCCCCAACAGTGTCACCAGCAAAGAACCCACACACCATCACACCTCCTCCTCCATGCTTCACGGTGGGAACCAGGCATGTTGAGTCCATTCGTTCACCTTTTCTGCGTCGCACAAAGACACGGTGGTTGGAACCAAAGATCTCAAATTTGGACTCATCAGACCAAAGCACAGATTTCCACTGGTCTAATGTCCATTCCTTTTGTTCTTTAGCCCAACAAGTCTCTTCTGCTTGTTGCCTGTCCTTAACAGTGGTTTCCTAGCAGCTATTTTACCATGAAGGCCTGCTGCACAAAGTCTCCTCTTAACAGTTGCTGAAGAGATGTGTCTGCTGCTAGAACTCTGTGTGGCATTGACCTGGTCTCTAATCTGAGCTGCTGTTAACCTGCGATTTCTGAGGCTGGTGACTCGGATAAACTTATCCTCAGAAGCAGAGGTGACTCTTGGTCTTCCTTTCCTGGGGCGGTCCTCATGTGAGCCAGTTTCCTTGTAGCGCTTGATGGTTTTTGCAACTGCACTTGGGGACACTTTCAAAGTTTGCCCAATTTTTCGGACCAACTGACCTTCATTTCTTAAAGTAATGATGGCCACTCGTTTTTCTTTACTTAGCTGCGTTTTTCTTTCCATAATACAAATTCTAACAGTCTATTCAGTAGGACTATCAGCTGTGTATCCAACCCCATTTATAAGGCAAGAAATCCCACTTATTAAACCTGACAGGGCACACCTGTGAAGTGAAAACCATTTCCGGTGACTACCTCTTGAAGCTCATCCAGAGAATGCCAAGAGTGTGCAAAGCAGTCATCAAGCAAAAGGTGGCTACTTTGAAGAACCTAGAATATAAGACATATTTTCAGTTGTTTCACACTTTTTTGTTAAGTATATAATTCCACATGTGTTAATTAATAGTTTTGATGTCTTCAGTGTGAATGTACAATTTTCATAGTCGTGAAAATACAGAAAAATCTTTAAATGAGAAGGTGTGTCCAAACTTTTGGTCTGTACTGTATAACCATTAGTTTATGAATCTACCACTTGGGTACTTCAAACCACCATGGAAGTGGTAAGTGGTTCCGTACAGAAAACACTCATCATATAGGAAATGTACTCATGAACCAAGATACATAAAATACTTATAGATTGTAAGCTCTTACGAGCAGGATCGTCATTACACGCGGCTCCGATCCATACATTTCGTACACACGCGGCTCTGCTCCGTACACCTCGTACACACACGGCTCCGCTCCGTACACTTCGTACACACACGGCTCCGCTCCGTACACCTCGTACACACACGGCTCCTCTGCGTACACCTCGTTCAAACACGGCTCCACTCCGTACACCTCGTACACACGCGGCTCCGCTCCGTACACCTCGTACACACACGGCTCCGCTCCGTACACCTCGTACACACACGGCTCCGCTCCGTACACCTCGTGCACGCGCGGCTCCGCTCCGTACACCTCGTGCACGCGCGGCTCCGCTCCGTACACCTCGTGCACGCGTGGCTCCGCTCCGTACACCTAGTACACGCACGGCTCCGCTCCGTACACCTCGTACACACGACTCCAATCCCTACACCTCGTACACACGGTTCTGCTCCGTACACGCGGCTCCGATCCATACATTTCGTACACACACGGCTCCGCTCCGTACACTTCGTACACACACGGCTCCGCTCCGTACACCTCGTACACACACGGCTCCTCTGCGTACACCTCGTTCAAACACGGCTCCACTCCGTACACCTCGTACACACGCGGCTCCGCTCCGTACACCTCGTACACACACGGCTCCGCTCCGTACACCTCGTACACACACGGCTCCGCTCCGTACACCTCGTGCACGCGCGGCTCCGCTCCGTACACCTCGTGCACGCGCGGCTCCGCTCCGTACACCTCGTGCACGCGTGGCTCCGCTCCGTACACCTAGTACACGCACGGCTCCGCTCCGTACACCTCGTACACACGACTCCAATCCCTACACCTCGTACACACGGTTCTGCTCCGTACACGCGGCTCCGATCCATACATTTCGTACACACGCGGCTCAGTTCCGTACACCTCGTACACACGTGGCTCCGCTGCGTACGCCTCGTACACACGCGGCTCCGCTCCGTACGCCTCGTACACACGCGGCTCCGCACGCCTCGTACACACGCGGCTCCGCTCCGTTTGCCTCGTACACACAGGGCTCCGCTCCGTACGCCTCGTACACGCGAGGCTCCGCTCCGTACGCCTCGTACACGCGCGGCTCCGCTCCGTACGCCTCGTACACGCGCGGCTCCGCTCCGTACGCCTCGTACACGCGCGGCTCCGCTCCGTACGCCTCGTACACGCGCGGCTCCGTTCCGTACGCCTCCTACACGCGCGGCTCCGCTCCGTACACCTCGTACACACACGGCTCCGCTCCGTACACTTCGTACACACACGGCTCCGCTCCGTACACCTCGTACACACACGGCTCTGCTCCGTACACCTCGTTCAAACACGGCACCACTCTGTACACCTCGTACACGCGCGGCTCCGCTCCGTACACCTCGTACACACGCGGCTCCGCTCCGTACACCTCGTACACACACGGCTCCGCTCCGTACACCTCGTGCACGCGAGGCTCCGCTCCGTACACCTCGTACACACACGGATCCGCTCCGTACACTTCGTACACACACGGCTCCGCTCCGCACACGTCGTTCAAACACGGCTCCACTCTGTACACCTCGTACATGCGCGGCTCCGCTCCGTACACCTCGTACACACGCGGCTCCGCTCCGTACACCTCGTACACACACGGCTCCGCTCCGTACACCTCGTGCACGCGCGGCTCCGCTCCGTACGCCTCGTACACACGCAGCTCCGCTCCGTACGCCTCGTACACACGCGGCTCCGCTCCGTACGCCTCATACACACGCGGCTCCGCTCCGTACGCCTCGTACACACGCGGCTCCGCACGCCTCGTACACACGCGGCTCCGCTCCGTACACCTCGTACACACACGGCTCCGCTCCGTACACTTCGTACACACACGGCTCCGCTCCGTACACCTCGTACACACACGGCTCCTCTGCGTACACCTCGTTCAAACACGGCTCCACTCTGTACACCTCGTACACGCGCGGCTCCGCTCCGTACACCTTGTACACACACGGCTCCGCTCCGTACACCTCGTACACACACGGCTCCGCTCCGTACACCTCGTGCACGCGCGGCTCCGCTCCGTACACTTCGTGCACGCGCGGCTCCGCTCCGTACACCTCGTGCATCCGCGGCTCCGCTCCGTACACCTAGTACACGCGCGGCTCCGCTCCGTACACCTCGTACACACGACTCCAATCCCTACACCTCGTACACACGGTTCTGCTCCGTACACCTCGTACACGCGGCTCCGATCCATACATTTCGTACACGCGCGGCTCCGCTCCGTACGCCTCGTACACGCGCGGCTCCACTCCGTACGCCTCGTACACGCGCGGCTCCGCTCCGTACGCCTCGTACACGCGCGGCTCCGCTCCGTACGCCTCGTACACGCGCGGCTCGGCTCCGTACGCCTCGTACACGCGCGGCTCCGCTCCGTACACCTCGTACACGCGCGGCTCCGCTCCGTACGCCTCGTACACGCGCGGCTCCGCTCCGTACGCCTCGTGCACGCGCGGCTCCGCTCCGTACACCTCGTGCACGCGCGGCTCCGCTCCGTACGCCTCGTGCACGCGCGGCTCCGCTCCGTACGCCTCGTGCACGCGCGGCTCCGCTCCGTACACCTCGTGCACGCGCGGCTCCGCTCCGTACACCTCTTGCCCGCGCGGCTCCGCTCCGTACACCTAGTACACGCACGGCTCCGCTCCGTACACCTCGTACACACGACTCCAATCCCTACACCTCGTACACACGGTTCTGCTCCATACACGCGCGGCTCTGCTCCGTACACCTCGTACACGCGGCTCCGATCCATACATTTCGTACACACGCGGCTCCGCTCCGTACGCCTCGTACACACGCGGCTCCGCTCCGTACGCCTCGTACACACGCGGCTCCGCTCCTCACGCCTCGTACACACGCGGCTCCGCTCCGTACGCCTCGTACACACAGGGCTCCGCTCCGTACGCCTCGTACACGCGCGGCTCCGCTCCGTACGCCTCGTACACGCGCGGCTCCGCTCCGTACGCCTCGTACACGCGCGGCTCCGCTCCGTACGCCTCGTACACGCGCGGCTCCGCTCCGTACGCCTCGTACACGCGCGGCTCCGCTCCGTACGCCTCGTACACGCGCGGCTCCGCTCAGTACGCCTCGTACACGCGCGGCTCCGCTCAGTACGCCTCGTACACGCGCGGCTCCGCTCAGCACGCCTCGTACACGCGCGGCTCCGCTCAGCACGCCTCGTACACACGCGGCTCCGCTCAGTACGCCTCGTACACACGCGGCTCCGCTCAGTACGCCTCGTACACACGCGGCTCCGCTCAGTACGCCTCGTACACACGCGGCTCCGCTCAGTACGCCTCGTACACACGCGGCTCCGCTCAGTACGCCTCGTACACACGCGGCTCCGCTCCGTACGCCTCGTACACACACACGGCTCCGCTCCGTACACCTCGTACACGCGCGGCTCCGCTCCGTACACCTCGTACACACGCGGCTCCGCTCCGTACGCCTCGTACACACGCGGATCCGCTCCGTACACCTCGTACACACACACGGCTCCGCTCCGTACACGCGCGGCTCCGCTCCGTACACCTCGTACACACGCGGCTCCGCTCCGTACGCCTCGTACACACGCAGCTCCGCTCCGTACGCCTCGTACACACGCGGCTCCGCTCCGTACGCCTCATACACACGCGGCTCCGCTCCGTACGCCTCGTACACACGCGGCTCCGCACGCCTCGTACACACGCGGCTCCGCTCCGTACACCTCGTACACACACGGCTCCGCTCCGTACACTTCGTACACACACGGCTCCGCTCCGTACAACTCGTACACACACGGCTCCTCTGCGTACACCTCGTTCAAACACGGCTCCACTCTGTACACCTCGTACACGCGCGGCTCCGCTCCGTACACCTCGTACACACACGGCTCCGCTTCGTACACCTCGTACACACACGGCTCCGCTCCGTACACCTCGTGCACGCGCGGCTCCGCTCCGTACACTTCGTGCACGCGCGGCTCCGCTCCGTACACCTCGTGCATCCGCGGCTCCGCTCCGTACACCTAGTACACGCGCGGCTCCGCTCCGTACACCTCGTACACACGCGGCTCCGCTCCGTACGCCTCGTACACACGCGGATCCGCTCCGTACACCTCGTACACACACACGGCTCCGCTCCGTACACCTCGTACACGCGCGGCTCCGCTCCGTACACCTCGTACACACGCGGCTCCGCTCCGTACGCCTCGTACACATGCGGCTCCGCTCCATACACGTCGTACACACACGGCTCCGCTCCGTACACCTCGTACACACACGGCTCCGCTCCGTACACCTCGTTCAAACACGGCTCCACTCTGTACACCTCGTACACGCGCGGCTCCGCTCCGTACACCTCGTACACACGCGGCTCCGCTCCGTACACCTCGTACACACGCGGCTCCGCTCCGTACACCTCGTACACACACACGGCTCCGCTCCGTACACCTCGTACACGCGCGGCTCCGCTCCGTACGCCTCGTACACACGCAGCTCCGCTCCGTACGCCTCGTACACGCGCGGATCCGCTCCGTACACCTCGTACACACACACGGCTCCGCTCCGTACACCTCGTGCACGCGCGGCTCCGCTCCGTACACCTCGTGCACGCGCGGCTCCGCTCCGTACACCTCGTGCACGCGCGGCTCCGCTCCGTACACCTCGTGCACGCGCGGCTCCGCTCCGTACACCTCGTACACACACACGGCTCCGCTCCGTACACCTCGTGCACGCGCGGCTCCGCTCCGTACACCTCGTACACACGCGGCTCCGCTCCGTACACCTCGTACACACACACGGCTCCGCTCCGTACACCTCGTACACGCGCGGCTCCGCTCCGTACGCCTCGTACACACGCAGCTCCGCTCCGTACGCCTCGTACACGCGCGGATCCGCTCCGTACACCTCGTACACACACACGGCTCCGCTCCGTACACCTCGTGCACGCGCGGCTCCGCTCCGTACACCTCGTGCACGCGCGGCTCCGCTCCGTACACCTCGTGCACGCGCGGCTCCGCTCCGTACACCTCGTGCACGCGCGGCTCCGCTCCGTACACCTCGTGCACGCGCGGCTCCGCTCCGTACACCTCGTGCACGCGCGGCTCCGCTCCGTACACCTCGTACACGCACGGATCCGCTCCGTACACCTCGTGCACGCGTGGCTCCGCTCCGTACACCTAGTACACGCGCGGCTCCGCTCCGTACACCTCGTACACACGACTCCAATCCCTACACCTCGTACACACGGTTCTGCTCCGTACACCTCGTACACGCGGCTCCGATCCATACATTTCGTACACACGCGGCTCCGCTCAGTACGCCTCGTACACACGCGGCTCCGCTCAGTACGCCTCGTACACACGCGGCTCCGCTCAGTACGCCTCGTACACACGCGGCTCCGCTCCGTACGCCTCGTACACACACACGGCTCCGCTCCGTAAACCTCGTTCAAACACGGCTCCACTCTGTACACCTCGTACACGCGCGGCTCCGCTCCGTACACCTCGTACACACACGGCTCCGCTCCGTACACCTCGTACACACACGGCTCCGCTCCGTACACCTCGTGCACGCGCGGCTCCGCTCCGTACACTTCGTGCACGCGCGGCTCCGCTCCGTACACCTCGTGCATCCGCGGCTCCGCTCCGTACACCTAGTACACGCGCGGCTCCGCTCCGTACACCTCGTACACACGACTCCAATCCCTACACCTCGTACACACGGTTCTGCTCCGTACACCTCGTACACGCGGCTCCGATCCATACATTTCGTACACGCGCGGCTCCGCTCCGTACGCCTCGTACACGCGCGGCTCCACTCCGTACGCCTCGTACACGCGCGGCTCCGCTCCGTACGCCTCGTACACGCGCGGCTCGGCTCCGTACGCCTCGTACACGCGCGGCTCGGCTCCGTACGCCTCGTACACGCGCGGCTCCGCTCCGTACGCCTCGTACACGCGCGGCTCCGCTCCGTACGCCTCGTGCACGCGCGGCTCCGCTCCGTACGCCTCGTGCACGCGCGGCTCCGCTCCGTACGCCTCGTGCACGCGCGGCTCCGCTCCGTACACCTCGTGCACGCGCGGCTCCGCTCCGTACACCTCTTGCACGCGCGGCTCCGCTCCGTACACCTAGTACACGCACGGCTCCGCTCCGTACACCTCGTACACACGACTCCAATCCCTACACCTCGTACACACGGTTCTGCTCCATACACGCGCGGCTCTGCTCCGTACACCTCGTACACGCGGCTCCGATCCATACATTTCGTACACACGCAGCTCCGCTCCGTACGCCTCGTACACACGCGGCTCCGCTCCGTACGCCTCGTACACACGCGGCTCCGCTCCTCACGCCTCGTACACACGCGGCTCCGCTCCGTACGCCTCGTACACACAGGGCTCCGCTCCGTACGCCTCGTACACGCGCGGCTCCGCTCCGTACGCCTCGTACACGCGCGGCTCCGCTCCGTACGCCTCGTACACGCGCGGCTCCGCTCCGTACGCCTCGTACACGCGCGGCTCCGCTCCGTACGCCTCGTACACGCGCGGCTCCGCTCCGTACGCCTCGTACACGCGCGGCTCCGCTCCGTACGCCTCGTACACGCGCGGCTCCGCTCAGTACGCCTCGTACACGCGCGGCTCCGCTCAGTACGCCTCGTACACGCGCGGCTCCGCTCAGTACGCCTCGTACACTCGCGGCTCCGCTCAGTACGCCTCGTACACACGCGGCTCCGCTCAGTACGCCTCGTACACACGCGGCTCCGCTCAGTACGCCTCGTACACACGCGGCTCCGCTCAGTACGCCTCGTACACACGCGGCTCCGCTCAGTACGCCTCGTACACACGCGGCTCCGCTCAGTACGCCTCGTACACACACACGGCTCCGCTCCGTACACCTCGTACACGCGCGGCTCCGCTCCGTACACCTCGTACACACGCGGCTCCGCTCCGTACGCCTCGTACAAACGCGGATCCGCTCCGTACACCTCGTACACACACACGGCTCCGCTCCGTACACCTCGTACACGCGCGGCTCCGCTCCGTACACCTCGTACACACGCGGCTCCGCTCCGTACGCCTCGTACACATGCGGCTCCGCTCCATACACGTCGTACACACACGGCTCCGCTCCGTACACCTCGTACACACACGGCTCCGCTCCGTACACCTCGTTCAAACACGGCTCCACTCTGTACACCTCGTACACGCGCGGCTCCGCTCCGTACACCTCGTACACACGCGGCTCCGCTCCGTACACCTCGTACACACGCGGCTCCGCTCCGTACACCTCGTACACACGCGGCTCCGCTCCGTACGCCTCGTACAAACGCGGATCCGCTCCGTACACCTCGTACACACACACGACTCCGCTCCGTACACCTCGTACACGCGCGGCTCCGCTCCGTACACCTCGTACACACGCGGCTCCGCTCCGTACGCCTCGTACACATGCGGCTCCGCTCCATACACGTCGTACACACACGGCTCCGCTCCGTACACCTCGTACACACACGGCTCCGCTCCGTACACCTCGTTCAAACACGGCTCCACTCTGTACACCTCGTACACGCGCGGCTCCGCTCCGTACACCTCGTACACACGCGGCTCCGCTCCGTACACCTCGTACACACGCGGCTCCGCTCCGTACACCTCGTACACACACACGGCTCCGCTCCGTACACCTCGTACACGCGCGGCTCCGCTCCGTACGCCTCGTACACACGCAGCTCCGCTCCGTACGCCTCGTACACGCGCGGATCCGCTCCGTACACCTCGTACACACACACGGCTCCGCTCCGTACACCTCGTGCACGCGCGGCTCCGCTCCGTACACCTCGTGCACGCGCGGCTCCGCTCCGTACACCTCGTGCACGCGCGGCTCCGCTCCGTACACCTCGTGCACGCGCGGCTCCGCTCCGTACACCTCGTGCACGCGCGGCTCCGCTCCGTACACCTCGTACACACACACGGCTCCGCTCCGTACACCTCGTACACACGCGGCTCCGCTCCGTACACCTCGTACACACACACGGCTCCGCTCCGTACACCTCGTACACGCGTGGCTCCGCTCCGTACGCCTCGTACACACGCAGCTCCGCTCCGTACGCCTCGTACACGCGCGGATCCGCTCCGTACACCTCGTACACACACACGGCTCCGCTCCGTACACCTCGTGCACGCGCGGCTCCGCTCCGTACACCTCGTGCACGCGCGGCTCCGCTCCGTACACCTCGTGCACGCGCGGCTCCGCTCCGTACACCTCGTGCACGCGCGGCTCCGCTCCGTACACCTCGTACACGTACGGATCCGCTCCGTACACCTCGTGCACGCGTGGCTCCGCTCCGTACACCTAGTACACGCGCGGCTCCGCTCCGTACACCTCGTACACACGACTCCAATCCCTACACCTCGTACACACGGTTCTGCTCCGTACACCTCGTACACGCGGCTCCGATCCATACATTTCGTACACACGCGGCTCTGCTCCGTACACCTCGTACACACGCGGCTCTGCTCCGTACACCTCGTACACACGCGGCTCTGCTCCGTACACCTCGTACATACACGGCTCTGCTCCGTACACCTCGTACACACGCGGCTCCGATCCATACATTTCGTACACACGCGACTCTGCTCCGTACACCTCGTACACACACGGCTCTGCTCCGTACACCTCGTACACACGCGGCTCTGCTCCGTACACCTCGTACACGCGCGGATCTGCTCCGTACACCTCGTACACACACGGCTCTGCTACATTCACACTGTAAACCCCTCCTGACCCCACACATAAACTTCAGCTCATCCAGCACCATGACAACCAGCACAGCAGAGTCCTGCATCCACTGAGGCCCCTGATCATGTGACCCCTGACTCCTCCCCTCCTGTGACCTCATCACAGCTCCTGTGCGCACAGAGCAGCCATATATGTGGTGGCGGCTCTGCAGGTGGAGGTATGTGGAGACCCCATTACTGGGCGCAGGGGGCATTAACCCCTTCAGCACGGAGACTCTTTTGGGGTCTTGTGTTGCCCCTTTATAAGAATCATAAGGTTTTTGTTCTGTTTCCTGTAATAGATACATACGACCCAACTATGGAGACAGGAAGGGGGGAAACGTATTGTTCTCATAGTACAGGACCCCTTTACTGCCCCCACAGTGTAATGCCCCCATTATGCCCCTTATGCGTGATGTATGATGCCCCCCACAGTGTAATGCCCCCATTATGCCCCTTATACAGTATGTATGATGCCCCCACACAGTGTAATGCCCCCATTATGCCCCTTATACAGGATGTATGATGCCCCCACACAGTGTAATGCCCCCATTATGCCCCTTATACAGGATGTATGATGCCCCCCACAGTGTAATGCCCCCATTATGCCCCTTATGCAGGATGTATTATGCCCCCCCCACAGTGTAATGCCCCCATTATGCCCCTTATACAGGATGTATGATGCCCCCCACAGTGTAATGCCCCCATTATGCCCCTTATACAGGATGTATGATGCCCCCATTATGCCCCTTATACAGGATGTATGATGCCCCACACAGTGTAATGCCCCCATTATGCCCCTTATACAGGATGTATGATGCCCCCATTATGCCCCTTATACAGGATGTATGATGCCCCCACACAGTGTAATGCCCCCATTATGCCCCTTATACAGGATGTATGATGCCCCCACACAGTGTAATGCCCCCATTATGCCCCTTATGCCGGATGTATGATGCCCCCCACACAGTGTAATGCCCCCATTATGCCCCTTATACAGGATGTATGATGCCCCCACAGTGTAATGCCCCCATTATGCCCCTTATACAGGATGTATGATGCCCCCACAGTGTAATGCCCCCATTATGCCCCTTATGCAGTATGTATGATGCCCCCCACAGTGTAATGCCCCCATTATGCCCCTTATACAGGATGTATGATGCCCCCCACAGTGTAATGCCCCCATTATGCCCCTTATACAGGATGTATGATGCCCCCATTATGCCCCTTATACAGGATGTATGATGCCCCACACAGTGTAATGCCCCCATTATGCCCCTTATGCAGTATGTTTGATGCCCCACACAGTGTAATGCCCCCATTATGCCCCTTATGCAGTATGTATGATGCCCCCACAGTGTAATGCCCCTTATGCAGGATGTATGCTGCCCCACACAGTGTAATGCCCCCATTATGCCCCTTATGCAAGATGTATGATGCCCCCACAGTGTAATGCCCCCATTATGCCCCTTATGCAGGATGTATGATGCCCCCATTATGCCCCTTATGCAGGATGTATGATGCCCCCACAGTGTAATGCCCCTATTATGCCCCTTATGCAGGATGTATGATGCCCCCTACAGTGTAATGCCCCCATTATGCCCCTTATGCAGGATGTATGATGCCCCCACAGTGTAATGCCCCTTATGCAGGATGTATGATGCCCCACACAGTGTAATGCCCCTTATGCAGGATGTATGATGCCCCCACACAGTGTAATGCCCCCATTATGTCCCTTATGCAGTATGTATGATGCCCCCACACAGTGTAATGCCCCCATTATGCCCCTTATGCAGGATGTATGATGCCCCCACACAGTGTAATGCCCCCATTATGCCCCTTATGCAGGATGTATGATGCCCCCACACAGTGTAATGCCCCCATTATGTCCCTTATGCAGGATGTATGATGCCCCCACACAGTGTAATGCCCCCATTATGTCCCTTATGCAGTATGCATGATGCCCCCACAGTGTAATGCCCCTTATGCAGGATGTGTGATGCCCCCACACAGTGTAATGCCCCCATTATGCCCCTTATGCAGGATGTATGATGCCCCACACAGTGTAATGCCCCCATTATGCCCCTTATGCAGGATGTATGATGCCCCCCACACAGTGTAATGCCCCTATTATGCCCCTTATGCAGGATGTATGATGCCCAAACACAGTGTAATGCCCCTATTATACCCCTTATGCAGTATGTATGATGCCCCCACACAGTGTAATGCCCCCATTATGTCCCTTATGCAGTATGCATGATGCCCAAACACAGTGTAATGCCCCTATTATACCCCTTATGCAGTATGTATGATGCCCCCACACAGTGTAATGCCCCCATTATGTCCCTTATGCTTTATGCATGATGCCCCCACACAGTGTAATGTTCCCTCAGTACCGCCTGAGGTCCTGCACTTGGAATGATTCCTCTGGAAAATGGTTTTCCCTCTGCCTGCTCCCCTCCATGTATACCCTCGAGCATGTATTCATACATGTAGGGGAGCAGGCCTTACTAGATATTGAGGCTTTGTACAGTAATATACCGCATGAGGATGGTATCAGAGGAGTAAGACGTTTCTTGAAATCAAGATCAATAGAGTGTAGCAGACCTAATGTCTTCATGGAGGATCTTCTAAAATTCACTCTTAGGCTGCGTGCACACGATGCGTTTTTCATGCGTTTATGCTGCGGAATTTCCGCAGCGGAAACGCATCAAAGAAGCATGGTAATCCGCACCCCATGGTCCCCAGTGGCATTCCGCAATGTCAATGCACATGCTGCTGATTTTTCCGCAGCGTTTCTGCAGCGCAAATAAATCCGCAGCATGTTCATTAATTTTGCGGAAGCGCAGCGGAAGCGCCGCCATTGACTTGCGTTGAGACGCATAGAATCCGTGTCTGTACATTTCTACAAGCGAATTCTATGCGTCTCTATGTGCGGATGGTACCCAGGTCTGGAGGAGAGAAGACTCTCATCCAGACCTGGGTACCAATGTACCTGTAAAAAAAGAATAAAATAAAAAATAAAGTTTATATTCACGTGTCTGGCGGCTTCTCTCTGCTTGCCGGCAGCGCTTCTCCTTCCAGGACCTGAGATGACGTCACGGTCATGTGACCGCAGGCTGTCTCGCGATGTGCCGGCAACCTGGAAGAAGCCAGGACGAGCGCGACAGCACACGCCGGGGCATCGGGGGTGAGTATAGCTTTATTTGTTTTATTTTTACAGTCACACTGTATAAATCCATGCCTTTTGCATGGATTTATACAGTGTGACCTAGTTGTCAAGCACTTTCCCAGTGATGCTATCGCCTGGAAAGTGCTTGTTAGTCCGCATGCGGAAACACATGCATTAACGCATGTGAATCCGCATGTATTCTGCATGCGTTTTTTCTGCCAGGGAGATGCAGAAATGCTGCAGAAATTTTCTGCTTCATTTCTGCATCGTGGGCACATAGCCTTACTCATAACTTCTTTCTTTTTGACAGGAAATACTTCCACCAGCTCAGGGGTAGTGCGATGTGGAGCCCCTGTGTCCCCTCGTATGATAACCTCTTCCTGGGCTGGTGGGAGGAAACCACAATATTCAGGGATGATCATAAGTGGTGGCATCCATATATTTGGGTACAGTATAGATATATTGACCACATTTTTATCATCTGGTCGGGGACGAGTGAACAATTTTTTTAAAATTTTTCAGGGAACTCTACATCAATAGCGATGACCTTAGATTTACATCTGAGTTTAATTATTACCAGTTGCCTTTCTTGGATGTACTAATCTAGAAATAACGGGATGGGACCCTAGGGACACTTAACTACCATAAACCTACTAACACTAATAAACTATTGAAATGGGATAGCCACCACCCCATCCCACTGAAAAAGGCAATACCCAATGGCCAATTTTTACAGTTGAGAAGGAACTGTTCTAATGTCACAGATTTTAATATACAGACAATAGACATGAACACCAGATTCATGGAAAAAGGTACCCACAGTACATTTTGGATTCCGCACGATCGTTTACAGAAAAACAGGAGAGACAAACATTCCTCCATACCTAACCAAGAGACCAAGAAAAAGATGGGATAACACTGGTAATAGGAACTGAGTAACCGTATCTTTAATATCCTCAGAAAACACTAGGATGTACTTGTGGCCGACCCGGACCTGAGGGTGCTGTGGGATCTACTCCCACAATAACTTTCAGAATTGGTCAGTCAATTAGGGACCATTTAGTGCATAGTGTCTATAAAAAACCAAGGGGACATGGCTAGATAGAAGAATCTTTGGTTTCTTCAGATGTGGAGAATGTTTTTTCTGTAATTGGATGAGACATATAAATCTTGTTCCTCCACTGGTAAAACCATTGTTCAGAGGGATTATTCCAACTGTAAAACCTCGGGACTTGTATATATGGCCACATGCACCTGCCCCTAGATTATGTAGGCAAGGTCAAGAGGGAATCTAGGAGTAAGGTGGGGTAGCATCTGGGCGATATATGCCATGGTCGGGACACCCCATTAGCGAGGCACATGAACAGTGTACATCGAGGTGAAGCCGGAGACATCTCCTTTTGTATTATTGAGGTGGTTAAACCCAATGTGAGAGGAGGTGATCACAATAGATGTATCCTCAAAAAGGAAAGTGAGTGGATTTCCAGATTGGATTCACTAGACCCTAAGGGACTGAATGAGCAAATTTCCTATGCTTGTTTTGTGTGAATACAACCCCATTTTGGGTTACATTTTTGGATTTTATACTCTATTCATTGCTACTCTCATTGTTCATTCATTGTTCCCTGTAAATAGGGTTCACATATTGTTTTACTTCATGAAGAGATCTGAGCTTCTATATCAGAATTATTTCTTATCAGTTATATCCCATATATACTATTTACACTGTGTGCAGAATTATTAGGCAAATGAGTATTTTGATCACATGATACTTTTTATACATGTTGTCCTACTCCAAGCTGCATAGGCTTGAGAGACAACTACCAATTAAGTAAATCTGGTGATGTGCATCTCTGTAATGAGGAGGGGTGTTGACTAATGACATCAACACTCTATATAAGGTGTGCTTAATTATTAGGCAACTTCCTTTCTTTTGGCAAAATGGGTCAGAAGAGAGATTTGACGGGCTCTGAAAAGTCCAAAATTGTGAGATGTCTTGCAGAGGGATGCAGCAGTCTTGAAATTTCCAAACTTTTGAAGCGTGATCAACGAACAATCAAGCGTTTCATGGCAAATAGCCAACAGGGTCCCAAGAAGCGTGTTGGCCAAGAAAGGCGCAAAATAACTGCCCATGAATTGAGGAAAATCAAGCGTGAAGCTGCCAAGATGCCATTCGCCACCAGTTTTGCCATATTTCAGAGCTGCAACGTTACTGGAGTATCGAAAAGCTCAAGGTATTCGATACTAAGGGACATGGCCAAGGTAAGGAAGGCTGAAAAACGACCACCTTTGAACAAGAAACATAAGATAAAACGTCAAGAATGGGCCAAGAAATATCTTAAGACTGATTTTTCAAAGGTTTTATGAACTGATGAAATGAGAGTGACTCTTGATGGGCCAAATGGATGGGCCAGAGGCTGGATCAGTAAAGGGCAGAGAGCTCCACTCCGACTCAGACCCCAGCAAGGTGTAGGTGGGGTAATGGTATGGGCTGGTATCATCAAAGATGAACTTGTGGGACTTTTTCAGGTTGAGGATGGAGTGAAGCTCAACTCCCAGACCTACTGCCAGTTTCTGGAAGACAACTTCTTCAAGCAGTGGTACAGGAAGAAGTCGGTATCGTTCAAGAAAAACATGATTTTCATGCAGGACAATGCTCCATCACATGCATCCAACTACTCCACAGCGTGGCTGGCCAGTAAAGGTCTAAAAGAAGAAAAAATAATGACATGGCCCCCTTGTTCACCTGATCTGAACCCCATAGAGAACCTGTGGTCCATCATAAAATGTGAGATCTACAGGGAGGGAAAACAGTACACCTCTCGGAACAGTGTCTGGGAGGCTGTGGTGGCTGCTGCACGCAATGTTGATTGAAAACAGATCAAGCAACTGACAGAATCTATGGATGGAAGGCTGTTGAGTGTCATCATAAAGAAAGGTGGCTATATTGATCACTAATTTTTGGGGGTTTTGTTTTTGCATGTCAGAAATGTTTATTTCTAAATTTTGTGCACTGATATTGGTTTCCCTGGTGAAAATAAACAAGTGAGATGGGATTATATTTGGTTTTTATTAAGTTGCCTAATAATTCTGCACAGTAATAGTTAACTGCACAAACAAATATCCTCCTAAGATAGCCAAATCTAAAAAAAAAACACTCCAACTTCCAAAAATATTAAGCTTGGATATTTATAAGTCTTTTGGGTTGATTGAGAACATAGTTGTTGATCAATAATAAAAATAATCCTCGAAAATACAACTTGCCTAATAATTCTGCATGCAGTGTAGTAACTAACAAGTGTGGTGATCCTTGTTTATCTCTAATTATGCAATAGGGGTCAAATTTGACCATTTAGGAATATACTGTGGGCCATCATCCCATATTTTTTGTAGTGACAAAGTAGATCTACATGACTATTGCATGATGGGAGGATGTGCAATACTTGTGTATAATCTCCCATGAAGCTAATCTCAGAGACAGGACTTTTCTATATTGGAATGCAATCCAAATTCATTATGTGCTTCAGCGTGCAACTCATACTTATGGACATTTGCAGTCTCAGAATGATCCTAGATGTTCTCCGGCGTGTAACACAACTGCGGGCATACGCAGTCCCGGGTACTACTGGCACGGTGGGAATCAGTTTATCTGGCTTTTCAGTGTAAAGCGCGTCACTTCCGGACATGCACACTAGGGGATGGACATTATCGGACCTCTAGCTCATGAGAAGTAGCGCAAGCGCAGTACATTATTGTAGACAGACTCCATTCTATATACAGTGAGTACGGAAAGTATTCAGACCCCTTTAAATTTTTCTCACCCTTTGTTTCATTGCAACCATTTAATAAATTCTAAAAAGTTAATTTTTTTTTTCTCATTAAAGTACACTCTGCACCCCATCTTGACTGAAAAAAAACAGAAATGTAGAACGCTTTGCAAATTTATTAAAGAAAAACTGAAATATCACATGGTCATAAGTATTCAGACCCTTTGCTCAGTATTGAGTAGAAGCACCCTTTTGAGCTAGTACAGCCATGAGTCTTCTTGGGATTGATGCAACAAGTTTTTGACACCTGGATTTGGGGATCCTCTGCAATTCTTCCTTGCAGATCCTCTCCAGTTCCGTCAGGTTGGATGGTGAACATGGGTGGACAGCCATTTTCAGGTCTCTCCAGAGATGCTCAATTGGGTTTAGGTCAGGGCTCTGGCTGGGCCAGTCAAGAATGGTCATAGAGTTGTTCTGAAGCCACTCCTTTGTTATTTTAGCTGTGTGCTTAGGGTCATTGTCTTGTTGGAAGGTGAACCTTCGGCCAAGTCTGAGGTGCAGAGCACTCTGGAAGAGGTTTTCATCCAGGATATCTCTGTACTTGGCCGCATTCATGTTTCTTTCAATTGCAACCAGTCGTCCTGTCCCTGCAGCTGATACACACCCCCATAGCATGATGCTGCCACCACCATGTTTCACTGTTGGGATTGTATTGGGCAGGTGATGAGCAGTGCCTAGTTTTCTCCACACATACCGCTTAGAATTATCACCAGAAAGTTCTATCTTCATCTCATCAGACCAGAGTATCTTATTTCTCATAGTCTGGGAGAACTTCATGTGTTTTAGAGCAAACTCTATGCGGGCTTTCATATGTCTTGCACTGAGGAGAGGCTTCCGTTGGGCCACTCTGCCATAAAGGCCCGACTGGTGGAGAGCTGCAGTGATAGTTGACTTTGTGGAAATTTCTCCCATCTCCCTACTGCATCTCTGGAGCTCAGCCACAGTGATTTTGGGGTTATTCTTTACCTCTCTCACCAAGGCTCTTCTCCAGCGATTGCTCAGTTTGGCTGAACGGCCAGGTCTAGGAAGACTTCTGATGGTCCCAAACTTCTTCCATTTAATGATTATGGAGGCCACTGTAAACCTTGAGTAATGCAGAAATTCTTTTGTAACCTTGGCCGGATCTGTGCCTTGTCACAATTCTGTCTCTGAGCTCCTTGGACAGTTCCTTTTGAGCTCATGATTCTCATTTGGTCTGACATGCACTGTGATCTGTGAGGTCTTATATAGACAGGTGTGTGCCTTTCCAAATCAAGTCCTATCAGTTCAATTAAACACAGTTGGACTCCAATGAAGGAGTAGAACCATCTCAAGGAGGATCACAAGGAAATGGACAGCATGTGACTTAAATATGATTGTCTGTGCAAAGGGTCTGAATACTTATGACCATGTGATATTTCAGTTTTTCTTTGTTAATAAATGTAAAAAAAAATCTACATTTGTTTTTTTCAGTCAAGAAGGGGTGCAAAGTGTACATTAATGAGAAAAAAAATGAACTTTTTAGAATTTACCAAATGGCTGCAATGAAACAAAGAGTGAAAAATTTAAAGGGGTCTGAATACTTTCCATGCCCACTGTAAAGCGGTGCTGCACGTAGTGGCTTAGAGGAATGCGGTGTCCACCGCTAGTTCCTGGTGGTGCTGTGTGCGTTGTTAGGGGCAGGATGGTATCTAAAGGTGGGGGGCGGGAATAGTGAGGGCGGCTGACCAATCGCCGCCAATCCCACAGGGCTGTGTAGTGTGAACTCCGGAAGTGCACGTGTGACGTCACCGGAAGTGACTCGCTGCTCCCAGGAAGCTGTGCGTTCAACAGGCCAGTGTAAATGCGTTTCAGTGAGCCGGAAGTTTGAGGGAGAGAGAACGTGCGTTCCACCAGTATAGAGCATAAGACCCCATGGGCATGAGCCAGAGCCTTTGATGGAGTGGTGAAGGATCCAGGAGAGGGGACAAGAATGTGCCAGAGAGGAATAATCTTCAATAAAGGAGACAATATATGAGTAGGATATGGAGATCAAAACATGTATATTATTGACCTATTCAAATTGAAGACCACATTTCCAAGCATAAAATACATTTCAACATAGGGTCACATAAGATCCCTGGGTGACAAGTTTCTTTATACCAATTGTCCAATGAGAACCAAACTCCAAATATAAAAAAACCTTATAGAAAGGGCAGTAGGTCATAGTCCCTATTAAGGCTTTTCGGTGAAAAGCACCGTGATGGGTACCAATGTGGCCCCCCCATATGCAAATTGCTTCATGTCATCTTTCGAGAATCAGGTGGTCTACTCTAATCCACTTTTTCAAGAACATTCCATTCTCTGGGAACGTTTCATAGATGACATCTTTTGCATATGAGAGGGTCCCTTAGAATCCTTAGAGGTTTTTCTCCACACTTAACTCCGCATAGCCAGATTTGAGCTTCACCATGACATATGATTCAAGCAGTGTTAGTTTCCAAGGATCAAGGATACACAGGGCCACCTAACAACTGACCTCTATTCCAAGCCCACCGATCGCAATGGCCTATTACACTTTTCTAACAATCATCCAAGGTCGTTGAAGAAATCTATACCTACATCACAATTTCAGAGGGTCAAACAGATAGTGTCCAGTGACACTATCCGCAATCAGAGGTTACAAGAAATGATGACCAAATTCATTGAACGAGGCTATCCACCTAGCTTCTTGCATCCCCAGGCGTCGAATTCCAGAACTGATCGTCCAAACACTAAGGACAGAATCCCCTTCGTTCACACGTTCCACCCCTTCGCCTACATCTTACATAAAACCATTAGGAAACACTGGAACATCTTACAAACCAGCTATCCCACGATCCCTGCGTTCTAACAACCCCCTTCCTACCGTGTTTTAAGAGAGCAACCAATATTAGAGACTCTCTGGTATGTGCCGATTTGGGCACAGCGCACCAATGTCCTAAACGACGGTTCTTCCAGAATCCCAAAATGGATTCAAAGCACAAGTCCACAATTCTGTGCAAAAACCTAATGTTGCCCATTCCCTAACACTTTATCACGGCAGGACATAGTATTTCTCAATTCAAATACCAGGTATTGGAACAAGTTTTGACACCACGTCGGAGGGGGCGACCAAGTGAGCCTTCTCAAACGTAGAGAAGCCTTCTGGATTCATGAATTACAGTCCTTAGAGCCGAAAGACCTTAATAGGGACTGTGACCTACTGGCTTTTTATATATGGTTTTTTTATGTTTGGAGTTTGGTTCTCAATGAACAATTGGTATAGAGAAACTTGTCACCCAGGGATCTTATGTGACCCCATGTTGAAATGTATTTTACGTTTTTAAATGTGGTCTTCAATTTGAATAGGTCAATAATATACATGTTTTGATCTCCATATCCTACTCATATATTGTCTTCTTTATTGCAGATTATTCCTCTCTGGACACTCTTGTCCCTTCTCCTGGATCCTTCTCAACTCCAACAAAGGCTCTGGCTCATGCCCATTGGGGGCTCTATATTGGTGTAACGCACGTTCTCTCTCCCTGGCACTCAAACTTCCAGCTCACTGGAACGCATTTACACCGGCCTGTGGAACGCACAGCTTCCTGGGAGCAGCGTGTCACTTCCGGTGACGTCACACGTGCACTTCCGGAGTTCACACTACACAGCACTGCGGGATTGGCCGCGATTGGTCAGCCGCCCTCACTATTCCCGCCCCCCACCTTTAGAAACCATCCTACCCCTGAAAACGCGCACAGTACCAGGAACTAGCGGTGGACACCGCGTTCCTCTAAGCCACTACGTGCAGTACCAACTTATAACCAGGAACTAGGGGTCACAGGTATGCTACATCCAGCTCTATTCTGTCTATCTCTGCCTCCACAGTCCCTCTCAGCTGATAACTCTGAGTCTGCCACTCTCTGCTCTTTTCTGCAGACCCAAGCAACCAGTGTCACTATATCTCCACACTTTTGAATTCCTACCTTTGAATACCATCCAGCAGTCTAGTAGGTGTCAGCTCGCTTCAATTTTTATATATACTTGCTCTATACTATGATGTTGTATCCGTATTAATGGGGTTTGATGAAATATTATGCACTGTGTGACAGCATGTTTATTGTTCAGGTTAAACAAGAGATATTATCATGTTATTGCGCAATGATCCATTTGTATATGCTTTTTTAATTTTATTATTTATTATTATTCTTCTATTTATTGTTTTGTTCTTTGTGCTATTTCCAACAGTTACTGATGAAGGTCAGATCGACCTAAACGCTAACTTTTGTTTTTGGACTGCATTAAAAAAATTGAACCATTGAATGCCGAGGTTATTCTCCATTCCAGTGTCAGAAAATGCGACGAGAATTAGCTTTATGGAAGATGAGTCTATGAGAAACGTATTCGGCTGCGTGCCCACGTTGCGTATTACAGGCGTATATGCTGCGGATTTTCCGCAGCGTAACCGCTTGTAAAACGCATGTATATCCGCACCCCATGGTCCCCAATGGCATTCCGCAATGTCAATGCCCATGCTGCGGATTTTTCCGCAGCGTATATGCTGCGGTCAAAAATCCGCAGCATGTTCGTTAATTTTGCGGAAGCGCAGCGGAATCAATGTGCGGATGGTACCCAAGTCTGGATGAGAGGAGACTCTCATCCAGACCTGGGTACCAAAGAACCTGTAAAAAAAAGAAAAAATAAAGTTTATACTTATCTTCTGATGTCTTCCCGGTGTTTTCCCGACATCGCGCTGTTGTGTGAAGGACCTGCCACGTCATTGAGTCATGTGACCCATCACATGACTCAATGACGTCACCGCAGGTCCTGCACACAACAGCATGAGCCGCTCAAGACTCCGGACGGGGCGGAGAATGCATCGGAAAGTGAGTATAAACTTTATTTTTTTTATTTTTTACCATTCTGATTCTTTTTTTTTTAACTATTACTTGGTCACACTATATAAATCCATGCCGGTTGCATGGATTTATATAGTGTGAACAAGTTGTCAAGCACTTTTCCAAGTGATGCTTAAATCACTTGGAGAAGTGCTTGATAACCCGCATGCGGAAATGCATGCAAAGACACTGCAAAGACGCCTCACAAACGCTTCTACCTGGCGGGAAAACCGCATGTAAAATCCGCATGCGATTTTCCCGCCAGGGAGAAGCGTAAAACATATGCTTCAGTTCCGCAACGTGGGCACTTAGCCTTCAGCTGCCGACTCCGAGGAAGAAACTGCTTGTTGTCTGTGGCCTAAAATATAAAGGTTTTATTACTAGATGTAAAGTAAAAAACTAAATGATGTGAAATAATAAATCTCCTTATATGTTTCCTCTCATTATCTCCAATAGATGTATTATTACACAGGATTTTTATGATGTTCCATCAACTTATCTTCTTCTCATTCAGGTCTCTACAATATCGGATCCTCTCAGTGAAGATCTTCTATATATGAACATTTTCCTGATTTACTCATCAAAGATGGATATGGACAGAGACAAGATGGCGGAGAGGATATTACACCTCACCCTAGAGATCCTCTTCCGGCTTACTGGAGAGGTGAGAGATTCTGATGACGTCACATTACATCATTCTTATCTATGGGAATAACAGATGGACAGAACTGGAGAGGTGACGACTCTGGAAATGTCTGTAGTGAGATTTATTAATGTGTCTCTCCATAACCAGAGATTAATCACGGGGCCTCCACCTCACCCCCTGATACATGAGGACATCAATGACCAGAAGATCCTAGAACTCGCCTACAAGATGATTGAGCTGCTGACTGGAGAGGTGACACTGCTGGGAATGCTGGGACATTATACAGTAACGCTATGGAGGGATCGAGGGGATGATGGTATCATTGTATGTGTCAGGTTCCTATAAGGTGTCAGGATGTCGCCGTCTATTTTTCCATGGAGGAGTGGGAGTATTTAGAAGGACACAAAGATCTGTACAGGGACTTCATGATGGAGGTTCCCCAGCCCCTCACATCACCAGGTAATAGACAGGACTAAATACACATGGCCTATAATTGTCTATATGTAAAGAATGAATTCAGACCCTGTATGTGTTTCCTCCAGATCTATCCAGTAAGAAGACAACACCAGAGAGATGTCTCCGTCCTCTTCTTCCACAGGACTGTAAACAAGAAGATCCCAATGTTCCTCAGGATCATCAGGTAGATGGAGAGAAGGTGTCATGAGATCTCCCCTATGATGTGTAGACGGCTGTGAAGGTCTTGTGTTCAGTCTTGTTTTATCCACCAGTATTATATGTTTTATACTTGTGTAATGAGAACGGTGGAGATGGCAGGATTAGAGCTGATCATAGATGTGACTTCTCCATCTGTCTTTGACTTTTATAATATTTGTTTCAGGGTGAAGATCTGACCCATAGTAATATTACAGAGACATATGTGAGGGGTGATGAGCGGTGTAAAGAGGAGATTCCTACATATGACTACCCAGGTGAGTAGTAACCACTAAATGCACAGAAGTCACAGATTCTTCTCAGTCACCGGCTGTGGCTGCTTTATCAGTGGTGTAGTCCGGCTGTATCACAATTTTGTGAGCACCATTTTGCCTCTAGACCACAACATTCTCCTCCGTCTGAAAATGTTCAGATTACTTTGGGAAATTATGAAAGCCCTTTTCTATAGAATTTACAACCTGGAGGATCCACCTGCCCCCTGGGATTAGATGATGCTGACCGTTACCTGCCCAGATCTGTAAACTACAAAGCTAAATGACAGCATACGTAGAATGTGCTGACAAGTTAGAAAATCACTTGAAGAAAAATATTATGATGGTCCTGTAAGAGAAAGCGGAGGGTAATGATGCTGTTGGCTTCCTAGAACCCTGATATCTTAATGGATGAATCTACCTTCTCTCCCTTCTGTGCTGCTGAATGTCCTCATATGGTCCCTACAAGACCAGGTCCAGTCTTTCTGGCCAAACTTCACTTTTATGATCGACAACATTAAATGTGCAGTGAGGCCAAGTGTGAATTTCTGTACAATAACAACAGAGTTTCCCTTTATCCTGACTGTTCAATTTATTTTAAAACCGACTAACTTCAATCAGGATTGTGATAAACTATACAGAAAACATTACACCTGTGCCATGATATATCTCTAAGCTGTGCGTGGCTGATGGCTGTAATATACATTTATTCACGCCTGCAGGAGATGTGTTGGCATGGCTCGAGCCCTGGTTTCATGGATTCACTCCACGTCATAAATTCCATTATGTTTTCAGTCCTAAGGAATTCAGATTACTGCACAATCTCTCCTGAAATGGGGGCACTAATACTTTCTCTACTCTTCTGGTCAGGACTCATAGTAGCTCCAATGGTCCACCATAAATAAGTGCCACTCCAGTTTAGTGTTGGATTTCTCCCTTCATACATACGTTGTTGTTGGGGATGTTACATGTTTTTATATTCTTTCTTTTTTTTTACAGGTTCATTCTGTATGATAGTTTCATTGTAGTGGGATCAGCTTTCCTCATTTGTGTGACTCTGTAACTCCCTGGTAGTCTTTCAAAAAGATCTCCATTGCCTCTTCCAAATGCCCGAGATCTAAATTTAAGACGCCTCAGCTCTGCAGTATTATAAAAAGTTCTCTTTGAACATCTAATATTTCTTCTTGAATCTCATCTGA
Organism: Phyllobates terribilis; assembly: GCF_046119375.1. Classification (NCBI taxonomy): domain Eukaryota; kingdom Metazoa; phylum Chordata; class Amphibia; order Anura; family Dendrobatidae; genus Phyllobates; species Phyllobates terribilis. Next base: position 14,349,978 of record NW_027362789.1, on the reverse strand, counting down.
CTGAAAATATTGTCCCTTACTATAGTTTAGATTGCCAAGAGCCCCCGAGCCCCATACTTTAATTACTCCCATTACCAGCGCTGCCTGCAGAATGATTAAGGCGGCTCCTGGTGACAGAAGCCGATTTACAGGATCAGATCCCAGAGGAGATGGGACAAACCATTTGCAGAAGCCGTAATATGACAAAATGTCAGAAAACCAGGGCAGTAGAATTCCCCATAAAGTGACTTCATTTTGGAAATTACAACTCTCAGTGAATTAATCTATAGGAGTAGTGACTATTTTGACTACACAGGCACTTTCCGACAATTAGTCCTGGATGTTGGAGAGTAAAAATTGCAGATTGGCCATTTTATTATCCAACACATAGTGCCCAGATTGTGCTCCAGGAGACTCAAACACCTTAAATTAAGTGGGTTCTTCTCACTATAGTAATGCCAAATGCATAGATGCTAAATGTGTTTTGGGCGCACTGCAAGGCTCAGAAGTGAGGGTGAGATTTGACTTCGGAAAAGCAGATATTGCTGGATTGGTTTATGGAAGCCATGCTGATTATCAAGAGCCTTTGAGCCACTAATAATGTGGAAACCTCTGTTTTTCCACTGACAGATGATGGACCTGAGTGGGGACTTGTTTTTTGTGGGATGAGTAGAAGTTTTTATTGGTATCATTTTTCCCTACATAACATTGTTTGATGGCTTCTTATTCCATATTTTGGAGGCAGAATGAACAGTTGGACACCACGCTCTACTGGTTCATCCTATGAGGTTTTCTATTAGACTGTGAACTGTCATTCGGTCAATAACTTCCCATTTCTACGGACATTTTAAGTACAATTAACACAAGAATCCCATAGAAAAATAAATAAAGATTGCATGGCTGGACCAGAAGTCCTGGCTGGACAGAGGCTGCACCATCCAGGGCTTCTGGTTCTGACATCTCCTCCATCACCAGAGCTGCCTGCAGAATGAATAAGGTGGCTCCTGGTGACAGAAGCAGACGTCGCAGGAGCAGATCCCAGAGGATATGGGACACAGTGAATTTATCTATGGGAGTAGTGACTATTTCGGCTCCACAGCCACTTTCCAGAAATTATCACGCAATGGATGTTGGAGAGTGAAAATTGCACATTTGCCATTTTATTCCCAAACACATAGTGCCCAGATTGTGCTCCAGGAGTCACACTCCGTAAATTAAGTGGGGTCTTCTCACTATAGTAATGCCAAACACATGGATGCTAAATGTGGTCTGGGCACACTGCAAGGCTCAGAAGTGAGGGTGAGATTTAACTTTGGGAGAGCGGATAGTACTGGATTAGTTTATGGAAGCCATGTTGCTTTTCAAGAGCCTTGGAGCCACTAATGATGTGGAAACCTCTGTTTTTCCACTGACAGATGATGGACCTGAGTGGGGACTTGTTTTTTGTGAGATGAGTAGAAGTGTTTATTGATATTATTTTTGCCTACATAACATGGTTTGGTGGCTTTTTATTCCATATTTCGGAGGCACAATAAACAAACAGTTGAACAAAACGCTTTACTGGTTCATGGTATGAAGTTTACTATTAGACTGCGAACTGTCATTGTCCTGGTGAATAATTCAATATTTTACATAACTTTCCATTTTTACGGAGAGTTTAAGTAGAAATTAAAAAAAATAAAAATTCAAGGATATTTTATTCAAAACTAATAATTGGTTTTATTCTTGGCAGATGACTGTACCAGGAGATCAGAGGAACAGCTGACATCTTCAATTTTTAAATCAGATGATCTTGAGATCCCACAGGATACAATTGAAATGAATGACATTTCTCCAGATTTACCATCATTCCTTCACAGCAAAGAGCTATCATCTGATCCTTTGAAACAGGTCCTGTCTTCCGATTCATTACTGACTACTAAGGAAAGTCAAAGTCACAAAATAAGCATTAAAAAACAAACGGATATTAAAGCAAAGAAGCCATTTTCACTTTCAGAATATGAAGATAGTTTTTCCCTCGAAAAGTCTTTTCTTAAATATCAAAAAATTCACGCAGCAGAGAATGGATTTTCTTGTTCCAAGTGTGGTGAATATTCTAACCAGAAATCTAATCTTGATGGTCACCAGAGACTTCACACAGGGGAGAAGCCTTTTTCATGTTCAGAATGTGAGAAATGTTTTAACCAGAAATCCGCTTTGGTTAAGCACCAGAGAAAAGTCTGTAAGAAACAAATAAGAATAGCAAAAGAGGAGACAGAGAGACTAATTGCCAAGGAAAGTAAAACGAATCCCAAACTGTTCTTTAACTATATAAACAGTAAAAGGATTAAAACTGATGGCGTTGGCCCATTGAAAAATAACCTGGGTAAAATCATAGAGGGCGATGAGGGTAAAGCAAACCTACTCAATAGCTTCTTCTCCACTGTTTTCACAAAAGAAAACAATTTATCGGAGGAAATGCAGAGTGATAAAGTAAACCCTCCGCTAAATATCACCCACCTAACCCAGGAGAAAGTTCAGAAACGCCTAAATAATATCAAAATAGACAAGTCACCAGGCCCAGATGACATACACCCCCGGGTACTAAAAGAATTAAGTAATGTGATAGACAGGCCACTGTATCTTATATTCAAGCACTCTTTATGGACAGGGACTGTCCCACTAGACTGGCGCCAAGCAAATGTGGTACCAATATTCAAAAAGGGGTCTAAAAGTGACCCTGGGAACTATAGACCAGTCAGCTTAACGTCTGTTGTGGGTAAATTGTTTGAAGGATTTCTTAGAGATGCTATTGTAGAATATCTTAATGATAATAACTGTCTAACTCAATATCAACATGGATTCATGAGGGATCGCTCCTGCCAAACAAACCTGATCGCCTTCTACGAGGAGGTGAGCTCACAGCTGGACCGGGGAGAGTCAGTGGATGTTGTATACCTTGACTTCTCTAAAGCGTTTGATACTGTGCCACACAAAAGGTTGGTATATAAAATGAGAATGCTTGGTCTGGGGGATAATGTGTGCAAGTGGGTAAATAGCTGGCTGAGTGATAGAAAGCAGAGGGTGGTTATCAATGGAGTAAGCTCAGGGTGTGTCAGGGTTACTAGCGGGGTGCCTCAAGGGTCTGTCTTGGGCCCTATATTATTTAATATATTTATTAATGATCTAGTGGAAGGGTTGCATAGTAAAATAGCAATATTTGCAGATGATACTAAACTTTGTAAAGTAGTTAATACAGATGAGGATAGGGCACAGCTACAGGAGGATTTAGATAAATTGGGGAGTTGGGCCAAAAAATGGCAAATGGGGTTCAATGCCGATAAATGTAAGGTCATGCACATGGGAAAGAAAAACAGCAGTCACCCATACATATTAAATGGGAAACCGTTGGGGAAATCTGACATGGAGAAGGACCTGGGCGTCTTGGTTAATGGCAAATTAAATTGGAGTGCCCAGTGTCAGGCAGCAGCTGCGAAGGCAAATAGAGTCATGGCATGCATCAGAAGAGGAATAGGGGCATATGATGAGAACATTGTTCTTCCTCTGTATAAAGCGCTGGTAAGGCCGCACTTAGAATATTGTGCACAGTTCTGGGCTCCGGTGCTCAGGAAAGACATATTGGAGCTAGAGAGGGTACAAAGGAGGGCGACTAAGGTAATAAAGGGAATGGAGGGACTAGAATACCCAGAGAGGTTGTCAAAATTAGGCCTATTTACATTGGAAAAGAGAAGGCTTAGGGGAGACCTCATAAACATGTATAAATACATCAGGGGGCAGTACAGAGATCTCTCCCATGACCTGTTTATACCAAGGATGGTGACAAAGACGAGGGGGCACACTATGCGTCTGGAGGAAAGGAGGTTCCTGCACCAGCATAGAAGGGGATTCTTTACGGTCAGAGCCGTGAGACTCTGGAACTCTCTGGGAGAGGAAGTGGTGATGTCCAACTCACTTAATGAGTTCAAGAGAGGCCTGGATGCCTTTCTTGAGAACAATAAAATTACATCTTATGCTTAGTTAATTAATCCAGGGATTTAATCTGACTGCCAGATTGGTGTCGGGAAGTGAATTTTTCCTCAATGATGTAAATTGGCCTATACCGCATGGTATAGGAATAGCGGAATAGCTGCAGTGCACAAGAAATAGGCTGAACTGGATGGACGCTTGTCTTTTTTCAGCCTTATAAACTATGTATGTAACTATGTATATAAGAACTCACACAGGGGAGAAGCCTTTTTCCTGTTTAGAATGTGGGAAATGTTTTAACCAGAAATCAGATTTGGTTAAGCACCAGAGAACTCACACACAGGAGAAGCCTTTTTCCTGTTCAGAATGTGGGAAATGTTTTACACGGAAATCAACTCTTAATAAACATCAAAGAACTCACAAAGGGGAGAAGCCTTTTTCATGTTCAGAATGTTAGAAATGTGTTAGTTGAAATTTTTTTCTTGTTAAAGAGGTTGAGCAATACTAGGACAACCCCTTGTCATTTCTCGTGTTTGGCCTTGTTAAAAATAAAAGCACTCGGGGCGTGGCGATTCTGAGGAGCTGAGAGGACGCAGGAGATTTGAGCTCCCGCTATCCAGCTCATAATCCTATACTCACCAGACCCTGATTTTCATTTCTGTGCCCTGCAGCACAGCTCCGGAGAAGCGGGGAGCGGCTGGGCTTCTGAGGAGCTGCTATGGAGAGGGCTCCGGTCTGGCGCGCTCTGTGGACCCCGGCAGAGTAAACTCTCTGAGGAGCGGCGGTCATCTTGAGGGCTCTGCACGTGGCGCAGCTCACAGGAGCCACTGAAAATATATGCTGGCAGTCGGTCTCCCTCTGAAAGGCCTGAGGAGCGACAGGCTTCTGGAGAGGTGCAGCAGTGAGTGTACCGGACAACCCGGTCCCGCGGCCTGTCTAGGGGCCATTGGAATATCTGAAGGAGGGAAACACAGCAGCCACATCCTAACTCTGCAAGGGGAAGTGTAAGCCCTGGGGCATGAGACTCTCAGCCTATATTTAGTCCCTTGCATTCATATATGGTACACAGAGTGACTGAAACAATATACAAAGCAACCAGAAACCACTATTTCCTTCAACTTTTATTATTGGAAATAACATATGTTTTCTACTGAAACCGGCATATAATTTATAAAAGATATTACTGAGGCACCGCTGCAGTAAAGATACCAGGTGGCAGCATTGTCCAGACACTGACCTCTACATAATAAATCTGCATAATATACAATTGGAGTAAACATAATACAATATATTCTGCCTATAACGTTACAAAATGAGCCGAGGGAAAAACTCTAGTATAGAAAATAAATTGAAAGACTTTGCCAGCAGGGACCCCAGGAAAATTCTCGATTGAGGAAGGGGCCAACATCCTTGTCAAATAAAACAACGGATCAACGTAAGAGTCATGTATCTGATGAGGAGGAGGCGGAGTGACACGAAGAAATGACTTTGAAGCAAGTTGCTGACCAACTTTTAGAAGCTATATCCACTTGCAAGAACTCTCTGACCGGAAAGATAGAGGAGGTTCTTTCAGATGTGGGCCTACTCCGCCAAGACATGCAAACTATGAAGAAACGTGTCACTGACGCTGAGACAAGGGTATCAGAACTGGAAGATAAACTGCCACCTGTTGTTAATAAGTTGACCAAAGTGGCTGGATCCATAAACGCCTGGCGCCAAAAAGCTGATGACCTAGAAAATTGAATGCGAAGAAATAATATACGAATTATTGGCCTACCAGAATGAACAGAGGGTCAGCATCCTGAAATCTATTTGGAAAATTGGCTTAAATCTACCCTAGGAGATGAATACTCCCCGGTCTTTGCTGTGGAAAGGGACCACAGAGTTCCAGCAACCCCCCCCCCCTCCTGGGGCCCCTCCTTGACCCCTTCTTGCTAGACTGTTGAATTCTAAGGACAGAGATACCATCCTGAGATTAGCACAACAAAAAGGCTCTATTAAATACAACAATTCTGCAATTTCTATTTTCCCTGATTTTTCTGTGGAACTACAAAAACAGAGAGCCCAATTTATGGATGTAAAGAAGAAACTTAAAGACAAAGGGATTATCTATGCAATGGCTTATCCTGCTCATCTCCGAATTGTTTCTGGAAACTCTACTACTTTCTTTGCTACCCCGGAGAAAGCGTTGGAGTGGCTCCAATTGCACCCAGAGCCTGGAAAAGGGTGACCGACACCCTTTGTGCCTCCGTTCCTATATTGAATATTGGGTTTGATGTAATTTGATACACCTTTTACATATGCGGGAGTTCAGACTTTGCATCGTCAAAGACAACATAATACCTCACACTGGGATCAGTGAAGGTATTCCCTGAAAGGAAGCGTCATAAGAAAAGTTTACTTCTTGTTTTGGTTGTGTTTAGGGTTGTTGTTTACAAGTTGAATGCTGTCAAAGTGCTCAATCCTTTTTGCTTGGTCTCCATGCAATATAATTTGTTGGGACCTATAGGGGCGATAGATCAACCTGGTGAGCCCCATAAATATATAAATTGGGTGGAAATTATTGGATACGTCAAACGGGAAATAATGAATATGAGCAGTAATAGTGTAATGGCCTTTTGTTTCTATCCCTCATATTTATTCCCATCTTCTTATATTAGGTAAATGGCATCGCAACTGAAATGTATGACATGGAATATAAGAGGTCTTAAATCCCCTAAGAAAAGGGTTAAAGTATTCTTGCAAATCAAAAATTACCAGCCACATATCCTGGCTTTGGTCGAAACAAACCTCACTAGAGATTCAGCTAGGTGGCTAAATAAACCCTGGCTGCAATGGTCAATACACTCTTACCATACAAGCTATTCAAAAGGAGTTTCGCTTTTAATCCATAAGGCCATTAGTTGGGAGGCCCGCAGAGATTCAGAGGGAAGATTTGTTTTTATAAATGCTATAATTGATTCCAGAGAGTATGTAATACTATGTATATAAAACCCACGTCCTGCTAATCTAATAATTGTCCAAAAGTCAGTAAGCTTCGCACTAAACTACCCGGATGCTCAGGTATTGTGTATGGGGGATTTCAACCTGATTATGGACGAAAATTTAGATAGATTGAGTATTGGTGACAACACCAGAACGACAATAACACCATCTTCTAATTTGTTTTCAACCTATATGGAGAGTATTGGTTGGATAGAATTGTGGAGATTACATCACCCCGGAACTAAAGAATACACATGTCACTCCTCAACCAAATCTACGTTATCGCGGTTAGATTATATTTTCAGTTCTAGTAATACCGCAACGTGGGTACATAGTATTGAGCATGGGGTAAGAGGAATCTCAGAGCATAGTCCGGTGATACTAACGCTTAAAATTTGACCAGGTAAAAGACAGACCCACATGGAAACTTTAGTCCCTTTTGGTTAAAATTAATTGGTCCTGATGATAGAATACCGGATCAAATAGACTGTTTCGTGGAAGTACATCCGTTGCCAAGGAACATTAAGATTTTTTGGGATACACTGAAGGCATACCCTAGAGGATGCCTCTCCTCCACTATTTAATACATCAAGAGAATGACTTCACAGGTTGATACCGAGTTTGAACATAGGTTAAAGGAAGGTGAACAGACTTATGTTTCAGACCCGTCTGATGAGAATAGAGTAAACTGGCTACACTTCTATAGGTTGGATACACAAAACGTTGACACTAAATCTAAACGTAAACTATTCTTCACTAGACAATCATATTTTGAATTGGGGAACCAATCAAGTAAGTTGTTGGCCTTTATGGTCCGCAAACTCTAGTGCTATTCTTAGGATTCGAACATTAGGGGGCCATATAGTTACTGCGGCAGAAGACATTCTAAGTAATTTTCATAACTTTTATAAATCATTATATAAATCCCAAAATGCCCATAATAAATTGGAATGTCTCACTTATTTGGCAGATCTTGATTTTCCCAAATTAAGTGTCACACAACAATCCTTTTTAGATGCAGATATCACTTTAGAGGAAATAAATGCAGCACTGGCAGATATGGCTTTGGGTAAAGCTCCGGGCCCTGATGGCCTACCACTAGAGCTCTACCATAGATACCAAAAAGTCTTGATGCCGCACCTTTTAGAGACTTTCTCAGAGGCGATGCAAAGTGGTTCCTTGCCTGAATCCTTTTATGATGCCAATATTATTGTCCTAAAAAAAAAGGGGAAAGATCCTCTGGAGTGTGGATCATATTGCCCTATTTCACTATTAAACGTGTATTACAAAATTCTTACAAAAATTCTAGCCATGAAACTTAATAAGGTGATACTATCTGTTGTCCAGCCGGACCAAACAGGTTTTATGCCAGGAAAAAATACTTCTATTAACATTAGAAGGGAGCAATCAATAGCTCAATATAGCTCTTTGATACCGGGAAATGATTGAGCCTTGACTTCATTGGATACGGCCAAGGCTTTTGACTCGTTGGAGTGGCCGTTTTTATTTGCTTGCCTAGAGAAATTTGGTCATGGCCCTAAATTCCGGGTCTGGATTCAAACATTGTACGCGGCCCCCAAAGCTAAGATAGTGATAAATAATATATCCTCCACATCTTCTTCATTGGAATGGGGAACCAAAAGGGATGCCCTTTGTCTCCGGTTCTATTCGCTCTAGCAATTGAAGCATTGGCTATAAGAATACGATCATCTGAGGATATCAGTGGAATTACAATTGCAAACAGAACTGACAAAATTGGTTTATATGCAGATGACATGATAATTTTTATGGACAAGGTTAAAGATACTCTCCCATCTGTTATATCTACTATTGATAAATTTAGTGAATATTCGGATCTCTTTATAAATTGGGATAAGTCTTCTCTTATGTCTCTGTCGCCCATTCCGTATGCTGATTTGGAAACGTTATCTCTTTTACCTGTAGTGTCCTGTTTCAGATACATGGGAATTGTGATTGTTAGAAATGATAGAGAGGACCTCTAGAGTAATACTCTCCCTTTATTAGAATAATAAGCTAAATGTAAATTTTCCTTGTGGGGGAGATTACCGCTATCAGTGTCAGGAAGGATTAACTTAATTAAGATGATCTTCCTCCCTAAATTTAATTATATATTACAACATGGTGCAGTACCGGTCCCTAAAAAATTCTTCACATCTCTTAACTCTTTGATGTCCACATTTATTTGGGGAAACTCCAGACATAAACTCAGGTTATTTACCCTTCAAAGTCGTAAAGATATGGGAGGAGCAGCTCTGCTTGACTTCCAGCTATATTATTAAGCAGGTCAACTAAAAGCGATCCGTAGTTGGATGCCTGACTCCCAGTTACCGAATTCTGAGAACCACTTGCCACACGTTTTAGGCACAGGTTGTTTACTGGGTTTTTTAGAATTTAATAAATCGACTACCATTAAGTTGTTACCCCTACATAGATTGGCGAGAACGGTATGGAAGCAAGCAAAAAAAAGAATTGACTTTACACATGTTATAGCTGAAATACCTATATCGGGGAATCCGTACTTTGCGACATTAGTGGAACATTCATCTGCCCCCTTTTGGAAAGCTAGTGGGGTCTATTTGTTAAGAGACATTTATGAAAGGTCTATACTGATGTCATTTGAACAGGTGCAAAATAAATTCAAGGTTCCAAGATCTCAATTCTTCAGGTACCATCAACTTAGAACTGGGCTCAGATCTCACTTACAAAATTTAGAAATCAAACTATTTCCTCATTTCCCTTAATAGGAATACTTAACCCCTTAATAACATCTGACGTACTAATACGCGTCTGTGCCCTGGGACTTAAGAGCCAGACCCGTATTAGTACGTCATATCTTTAATGCGGCACTGCGACTTAAGTCGCGGTGACAGCATTAAAGTTACGGTGCCATCCTACCTCCTGGTAGATGGCGTCATCATCCCGGGGGCTGTCGCCGCCCCCCCGCACCAGCGATCGCTGTGATTGGCTGTTCAAATCTGAACAGCCAATCACAGCATTTCTCACTGTTTCCGGCAATGTGATTGCCGGAAACAGTGATCTGCAGCCTAGGATCGGTGCTCCTATGAGCACCGATCCTAGGATGTTGATAGGACACCCCAGCCCTGGCCCCGGACTGCTATGATCGGTGCGATCGCCGATCACATCGATCGCACCAATCGTAGCGCGACCGCGCGGTGACAGGGCGGTCATGGGGCGGTGACCGGCTTGTGACCTGCCTGTCACCGCCCCATGACCCCCTGTAATGTGACTCAAGCCCCCAGACTGCTGTGATTGGAGCGATCAATGATGACATCGATCGCTCCAATCAGAGTACCTGAATACAGGTGACCAGGCGGTCACAGGGAGGTGTCACCCCTCTGTGACCCCCTGTGGTGCGTGCTCTGCTCCAGCCATGTCTGATTGGTGCAATCAGTGTCACCAATCAGATGGCTGGGGCACAACATGCACCACAGGGGGTCACAGAGGGGTGACACCTCCCTGTGACCGCCTGGTCACCTGTATTCAGGTACTCTGATTGGAGCGATCGATGTCATCAATGATTGCTCCAATCAGATTACCTCCACCTGTCACCACCCCATCATCACCCTGTGACCGCCCTGCAGACCCTCACATTTGGTGAGGATTTCTACAGAGCGATCACATCTGATGTGTCTGTGCTGGGCCTTGTAGTGCCACAGAATATTCTCACTGTTCCAGTCGCTGCTGCTGCCGCTGCTCCTGGATCTTCTGTTCCAGCGTCCTGGATCTTCTGCTCCAGCTCCTGGATCTTCTGCTCCTGACCTGCTGTGGTTCCTGCTCCAGAGCCTGCTGCTGATCCTGCAGAGAAGACTTTGGTAAGTGTGTTCTCCCCTCATCCACCCCAATCCCCCCTCCCCCCTCTTTTTACCCCCCCTTACCTTTTTTTCTGCGTCCTGCAGCGGTCTCCAGCTCTGGTCCGAGTCTCCAGCTCCACTCCCGGTCACCAGCGCCGGGCTCCTGGTCACCAGCGCCAGGCTCCTGGTCACCAGCGCCAGGCTCCTGGTCTCCTGCACCGGGCTCCTGGTCTCCTGCACCGGGCTCCTGGTCTCCTGCACCGGGCTCCTGGTCTCCTGCTCCGGGCTCCTGGTCTCCTGCTCCGGGCTCCTGGTCTCCTGCTCCGGGCTCCTGGTCTCCTGCTCCGGGTTCCTGGTCTCCTGCTCTGGGTCTTCTGTTCCAGTCCTGCTGACCCTTTGGTAAGTCCATCTCTGATCTCCCCTCATCCACCCCAATCCCCCTCTTCCCCCTCTTCCCACTCCCCTGTCTTTTTACCCCTCTTCCCACCCCAGTGTCCCTGTTAATTCTTTTGCTTCTGTTCTCCAGCTCCAGTACCGGTCTCCTGCACCGGGCTCCTGGTCTCCTGCACCGGGCTCCTGGTCTCCTGCACCGGGCTCCTGGTCTCCTGCACCGGGCTCCTGGTCTCCTGCACCGGGCTCCTGGTCTCCTGCACCGGGCTCCTGGTCTCCTGCTCCGGGCTCCTGCTCCGGGTTCCTGGTCTCCTGCTCCAGGTTCCTGGTCTCCTGCTCTGGGTCTTCTGTTCCAGTCCTGCTGACCCTTTGGTAAGTCCATCTCTGATCTCCCCTCATCCACCCCAATCCCCCTCTTCCCCCTTTTCCCACTCCCCTGTCTTTTTACTCCTCTTCCCACTCCCCTGTCTTTTAACCCCCCTTCCCACCCCAGTGTCCCTGTTAATTCTTTTGCTTATGATCTCCAGCTCCAGTACCGGTCTCCTGCACCGGGCTCCTGGTCTCCTGCACCGGGCTCCTGGTCTCCTGCACCGGGCTCCTGGTCTCCTGCACCGGGCTCCTGGTCTCCTGCTCCGGGTTCCTGGTCTCCTGCTCCGGGTTCCTGGTCTCCTGCTCCGGGCTCCCAGGCTCCTGCTCTGGGTCTTCTGTTCCAGTCCTGCTGACCCTTTGGTAAGTCCATCTCTGATCTCCCCTCATCCACCCCAATCCCCCTCTTCCCACTCTCCTGTCTTTTTACCCCTCTTCCCACTTCCCTGTCTTTTTACCCCCCTTCCCATCCCAATCCGCCTCACCCCAGTGTCCCTGTTAATTCTTTTGCTTCTGATCTCCAGCTCCAGTACCAGTCTCCTGCTCCGTGCTCCTGGTCTCCTGCTCCGAGCTCCCGTCTTCCTGCTCCGGGCTCCTGTCTTCCTGCTCCGGGCTCCTGTCTTCCTGCTCCGGGCTCCCGTCTTCCTGCTCCGGGCTCCCGTCTTCCTGCTCCGGGCCCCCGGTCTCCTGCTCCGGGCCCCCGGTCTCCTGCTCCGGGCTCCCGGTCTCCTGCTCCGGGCCCCCGGTCTCCTGCTCTGGGCTCCCGGTCACCAGCGCCGGTCTCCTGCTCCGGGCTCCCGGTCTCCTGCTCCGGGCCCCCGGTCTCCTGCTCCGGGCTCCCGGTCACCAGCGCTGGTCTCCTGCTCCGGGCCCCCGGTCTCCTGCTCCGGGCTCCCGGTCACCAGCGCCGGTCTCCTGCTCCGGGCTCCCGGTCTCCTGCTCCGGGCTCCCGGTCTCCTGCTCCGGGCCCCCGGTCTCCTGCTCCGGGCTCCCGGTCTCCTGCTCCGGGCTCCCGGTCACCAGCGCGGGGCCCCCGGTCTCCTGCTCCGGGCTCCCGGTCTCCTGCTCCGGGCTCCCGGTCTCCTGCTCCGGGCTCCCGGTCTCCTGCTCCGGGCTCCCGGTCACCAGCGCCGGGCTCCTGGTCACCAGCGCCGGGCTCCTGCTACGGGCTCCCGGTCCTGAAAGAACAGAGAGGACTTTGGTAAGTAATCTGATCTCCCCTCATCCAACACAATTCCCCTCTTCCCACTCCCCACACATTTGTGCGCACATCCAGCAGCCGCCGAGTATTGATCGGTGGCATAGTTCACCAATCCACACTCGTGCTCGCTGTTTGCACCACATACAGTATTTCCTTTTTCCACACACTCTAAATAAAGTACTGACACACACACACTCTCAAAGAATTGACACACACGCAGCACATACATAACAAACAATGTCCAGCTCATCCCAAACTCATTATTCAGCGGAGGAGGCATACGCTATTCTTGCCTCCGACACTGACAGTGAGGGTGAGGATCCCACATTTCTTTGTTTTTCCGACTCCTCGTCGTCTTCCTCCTTCTCTTCTTCCTCCTCTTCCTCAGGTTCTGCTGGCCCGCCCCGCCGTCGTCGCAGGAGAGATGTTCCAGCGCCCCCCACTACTGAGCCTATATGGACTTCGCCCCCCGAAAATTATGAGCCGCTGATTCCTGATTTCGTAGCGGAATCAGGAATCAAGTTTGACACCACCGGCCTCACAGAAATAGACTTTTTCAAAGTCTTTTTCTCTGAGGATTTTATAAACCTCATGGTGGGCCAAACTAATTTATATGCTCATCAATTTTTAGAACAAAACCCCTCTTCATCATTTTCTAACTGGTCTCCTGTAGACGCAGTAGAAATGATGAAGTTTTGGGGCCTGATCCTTCTTATGGGGATCTTGAAGAAGCCCGAGCTTCGGCAATACTGGAGTGTTGACGTTTTGTATAACACTCCAGTGTTCCGAATGGTCATGCCCCGGACACGTTTTCAGGCCATCTACAAGTTCTTGCATTACCAAGATAATGCAAGGTGTCCTGCACGCGATGACCCGAACTTTGATCGTCTTTTCAAAGTTCGGCCGGTCATCGAACACTTCAACAACAAGTTTGGTGAAGTGTACGTGCCCCAAAGGGACATTTGTGTGGATGAGTCCTTAATTTCTTTTAAGGGGCGGCTTGGATTCCGGCAGTACCTGCCCAGTAAGAGGGCAAGGTACGGGATCAAGCTGTATAAACTTTGTGAGAGTACCTCAGGATACACTCACAAGTTTAGAGTTTATGAAGGGAAGGACTCCCGGATTGAACCCCCTGAATGCCCCCCTGTTCTGGGAGTGAGTGGGAAAATTGTGTGGGACTTGGTGCACCCACTGCTTGATAAAGGTTATCACCTCTACGTGGATAACTTTTATACAAGTATCCCGCTCTTCCAGTCCCTCTCTGCGCGACGTACCGCAGCCTGCGGTACTGTCCGCAAAATTCAGAAAGGCCTCCCAAAGACGCTAATTGGGCAGCTGCTCAAGAGGGGTGAGAGCAGAGCCCAATGTAGCGACCACCTGTTGATGGTCAAGTACAAGGACAAAAGGGATGTCCTTTTCTTGACCACCATACATGGTGATGGCAGCACACTCAGCACTGTACGAGGTTCCACTACACAGGTCGTCAAACCAGACTGTGTAGTGGAGTACAACAAGTACATGGGGGGAGTTGATCTCTCTGATCAAGTCCTCCAGCCATACAGTGCTTTGAGAAAGTCCAGAGTGTGGTACAAGAAGCTGGCCGTGCGCATTGTACAGATGGCAATGCACAATGCTTTCCTTCTGTCACAATGTGCAGGCCAGACTTCTGCGTCGCACCTTCAGTTTCAGGAAACAGTTATCAAGGCCCTGATATTTGGCAGCGGTGACAGAGAGGGCCCCAGTACTTCTGGAATTGAAGGACCAAGAATTGTACCAGGCCAGCATTTCCCAGGGCAGATCCCTCACAGCGGAAAAAAAGGAAAGTCACAAAAGAGGTGCCGAGTGTGTTATAAAAGTGGAATACGCAAGGACACCATTTATCAATGTGACACCTGCCCTGACAAACCTGGCCTGTGTATGAAAGACTGCTTCAAAAGGTACCATACTTCGATGGACTATTGAATTAATTTCTGAAGTATAACAACCTGACGAACACTGCACAGCTGACGTAGTGTTCGTCAGGTTGTCATACATCAGTTGTGTAGTGTTCGTCAGATTGTCCTACACAACTGATGTATAACACTACATTACAAAATTCAAAAATCAACTAACACTACCAAAAAGGGGGCACTTGTTAGGCATTTCACTGTTTAGGCACATCAAGGGCTCTGAGAACATGACATGACGCCCGCAGACCATTCCATCAAAGTCTGCGTTCAAAAGCGTCACTCCTTCCCTTCCGAGCCCTTACATGCGCCCAAACAGTAGTTTTTTTCCAACACATGGGGTATATGAGTACTCAGGAGAAATTGCACAACAACTTATGGGGTGCAATTTCTCCTAGTACCCTTGTGAAAATATATTTTTTTGCATTTTTGTGGAAAAAATGTTTTTTTTTTATTTTCACAAGTCAACATTATGATTTTCTGAGAGGCACCTGGGGGTTCAATGGGCTCACCACACATCTATATAAGTTCCCTGGGGGGTCTAGTTTCCAAAATGGGGTCACCTGTGGGGGAGCTCCAATGTTTAGACACACAGGGGCTCTCGAAACGCAACATGGTGTCCTCTAACAAATTGGAACCATGTCGCGTTTGGAGAGATCCTGTGTGTCTAAACATTGGAGCTCCCCCACAAGTGACCCCATTTTGGAAACTAGACCCCCCAAGGCACCGATCTAGATGCATAGTGAGCACTTGGAACCCCCAGGTGCTTCACAAATTGATCCATAAAAATGAAAAAGTGTTTTTTTTTCACTTATTCAATTTTACGAATCAATTTGTGAAGCACCTGGGGTTCCAAGTGCTCATTATGCATCTAGATAGGTGCCTTTGGGGGTCTAGTTTCCAAAATGGGGTCACTTGTGGGGGAGCTCCAATGTTTGGGCACACAGGGACTCTTCAAATGCAACATGGTATCCGCTAACAAATTGTCGGCTCAAATTGTTAGCGGATACCATGTTGCATTTGAAGAGACCCTGTGTGCCCAAACATTGGAGCTCCCCCACAAGTGACCCCATTTTGGAAACTAGACCCCCCAAGGCACCTATCTAGATGCATAGTGAGCACTTGGAACCCCCAGGTGCTTCACAAATTGATTCGTAACAATGAAAAAGTGAAAAAAAAAACACTTTTTCATTTTTATGAATCAATTTGTGAAGCACCTGAGGGTTCCAAGTGCTCACTATGCATCTAGATAGGTGCCTTGGGTGGTCTAGTTTCCAAAATGGGGTCACTTGTGGGGGAGCTCCAATATTTGGGCACACAGCGGCTCTCTAAATGCAACATGGTGTCCGCTAACAAATTTAACGCAAAATTGGCTCAAATTGTTAGCGACGCCATGTTGCGTTTGGAGAGCCGCTGTGTGCCCAAACATTGGAGCTCCCCCACAAGTGACCCCATTTTGGAAACTAGACCCCCCAAGGCACCTATCTAGATGCATAGTGAGCACTTGGAACCCCCAGGTGCTTCACAAATTGATTCGTAACAATGAAAAAGTGAAAAAAAAAACACTTTTTCATTTTTATAAATCAATTTGTGAAGCACCTGAGGGTTCCAAGTGCTCACAATGCATCTAGATAGGTGCCTTGGGGGGTCTAGTTTCCAAAATGGGGTCACTTGTGGGGGAGCTCCAATGTTTGGGCACACAGCGGCTCTCCAAACGCAACATGGTGTCGCTAACAATTTGAGCCGATTTTCCGTTAAATTTGTTAGAGGACACCATGTTGTATTTAGAGAGTCCCTGTGTGCCCAAACATTGGAGCTCCCCCACAAGTGACCCCATTTTGGAAACTAGACCCCCCAAGGCACCTATCTAGATGCATAGCGAGCACTTGGAACCCCCAGGTGCTTCACAAATTGATTCGTAACAATGAAAAAGTGAAAAAAAAAACACTTTTTCATTTTTATGAATCAATTTGTGAAGCACCTGAGGGTTCCAAGTGCTCACTATGCATCTAGATAGGTGCCTTGGGTGGTCTAGTTTCCAAAATGGGGTCACTTGTGGGGGAGCTCCAATATTTGGGCACACAGCGGCTCTCTAAATGCAACATGGTGTCCACTAACAAATTTAACGCAAAATTGGCTCAAATTGTTAGCGACACCATGTTGCGTTTGGAGAGCCGCTGTGTGCCCAAACATTGGAGCTCCCCCACAAGTGACCCCATTTTGGAAACTAGACCCCCCAAGGCACCTATCTAGATGCATTGTGAGCACTTGGAACCCTCAGGTGCTTCACAAATTGATTTATAAAAATGAAAAAGTGTTTTTTTTTCACTTTTTCATTGTTACGAATCAATTTGTGAAGCACCTGGGGGTTCCAAGTGCTCACTATGCATCTAGATAGGTGCCTTGGGGGGTCTAGTTTCCAAAATGGGGTCACTTGTGGGGGAGCTCCAATGTTTGGGCACACAGCGGCTCTCCAAACGCAACATGGTGTCGCTAACAATTTGAGCCAATTTTGCGTTAAATTTGTTAGCGGACACCATGTTGCATTTAGAGAGCCGCTGTGTGCCCAAATATTGGAGCTCCCCCACAAGTGACCCCATTTTGGAAACTAGACCACCCAAGGCACCTATCTAGATGCATAGTGAGCACTTGGAACCCTCAGGTGCTTCACAAATTGATTCATAAAAATGAAAAAGTGTTTTTTTTTTCACTTTTTCATGGTTACGAATCAATTTGTGAAGCACCTGGGGGTTCCAAGTGCTCACTATGCATCTAGATAGGTGCCTTGGGGGGTCTAGTTTCCAAAATGGGGTCACTTGTGGGGGAGCTCCGATGTTTGGGCACACAGGGACTCTCTAAATGCAACATGGTGTCCTCTAACAAATTTAACGGAAAATCGGCTCAAATTGTTAGCGACACCATGTTGCGTTTGGAGAGCCGCTGTGTGCCCAAACATTGGAGCTCCCCCACAAGTGACCCCATTTTGGAAACTAGACCCCCCAAGGCACCTATCTAGATGCATTGTGAGCACTTGGAACCCTCAGGTGCTTCACAAATTGATTCATAAAAATGAAAAAGTGTTTTTTTTTTTCACTTTTTCATTGTTACGAATCAATTTGTGAAGCACCTGGGGGTTCCAAGTGCTCACTATGCATCTAGAAAGGTGCCTTGGGGGGTCTAGTTTCCAAAATGGGGTCACTTGTGGGGGAGCTCCAAAGTTTGGGCACACATGGGCTCTCCAAACACAACATGGCGTCCGCTAATTATTCAAGCAAATTTTACAATCAAAAAGTCAAATGGCGCTCCTTCCCTTCCGAGCCCTGCCGTGCGCCCAAACAGTGTTTTTTCCCCAAATATTGGGTATCTGCGTGCCCAGGGGAAATTGCACAACAAATTTTGGGGTCCATTTTTTCTTGTTACCCCTGTGAAAATAAAAAAAATTGGGTCTAAAGTAACATTTTTGTGAAAAAAGTTAAATGTTCATTTTTTTCTTCCACATTCAAAAAATTCCTGTGAAGCACCTGAAGGGTTAATAAAGTTCTTGAATGTGGTTTTGAGCACCTTGAGGGGTGCAGTTTTTAGAATGGTGTCACTTTTGGGTATTTTCTGTCATAAAGACCTCTCAAAGTGACTTCAAATGTGATGTGGTCCCTAAAAAAATGTTTTTGTAAATTTTGTTGGAAAAATGAGAAATCGCTGGTCAACTTTTAACCCTTATAGCTCCCTAACAAAAAAAAATTTTGGTTCCAAAATTGTGCTGATGTAAAGTAGACATGTGGGAAATGTTATTTATTAACTCTTTTGTGTGACATATCGCTCTGATTTCAGGGATTAAAAATTCAAATTTTGAAAATTGCAAAATTTTCAAAATTTTCGCCAAATTTCCATTTTTTTCACAAATAAACGCAAGTGATATCGAAGAAATTTTTCCACAATCATGAAGTACAATATGTCACGAAAAAACATTCTCAGAATCAGGGGGATCCGTTGAAGCGTTCCAGAGTAATTACCTCATAAAGTGACAGTGGTCAGAATTGTAAAAATTGGCCCGGTCATTAACGTGCAAACCACCCGCGGGGCTTAAGGGGTTAAATCTCAAGGTCCACAAGGTCTTATATCCAGCTTGTATACATACTTGCTATCAACAGGCTTAGATCGGAACCCTTTACAAAAAATAAGTGGAGACTTCTAATTCCGAATATGGGGGAGGAGGAATGGGAGGAAGTTTTGGAGTCCCCGTCCTTTGTCTCCCCCTCCGTCAATAATAAGCTGATGCAGCTATATATTATTCATCACCAGTCATACCTCACACCCCTCAGACCATATCAAATGGGGCGTTCCTCTAATTCAGAATGTTTACGATGTCATACCATAGATTCTGACTTTGTTCATTTAATTTGGGACTGCTCCATTATTGGGTCCTTCTGGCAGGAAGTAACCTCTTTATTATCTTCCTTAGTATCCATCCCAATTCCATGTGATCCATTGATTTGCCTTTTTTGGGGTAATGGAGGATGATGCCTGGGATCATTATATTAAGATTTTTTTTTATAGAAACCTTATTTTTGGCCAGGAAATTGTTGGCACTGAGATGGATGGGCAATACACAGCCAACATTGCCATCTTGGATCGCACTGGTTAAACTCCATCATCCCATTCGAAAAGATAGTATACCAAAACAGAGGTTATCCATTAAAATTTTCCAAAATATGGGACTATTGGAATTCTTCGTGTCTTACGGTCTCTACTTAGGCAAAGGGTTTGAGGTGGGAGAGTAAATTTGAAAGGGGTGTGAGAATAAATAGAAAACCACAAGTTATAAGTGACAAAGAGTTTGCTTATAGGGGCAGACATTTAGATCCATATATATTACGATGAGAGTCAATCTGAGCATGGAAAGGATAAAGACAGCACAAGTTTGATAAGTTGTGGTTGAGGGTTCAAAGTTTGGATTGTGTCCTAATTAGGAAAATACCCTTTTTTTTCTCCTTTTTATATAAATCCAGAAGATGCGACATCCACAGGGCAAAGAAATTATTTATATGCATGCGATAACCCATCCGACCAGTTTATTTTAATGTGTTCTCATTGATGTAAGAGATGTAAATCTGTGTTGATGTGATGTCTCTGGATGCTTTCTATTACCAAATGCAATGTATAATTGTTTATAAAATTGTTTAATAAAACAAATTAAATTAAAAAAAATAAATAAAAGCACTCAATCTCCCGTTCCATGCTTCTGATGTTCCAGCGGTGTCAGCAACTACCTTTTTGGTGGCTCACATAGGCTTGTTACATCACACGAGCCCTGTGCCCAATCAGCTTCACTCTTCCCATCTTTGAACGTATTGAACATCAACAGGAAGCCAGGGCTGCAGCTGCTTTCTGACTTACTCAGGATGTTGGATTAGTGCGAAGGTGGGGACAGTGGCACAAGCACTGATTGGGCGCAGGGGTCATAAGACGTAACAACCTCACATGAGCCCCGGGAATGCAAGTGCCGATGCCGCTGGAACAGTGGCGGCATGGGAGATTAGTTTAGGTGTTTTTATTTTAACAGGATCAAACATGAGGAATGAGAAGGGGTTGTCCAAGTAGTGAACAATCCCTTTAAACATCAAAAATCCCACACAGAGAAGCCATTATCATACCTAGAGTGTGAAATATGAATTACTGGAAAATCGTATTTTGTTGACCATTAAAAATAACTCAGACAGGGAGAAACTATATGTGTTATTAACAAATTGTAAAGAAATGTAAAAGTGGAATAGGGTCTTCTTATCCACATTAAAAGGTTGATAATTAAAGGTAGAACCACTCACCTTATGAGGCTGTGTGAGACAAAACCGTTATAGATCCTGAAAACCAGATGCAGCAGCTTCCATGAGACGGTAGGTTTATGTAGCAGGATTGGAAGTGTTTTTGCGCTCTCTGGAATATGACACAATTAGTGGTATGATAAAATTGTAGGTTTATTGTCAACGCGTTTCAGAGTCCACTGACTCCTTCAGTACAGCCATACATAAATAATAAGGTAATACAGACGTACATGATTTCAATACAGAAAAATTATAAAAAGACGCTTAGAGCAGAGGGAGGGGTATGTACAGTCACATGTCAAAATACTGTGTATCACGTTATATACTTGCATATTTATTGTAAAATGAAGAGGAAATACATGTGTTTAACTGTCCTGAAATTAAAAATAAAAAGGGTTAAAATAAAGTGGATAATCAAAAAGTGTCTATTTTAAAGTGATGCGCTCACAGAGATATGATCCCAGTGCTGGTGAGAAGGAAAAAAAGGGGGGAGGTTGCCACAAACTGACTTACAGTATGTGTTGTGCTATATCCCAATCACATTTGACAGTGTGTCGGTGGATAATGCTGATATATACAACGGGTACGGAAAGTATTCAGACCCCTTTAAATGGCGCCAGGTCCCAACACGCCTGTTGGCATACAGCCTTCATCAGGGAAGGGGGGAAATATTTTAATTAAAGCAGTAGGCCCCCGGACGGGAACACATCAGAAACCCGATCGAGATTCCACCCGCAGTTGTTAGGGGCACATGACAGCTGATCAGATCAGTGGTCATGTGTGGGAAAAGATGCAGGCTCAGCACCGGAGTCTGCATTAAAAAGGGGGAAGCGACCTATGACGTACCTGTACATCATAGGTTGTAAAGGGGTTAAATATCAGCCAGGACCACCAATAGTAAATGGCCATATATTAAATTGAATCCGGAACATGAGCGGCGCATGTAGCCAATCCAAAACCCCGAGGCCAAGTCATCCGAGGGGCTGGTGTAGATGACGTGTGTTCACGACCACATGATGAGTCACATGATCGGGAGCCAGTCACGTGATCCGCTCCAGGCTCAGATAGACGCGGCAAGTGACACCGCCAGTGGGTCCGAAAGACTCCTGCGCCCATGCCGGGAACGTGCAGATAATATAAAGAAAGGTCCGGGGTCAGAAAAAGGATGGTAAATAAACCAACAAATATATACATGGAGACATACTGAATTAAGAACAATTGTTTTACAGAGGTTATGAACAATTATAAATACAAGAATTCCCATATACACATAAACAGTAACACATATGTTGTGTATAAAGTGAATATTATTACATAAAAAATATGGATAAATCACATCGTAAAACAAAAAAGTGTTAAAGTTATGTGAAAGGTTATAATTTTGTAAGTGAATGTGTAAATGTATGGAAAACATGATTCGTGTACATACATGAAATACCTATAGAAATAAAATGCATTCAGAATTGTGTCTATATAGAATACAAATGTACATATATACACAAAAGCACATATGACAGAATTAGTTGTCTATGAATAAGGTGCATGAGAAATAAAGTGCAATGTGAAATATAATAAATATATATATATATATATATATATATATATATATATAGAATATGTACCTAAAGTTACACATGCAAACATATTAGGTGTGTACCCAAGAACAATTCTTATATGCATAAAAAACAATAGAATAAGAGGGATAAGTAGATTAATGTATATACGGGTCCGCTTAAATGGTCTTAAATATCCAGGAAAATCAGACTGAAATATTATTATTTATATAGCGCCATTGATTCCACGGTGCTGTACATGAGAAAGGGTTACACACAAAATACAGATATCACTTACAGTAAATGACCTAACAATGATAGACTGGTACAGAGGGAAGAGGACCCTGCCCTTGCGGGCTTACATTTATAGGATGGTGGGGAAGGAGACAGTAGGTTGGGGGGTTGCAGCAGCTCTGGTGGTGGTGAGGCGGCAGCGAGGTCATTGCAGGTTGTAAGATTTCTTGAAGACATGGGTTTTCAAGTTCCATCTGAAGGATCCGAATGTGGCAGATAATCAGACATGTTGAGGCACAGAATTCCAGAAGATGGGGGATATTCGGGAGAAGTCTTGGAGGCAATTGGGTGAGAAGCGAAGTGTGGAGAAGAAAAGGGGGTCTTGGGAGGACCGGAGATTACATGAGGGAATATATCGGGAGATTAGTTCAGAGATGAACAGAGGAGAAAGGTTATGGATGGCTTTGTAGGTCAGTGTTAGTAGATTGAACTGGATACGCTGGGCAATTGGGAGCCAGTGAAGGGATTTGCAAATAGAGATGAACTATAAAGAATAGGTTTTAGCTTACAAATTTTGTTGTAAAATACTGACCAAATACTGAACATGTGAATGTGGCCTTAATCTTTGTATATGGATTTTCAGTAACAGCACGGTCATCTGCGGAGGTTCCCCTATACCTATGATTAGGCTGTGCCACCGTAATTGTACACACAGTTACTTGGTGTAACGCTAGTGGATGTGGACCCACAGCGCCACGGGCCGGGCTTACCCTGGAGGGGCATAACCAGGTGTCTACCAGGTCTTCACTAGAGCCTCTGGTGGAGAGGATAGGATGGGCTGCTGGTAGACATCGGGTACTACTCAATGGTAGTCCCCAGGACCGCAGCAGCTGGTGGAAGAGTCGGAGACATGAGTGCGAGGTATAACAGGAGCAACAAACTGGACACTAGCAGAGTGAACTGCCCAGCAACCAACATTCAGCAGAGAGCGGTGGGTGGAGCTGCCTAATATAGGACCTGCCTAATATAGGACCTGCCGGCATGGTAGGTGAACAAATGTAATATTATTGTCACACAGCCAAATGGTGAAGATACGAGGGAAAAACCTCGAACACACGCGGCTCCGCTCCGTACACCTCGTACACATGCGGCTCCACTCCGTACACCTCGTAGACGCGTGGCTCCGCTCTGTACACCTCGTACACACGGCTCCGCTCCGTACACCTCGTACACACGCGGTTCCTCTCCGTACACCTCGTACACACACGGCTCTGCTCCGTACACCTCGTAAACACACGGCTCCGCTCCGTACACCTCGTACACACGATGCTCCGCTCCGTACACCTCATAGACGCGCGGCTCCGCTCCGTACACCTCGTACACACACGGCTCCGCTCCATACACGTCGTACACACGTGGCTCCGCTCCGTACACCTCGTACGCACACAGCTCCGCTCCGTACACCTCGTACACACGTGGCTCTGCTCCATACACCTCATACGCACACAGCTCCGCTCCGTACACCTGCGGCTCTGCTCCATACACCTCGTACACACGCGGCTCCGCTCCGTACACCTCATAGACATGTGACTCCGCTCCATACACCTCGTGCACACGCGGCTCCGCTCCGTACACCTCGTACACACAAGTCTCCGCTCCGTACACCTCGTACACACACGGCTCCGCTCCATACATACACGGCTCTGCTCCGTACACCTCGTACACGCGCGGCTCTGCTCCGTAAGCCTCGTACACGCGTGGCTCCGCCCTGTACACCTCGTACACACGTGGCTCCGCTCTGTACACCTCGTACACACGTGGCTCCGCTCCGTACACCTCGTACACGTATGGCTCCGCTCCGTACACCTCGTACGCACACAGCTCCGCTCCGTACACTTCATACACGCGCGGCTCCGCTCCATACACACACGGCTCTGCTCCATACCCCTCGTACACACGTGGCTCCGCTCCGTACACCTCCGCTCCGTACACCTCCGCTCCGTACACCTCGTACACACATGGCTCCGCTCTGTACACCTCGTACACACATGGCTACGCTCCGTACACCTCGTACACGCGCGGCTCTGCTCCGTACACCTCGTACACGCGCGGCTCTGCTCCGTACACCTCGTACACACGCGGCTCTGCTCCGTACACCTCGTACACACGCGGCTCTGCTCCGTACACCTCGTACACACGCGGCTCTGCTCCGTACACCTCGTACACACGCGGCTCCGCTCCGTACACCTCGTACACACGCGGCTGTGCTCCGTACACCTCGTACACACGCGGCTCCGCTCCGTACACCTCGTACACACGCGGCTCCGCTCCGTACACCTCGTACACACACTGCTCTGCTCCGTACACCTCGTACACACACGGCTCTGCTCCGTACACCTCGTACACACATGGCTCCGCTCCGTACACCTCGTACACACGCGGCTCCGCTCCGTACACCTCGTACACACGCGGCTCTGCTCCGTACAGCTCGTACACACGCGGCTCCGCTCCGTACACCTCGTACACACGCGGCTCCGCTCCGTACACCTCGTACACATGCGGCTCCGCTCCGTACACCTCGTACACACGCGGCTCTGCTCCGTACACCTCGTACACGCGCGGCTCTGCTCCGTACACCTCGTACACACGCGGCTCCGCTCCGTACACCTCGTACACACGCGGCTCTGCTCCGTACAGCTCGTACACACGCGGCTCCGCTCCGTACACCTCGTACACACGCGGCTCCGCTCCGTACACCTCGTACACACGCGGCTCCGCGCCGTACACCTCGTACACACGCGGCTCTGCTCCGTACACCTCGTACACGCGCGGATCTGCTCCGTACACCTCGTACACACGCGGCTCTGCTACATCTACACTGTAAACCCCTCCTGACCCCACACATAAACTTCAGCTCATCCAGCACCATGACAACCAGCACAGCAGAGTCCTGCATCCACTGAGGCCCCTGATCATGTGACCCCTGACTCCTCCCCTCCTGTGACCTCATCACAGCTCCTGTGCGCACAGAGCAGCCATATATGTGGTGGCGGCTCTGCAGGTGGAGGTATGTGGAGACCCCATTACTGGGCGCAGGGGGCATTAACCCCTTCAGCACCGAGACTCTTTTGGAGTCTTGTGTTGCCCCTTTATAAGAATCATAAGGTTTTTGTTCTGTTTCCTGTAATAGATACATACGACCCAACTATGGAGACAGGAAGGGAGGAAACGTATTGTTCTTATAGTACAGAACCCCTTTACTGCCCCACAGTGTAATGCCCCCATTATGCCCCTTATACAGTATGTATGATGCCCCCACACAGTGTAATGCCCCCATTATGCCCCTTATACAGTATGTCTGATGCCCCCACACAGTGTAATGCCCCCATTATGCCCCTTATGCAGGATGTATGAAGCCCCCACACCGTGTAATGCCCCCATTATGCCCCTTATACAGTATGTCTGATGCCCCCACACAGTGTAATGCCCCCATTATGCCCCTTATGCAGGATGTATGATGCCCCCACACAGTGTAATGCCCCCATTATGCCCCTTATGCAGGATGTATGATGCCCCCACACAGTGTAATGCCCCCATTATGCCCCTTATGCAGGATGTATGATGCCCCCATTATGCCCCTTATGCTGGATGTATGATGCCCCCACACAGTGTAATGCCCCTTATGCAGGATGTGTAATGCCCCCATTATGCCCCTTATGCAGGATGTATGACGCCCCCCACAGTGTAATGCCCCCATTATTACCCTTATGCAGTATGTATGATGCCCCCATTATGCCCCTTATACGGTATGTATGATGCCCCCCACACAGTATAATGCACCCATTATGCCCCTTATGCAGGATGTATGATGCCCCCACACAGTGTAATGCCCCCATTATGCCCCTTATAAAGGATGTATGATGCCCCACACAGTGTAATGCCCCCATTATGCCCCTTATGCAGGATGTATGATGCCCCCATTATGCCCCTTATGCAGGATGTATGATGCCCCCACACAGTGTAATGCCCCCATTATGCCCCTTATGCAGGATGTATGATGCCCCCATTATGCCCCTTATGCTGGATGTATGATGCCCCCACACAGTGTAATGCCCCTTATGCAGGATGTATGATGCCCCCATACAGTGTAATGCCCCCATTATGCCCCTTATGCAGGATGTATGATGCCCTCACACAGTGTAATGCCTCCATTATGCTCCTTTTGCAGGATGTATGATGCCCCCCACAGTGTAATGCCCCCATTATGCCCCTTATGCTGTATGTATGATGCCCCCACACAGTGTTAATGCCCCCATTATGCCCCTTATGCAGGATGTATGACGCCCCCCACAGTGTAATGCTCCCATTATGCCCATTATGCAGTATGTGTAATGCCCCCATTATTACCCTTATGCAGTATGTATGATGCCCCCATTATGCCCCTTATACGGTATGTATGATGCCCCCACACCGTGTAATGCCCCCATTATGCCCCTTATAAAGGATGTATGATGCCCCACACAGTGTAATGCCCCCATTATGCCCCTTATGCAGGATGTATGATGCCCCCACAGTGTAATGCCCCCATTATGCCCCTTATACAGTATGTATGATGCCCCCACACAGTGTAATGCCCCCATTATGCCCCTTATGCAGGATGTATGATGCCCCCACACAGTGTAATGCCCCCATTATGCCCCATATGCAGTATGTATGATGCCCCCACACAGTGTAATGCCCCCATTATGCCCCTTATGCAGGATGTATGATGCCCCCATTATGCCCCTTATGCAGGATGTATGATGCCCCCATTATGCCCCTTATGCAGGATGTATGATGCCCCCACACAGTGTAATGCCCCCATTATGCCCCTTATGCAGGATGTATGATGCCCCCATTATGCCCCTTATGCTGTATGTATGATGCCCCCACACAGTGTAATGCCCCTTATGCAGGATGTATGATGCCCCCACACAGTGTAATGCCACCATTATGCCCCTTATGCAGGATGTATGATGCCCTCACACAGTGTAATGCCCCCATTATGCCCCTTTTGCAGGATGTATGATGCCCCCCACAGTGTAATGCCCCCATTATGCCCCTTATGCTGTATGTATGATGCCCCCACACAGTGTTAATGCCCCCATTATGCCCCTTATGCAGGATGTATGACGCCCCCCACAGTGTAATGCTCCCATTATGCCCCTTATGCAGGATGTATGATGCCCCCATTATGCCCCTTATCCAGTATGTATGATGCCCCCCACACAGTATAATGCCCCCATTATGCCCCTTATGCAGGATGTATGATGCCCCCACAGTGTAATGCCCCCATTATGCCCCTTATACAGTATGTATGATGCCCCCACACAGTGTAATGCCCCCATTATGCCCCTTATGCAGGATGTATGATACCCCCACACAGTGTAATGCCCCCATTATGCCCCTTATGCAGGATGTATGATGCCCCCATTATGCCCATTATGCAGTATGTATGATGTCCCCTCACAGTGTAATGCCCCCATTATGCCCCTTATGCAGGATGTATGATGCCCCCATTATGCCCCTTATGCTGGATGTATGATGCCCCCACACAGTGTAATGCCCCTTATGCAGGATGTGTAATGCCCCCATTATGCCCCTTATGCAGGATGTATGATGCCCTCACACAGTGTAATGCCCCCATTATGCCCCTTATGCAGGATGTATGATGCCCCCACACAGTGTAATGCCCCCATTATGCCCCTTATGCAGGATGTATGATGCCCCCATTATGCAGGATGTATGATGCCCCCACACAGTGTAATGCCCCCATTATGCCCCTTATGCAGGATGTATGATGCCCCCATTATGCCCCTTATGCTGGATGTATGATGCCCCCACACAGTGTAATGCCCCTTATGCAGGATGTATGATGCCCCCATACTGTGTAATGCCCCCATTATGCCCCTTATGCAGGATGTATGATGCCCTCACACAGTGTAATGCCCCCATTATGCCCCTTTTGCAGGATGTATGATGCCCCCCACAGTGTAATGCCCCCATTATGCCCCTTATGCAGGATGTATGACGCCCCCCACAGTGTAATGCCCCCATTATGCCCCTTATGCAGTATGTATGATGCCCCCATTATGCCCCTTATCCAGTATGTATGATGCCCCCCACACAGTATAATGCCCCCATTATGCCCCTTATGCAGGATGTATGATGCCCCCACAGTGTAATGCCCCCATTATGCCCCTTATACAGTATGTATGATGCCCCCATTATGCCCCTTATGCAGGATGTATGATGCCCCCACACCGTGTAATGCCCCCATTATGCCCCTTATAAAGGATGTATGATGCCCCACACAGTGTAATGCCCCCATTATGCCCCTTATGCAGGATGTATGATGCCCCCACAGTGTAATGCCCCCATTATGCCCCTTATACAGTATGTATGATGCCCCCACACAGTGTAATGCCCCCATTATGCCCCTTATGCAGGATGTATGATGCCCCCACACAGTGTAATGCCCCCATTATGCCCCATATGCAGTATGTATGATGCCCCCACACAGTGTAATGCCCCCATTATGCCCCTTATGCAGGATGTATGATGCCCCCATTATGCCCATTATGCAGTATGTATGATGCCCCCACACAGTGTAATGCCCCCATTATGCCCCTTATGCAGGATGTATGATGCCCCCACACAGTGTAATGCCCCCATTATGCCCCTTATGCAGGATGTGTAATGCCCCCATTATGCCCCCACACCGTGTAATGCCCCCATTATGCCCCTTATACAGTATGTATGATGCCACCACACAGTGTAATGCCCTCATTATGCCCCTTATGCAGGATGTATGATGCCCCCACACCGTGTAATGCCCCGTATGCAGTATGCATGATGCCCCCGCACAGTGTAATGCCCTCATTATGCCTCTTATGCAGGATGTATGATGCCCCCACACCGTGTAATGCCCCCATTATGCCCCTTGTGCAGTATGTATGATGCCCCCACACAGTGTAATGCCCCCATTATGCCTCTTATACAGTATGTATGATGCCCCCACACAGTGTAATGCCCCCATTATGCCCCTTATGCAGTATGTATGATGCCCCCGCACAGTGTAATGCCCCCATTATGCCCCTTATGCAGGATGTATGATGCCCCCATTATGCCCCTTGTGCAGTATGTATGATGCCCCCACACAGTGTAATGCCCCTTATGCAGGATGTGTAATGCCCCCATTATGCCCCTTATGCAGGATGTATGATGCCCTCACACAGTGTAATGCCCCCATTATGCCCCTTATGCAGGATGTATGATGCCCCCACACAGTGTAATGCCCCCATTATGCCCCTTATGCAGGATGTATGATGCCCCCATTATGCAGGATGTATGATGCCCCCACACAGTGTAATGCCCCCATTATGCCCCTTATGCAGGATGTATGATGCCCCCATTATGCCCCTTATGCTGGATGTATGATGCCCCCACACAGTGTAATGCCCCTTATGCAGGATGTATGATGCCCCCATACTGTGTAATGCCCCCATTATGCCCCTTATGCAGGATGTATGATGCCCTCACACAGTGTAATGCCCCCATTATGCCCCTTTTGCAGGATGTATGATGCCCCCCACAGTGTAATGCCCCCATTATGCCCCTTATGCAGGATGTATGACGCCCCCCACAGTGTAATGCCCCCATTATGCAGTATGTATGATGCCCCCATTATGCCCCTTATCCAGTATGTATGATGCCCCCCACACAGTATAATGCCCCCATTATGCCCCTTATGCAGGATGTATGATGCCCCCACAGTGTAATGCCCCCATTATGCCCCTTATACAGTATGTATGATGCCCCCATTATGCCCCTTATGCAGGATGTATGATGCCCCCACACCGTGTAATGCCCCCATTATGCCCCTTATAAAGGATGTATGATGCCCCACACAGTGTAATGCCCCCATTATGCCCCTTATGCAGGATGTATGATGCCCCCACAGTGTAATGCCCCCATTATGCCCCTTATACAGTATGTATGATGCCCCCACACAGTGTAATGCCCCCATTATGCCCCTTATGCAGGATGTATGATGCCCCCACACCGTGTAATGCCCCCATTATGCCCCATATGCAGTATGTATGATGCCCCCACACAGTGTAATGCCCCCATTATGCCCCTTATGCAGGATGTATGATGCCCCCACACAGTGTAATGCCCCCATTATGCCCCCACACCGTGTAATGCCCCCATTATGCCCCTTATACAGTATGTATGATGCCACCACACAGTGTAATGCCCTCATTATGCCCCTTATGCAGGATGTATGATGCCCCCACACCGTGTAATGCCCCGTATGCAGTATGTATGATGCCCCCGCACAGTGTAATGCCCTCATTATGCCTCTTATGCAGGATGTATGATGCCCCCACACCGTGTAATGCCCCCATTATGCCCCTTGTGCAGTATGTATGATGCCCCCACACAGTGTAATGCCCCCAATATGCCTCTTATACAGTATGTATGATGCCCCCACACAGTGTAATGCCCCCATTATGCCCCTTATGCAGTATGTATGATGCCCCCGCACAGTGTAATGCCCCCATTATGCCCCTTATGCAGGATGTATGATGCCCCCACACCGTGTAATGCCCCCATTATGCCCCTTGTGCAGTATGTATGATGCCCCCACACAGTGTAATGCCCCCATTATGCCCCTTGTGCAGTATGTATGATGCCCCCACACAGTGTAATGCCCCCATTATGCCCCTTATACAGTATGTATGATGCCCCCACACAGTGTAATGCCCTCATTATGCGCCTTATGCAGGATGTATGATGCCCCCACACCGTGTATTGCCCCCATTATGCCCCTTATGCAGTATGTATGATGCCCCCACACAGTGGAATGCCCCCATTATGCCCCTTATGCAGGATGTATGATGCCCCCACACCGTGTAATGCCCCCATTATGCCCCTTGTGCAGTATGTATGATGCCCCCACACAGTGTAATGCCCCCATTATGCAGGATGTATGATGCCCCCACACAGTGTAATGCCCACATTATGCCCCTTATGCAGTATGTATGATGCTCCCACACAGTGTAATGCCCACATTATGCCCCTTATGCAGGATGTATGATGCCCCCACACAGTGTAATGCCCCCATTATGCCCCTTATGCAGGATGTATGATGCCCCACACAGTGTAATGCCCCCATTATGCCCCTTATGCAGGATGTATGATACCCCCACACAGTGTAATGCCCCCATTATGCCACTTATGCAGGATGTATGATGCGCCCATTATGCCCCTTATGCAGTATGTATGATGTCCCCTCACAGTGTAATGCCCCCATTATGCCCCTTATGCAGGATGTATGATGCCCCCATTATGCCCCTTATGCAGGATGTATGATGCCCCCATTATGCCCCTTATGCTGGATGTATGATGCCCCCACACAGTGTAATGCCCCTTATGCAGGATGTATGATGCCCCCACACAGTGTAATGCCCCCATTATGCCCCTTCTGCAGTAGGTATGATGCCCCCACACAGTGTAATTCCCCTTATGCAGGATGTATGATGCCCTCACACAGTGTAATGCCCCCATTATGCCCCTTATGCAGGATGTATGATGCCCCCGCACAGTGTAATGCCCCCATTATGCCCCTTATGCAGGATGTATGATGCCCCCATTATGCCCCTTATGCAGGATGTATGATGCCCCCACACAGTGTAATGCCCCCATTATGCCCCTTATGCAGGATGTATGATGCCCCCATTATGCCCCTTATGCTGTATGTATGATGCCCCCACACAGTGTAATGCCCCTTATGCAGGATGTATGATGCCCCATTATGCCCCTTATGCAGGATGTATGATGCCCTCACACAGTGTAATGCCCCCAATATGCCCCTTATGCAGGATGTATGACGCCCCCCACAGTGTAATGCTCCCATTATGCAGTATGTGTAATGCCCCCATTATGCCCCTTATGCAGTATGTATGATGCCCCCATTATGCCCCTTATCCAGTATGTATGATGCCCCCCACACAGTATAATGCCCCCATTATGCCCCTTATGCAGGATGTATGATGCCCCCACAGTGTAATGCCCCCATTATGCCCCTTATACAGGATGTATGATGCCCCCACACAGTGTAATGCCCCCATTATGCCCCTTATGCAGGATGTATGATGCCCCCACACCGTGTAATGCCCCCATTATGCCCCATATGCAGTATGTATGATGCCCCCACACAGTGTAATGCCCCCATTATGCCCCTTATGCAGGATGTATGATGCCCCCACACAGTGTAATGCCCCCATTATGCCCCTTATGCAGGATGTATGATGCCCCCATTATGCCCCTTATGCTGGATGTATGATGCCCCCACACAGTGTAATGCCCCTTATGCAGGATGTATGATGCCCCCACACAGTGTAATGCCCCCATTATGCCCCTTATGCAGGATGTATGATGCCCCCATTATGCCCCTTATGCAGGATGTATGATGCCCCCACACCGTGTAATGCCCCCATTATGCCCCTTATGCAGGATGTATGATGCCCCCATTATGCCCCTTATGCTGTATGTATGATGCCCCTTATGCAGGATGTATGATGCCCCCACACAGTGTAATGCCCCCATTATGCCCCTTATGCAGGATGTATGATGCCCCCATTATGCCCCTTATGCAGGATGTATGATGCCCCCACACAGTGTAATGCCCCCATTATGCCCCTTATGCAGGATGTATGACGCCCCCCACAGTGTAATGCTCCCATTATGCCCCTTATGCAGGATGTATGATGCCCCCATTATGCCCCTTATCCAGTATGTATGATGCCCCCCACACAGTATAATGCCCCCATTATGCCCCTTATGCAGGATGTATGATGCCCCCACAGTGTAATGCCCCCATTATGCCCCTTATACAGTATGTATGATGCCCCCACACAGTGTAATGCCCCCATTATGCCCCTTATGCAGGATGTATGATACCCCCACACAGTGTAATGCCCCCATTATGCCCCTTATGCAGGATGTATGATGCCCCCATTATGCCCATTATGCAGTATGTATGATGTCCCCTCACAGTGTAATGCCCCCATTATGCCCCTTATGCAGGATGTATGATGCCCCCATTATGCCCCTTATGCTGGATGTATGATGCCCCCACACAGTGTAATGCCCCTTATGCAGGATGTGTAATGCCCCCATTATGCCCCTTATGCAGGATTTATGATGCCCTCACACAGTGTAATGCCCCCATTATGCCCCTTATGCAGGATGTATGATGCCCCCACACAGTGTAATGCCCCCATTATGCCCCTTATGCAGGATGTATGATGCCCCCATTATGCAGGATGTATGATGCCCCCACACAGTGTAATGCCCCCATTATGCCCCTTATGCAGGATGTATGATGCCCCCACACAGTGTAATGCCCCCATTATGCCCCTTATGCAGGATGTATGATGCCCCCATTATGCAGGATGTATGATGCCCCCCACACAGTGTAATGCCCCCATTATGCCCCTTATGCAGGATGTATGATGCCCTCACACAGTATAATGCCCCCAATATGCCCCTTATGCAGGATGTATGACGCCCCCCACAGTGTAATGCTCCCATTATGCAGTATGTGTAATGCCCCCATTATGCCCCTTATGCAGTATGTATGATGCCCCCATTATGCCCCTTATCCAGTATGTATGATGCCCCCCACACAGTATAATGCCCCCATTATGCCCCTTATGCAGGATGTATGATGCCCCCACAGTGTAATGCCCCCATTATGCCCCTTATACAGGATGTATGATGCCCCCACACAGTGTAATGCCCCCATTATGCCCCTTATGCAGGATGTATGATGCCCCCACACCGTGTAATGCCCCCATTATGCCCCATATGCAGTATGTATGATGCCCCCACACAGTGTAATGCCCCCATTATGCCCCTTATGCAGGATGTATGATGCCCCCACACAGTGTAATGCCCCCATTATGCCCCTTATGCAGGATGTATGATGCCCCCATTATGCCCCTTATGCTGGATGTATGATGCCCCCACACAGTGTAATGCCCCTTATGCAGGATGTATGATGCCCCCACACAGTGTAATGCCCCCATTATGCCCCTTATGCAGGATGTATGATGCCCCCATTATGCCCCTTATGCAGGATGTATGATGCCCCCACACCGTGTAATGCCCCCATTATGCCCCTTATGCAGGATGTATGATGCCCCCATTATGCCCCTTATGCTGTATGTATGATGCCCCTTATGCAGGATGTATGATGCCCCCACACAGTGTAATGCCCCCATTATGCCCCTTATGCAGGATGTATGATGCCCCCATTATGCCCCTTATGCAGGATGTATGATGCCCCCACACAGTGTAATGCCCCCATTATGCCCCTTATGCAGGATGTATGACGCCCCCCACAGTGTAATGCTCCCATTATGCCCCTTATGCAGGATGTATGATGCCCCCATTATGCCCCTTATCCAGTATGTATGATGCCCCCCACACAGTATAATGCCCCCATTATGCCCCTTATGCAGGATGTATGATGCCCCCACAGTGTAATGCCCCCATTATGCCCCTTATACAGTATGTATGATGCCCCCACACAGTGTAATGCCCCCATTATGCCCCTTATGCAGGATGTATGATACCCCCACACAGTGTAATGCCCCCATTATGCCCCTTATGCAGGATGTATGATGCCCCCATTATGCCCATTATGCAGTATGTATGATGTCCCCTCACAGTGTAATGCCCCCATTATGCCCCTTATGCAGGATGTATGATGCCCTCATTATGCCCCTTATGCTGGATGTATGATGCCCCCACACAGTGTAATGCCCCTTATGCAGGATGTGTAATGCCCCCATTATGCCCCTTATGCAGGATGTATGATGCCCTCACACAGTGTAATGCCCCCATTATGCCCCTTATGCAGGATGTATGATGCCCCCACACAGTGTAATGCCCCCATTATGCCCCTTATGCAGGATGTATGATGCCCCCATTATGCAGGATGTATGATGCCCCCACACAGTGTAATGCCCCCATTATGCCCCTTATGCAGGATGTATGATGCCCCCATTATGCCCCTTATGCTGGATGTATGATGCCCCCACACAGTGTAATGCCCCTTATGCAGGATGTATGATGCCCCCATACTGTGTAATGCCCCCATTATGCCCCTTATGCAGGATGTATGATGCCCTCACACAGTGTAATGCCCCCATTATGCCCCTTTTGCAGGATGTATGATGCCCCCCACAGTGTAATGTCCCCATTATGCCCCTTATGCTGTATGTATGATGCCCCCACACAGTGTTAATGCCCCCATTATGCCCCTTATGCAGGATGTATGACGCCCCCCACAGTGTAATGCTCCCATTATGCCCATTATGCAGTATGTGTAATGCCCCCATTATGCCCCTTATGCAGTATGTATGATGCCCCCATTATGCCCCTTATCCAGTATGTATGATGCCCCCCACACAGTATAATGCCCCCATTATGCCCCTTATGCAGGATGTATGATGCCCCCACAGTGTAATGCCCCCATTATGCCCCTTATACAGTATGTATGATGCCCCCATTATGCCCCTTATGCAGGATGTATGATGCCCCACACAGTGTAATGCCCCCATTATGCCCCTTATGCAGGATGTATGATACCCCCACACAGTGTAATGCCCCCATTATGCCCCTTATGCAGGATGTATGATGCGCCCATTATGCCCCTTATGCAGTATGTATGATGTCCCCTCACAGTGTAATGCCCCCATTATGCCCCTTATGCAGGATGTATGATGCCCCCATTATGCCCCTTATGCAGGATGTATGATGCCCCCATTATGCCCCTTATGCTGGATGTATGATGCCCCCACACAGTGTAATGCCCCTTATGCAGGATGTATGATGCCCCCACACAGTGTAATGCCCCCATTATGCCCCTTCTGCAGTAGGTATGATGCCCCCACACAGTGTAATTCCCCTTATGCAGGATGTATGATGCCCTCACACAGTGTAATGCCCCCATTATGCCCCTTATGCAGGATGTATGATGCCCCCGCACAGTGTAATGCCCCCATTATGCCCCTTATGCAGGATGTATGATGCCCCCATTATGCCCCTTATGCAGGATGTATGATGCCCCCACACAGTGTAATGCCCCCATTATGCCCCTTATGCAGGATGTATGATGCCCCCATTATGCCCCTTATGCTGTATGTATGATGCCCCCACACAGTGTAATGCCCCTTATGCAGGATGTATGATGCCCCATTATGCCCCTTATGCAGGATGTATGATGCCCTCACACAGTGTAATGCCCCCAATATGCCCCTTATGCAGGATGTATGACGCCCCCCACAGTGTAATGCTCCCATTATGCAGTATGTGTAATGCCCCCATTATGCCCCTTATGCAGTATGTATGATGCCCCCATTATGCCCCTTATCCAGTATGTATGATGCCCCCCACACAGTATAATGCCCCCATTATGCCCCTTATGCAGGATGTATGATGCCCCCATTATGCCCCTTATACAGGATGCATGATGCCCCCACACAGTGTAATGCCCCCATTATGCCCCTTATGCAGGATGTATGATGCCCCCACACCGTGTAATGCCC
Organism: Phyllobates terribilis; assembly: GCF_046119375.1. Lineage (NCBI taxonomy): Eukaryota > Metazoa > Chordata > Amphibia > Anura > Dendrobatidae > Phyllobates > Phyllobates terribilis. Next base: position 14,313,043 of record NW_027362789.1, on the reverse strand, counting down.
CCATTATGCCCCATATGCAGTATGTATGATGCCCCCACACAGTGTAATGCCCCCATTATGCCCCTTATGCAGGATGTATGATGCCCCCACACAGTGTAATGCCCCCATTATGCCCCTTATGCAGGATGTATGATGCCCCCATTATGCCCCTTATGCTGGATGTATGATGCCCCCACACAGTGTAATGCCCCTTATGCAGGATGTATGATGCCCCCACACAGTGTAATGCCCCCATTATGCCCCTTATGCAGGATGTATGATGCCCCCACACAGTGTAATGCCCCCATTATGCCCCTTATGCAGGATGTATGATGCCCCCACACAGTGTAATGCCCCCATTATGCCCCTTATGCAGGATGTATGATGCCCCCATTATGCCCCTTATGCTGTATGTATGATGCCCCCACACAGTGTAATGCCCCTTATGCAGGATGTATGATGCCCCCACACAGTGTAATGCCCCCATTATGCCCCTTATGCAGGATGTATGATGCCCTCACACAGTGTAATGCCCCCTATATGCCCCTTTTGCAGGATGTATGATGCCCCCCACAGTGTAATGCCCCCATTATGCCCCTTATGCTGTATGTATGATGCCCCCACACAGTGTTAATGCCCCCATTATGCCCCTTATGCAGGATGTATGACGCCCCCCACAGTGTAATGCTCCCATTATGCCCCTTATGCAGTATGTATGATGCCCCCATTATGCCCCTTATCCAGTATGTATGATGCCCCCCACACAGTATAATGCCCCCATTATGCCCCTTATGCTGTATGTATGATGCCCCCCACACAGTGTAATGCCCCCATTATGTCCTTTATGCTGGATGTATGATCTCCCCACAGTGTAATGCCCCCATTATGCCCCTTATGCAGGATGTATGATGCCCCCACACAGTGTAATGCCCCTATTATGCCCCTTATGCAGGATGTATGATGCCCCCACACAGTGTGATGCCCCCATTATGCCCCTTATGCAGGATGTATGAAGCCATTACAGTGTAATGTTCCCGCATTAGCGCCTGAGGTCCTGCAGTTGGAATAATCCCTCTGGAAAATGGTTTTCCCTTTCCCTGCTCCCCTACATGTATACCCTTGAGCATGTATACAGGCATGTAGGGGAGCAGGCCTTACTAGATATTGAGGCTTTGTACAGTAATATACCACATGAGGATGGTATCAGAGGAGTAAAACATTTCTTGAAATCAAGATCAATAGAGTGTAGCAGACATAATGACTTCATGGAGGATCTTCTAAAATTCACTCTTACTCATAACTTCTTTCTTTTTGACAGGAAGTACTTCCACCAGCTCAGGGGTACTGCGATGGGGAGCCTCTGTGCCCCCTCATATGCTAACTTATCCCTGAACTGGTGGGAGGAATCCACAATATTCAGGGATGATCATAAGTGATGTGATCCATATATTGGGGTATGGTACAAATATATTGATGACATTTTTATCACCTGGTCAGGGACGAGTGAACAATCTTTTGAATTTGTCAGGGAATTCCACAGCACTTTACAATTTTAGGGGGGACTTATACTGACAATACAGAATTTACAGAATAAGCATAACTCAGATGTTAAAAGGAGTGAGGGCCCTGCTCACAAGCTTACAGTCTATAAGGAAATAGGGGAGACACAAAAGGCACAATGTACATATATTGTATATATACTGCCTGAATATACTAAATACGGTAAGTACATAACACTACATGAAGTGATCACCAGCCAGTATGTGTACAGTACAGACAGAGGCTATTCAGTGCATGGATGGTATGAGCATGATTTTGAAGAAAATTTTAATATGGGCCAAACTGGGACAGTTAGATAAGTGTGTTGAGGTGATAGGCCAGTCTAAATAAAAGAGTTTTTACGGCACGCTTAAAACTGTGGGTATTGGGAATTAATCAAATTGTCCTGGGTAGTGCATTCCAAAGAATTGGTGCAGCATGCGAGAAATCTTGGAGACGGGAGTGGGAGATTCGGATTATGGAGGATTTTAGCTTTAAGTCATTAGCAGAACAGAGGGCACTGGTAGGGTGGTAGACTGAGACGAGGGAGGAGATGTAGAGTGGTGCTGAATCGTGGATAGCTTTGTGGGTAAGAGCAATAAGTTTATATTGAACTCTGTATTGGATGAGCAATCAGTGCAATGACTGGCACAGGGAAGAAACATCGTTGTATCGGTAGGTGAGGAATATGACCCTGACAGCTGCGTTCAGGACGGATTGGAGAGGGGAAAGTTTAGAAAGAGGGAGACCGATAAGTAAAGAGTTGCAATAGTCCAGACGAGAATGAATAAGAGCTACAGTAAGAGTTTTTACAGAGTCAAAGGTAAGAAAATTTCTGATTCTAGAGATGTTTTTGAGGTGTAGAAGACACGAGCGAGCGAGTGATTTGATATGAGGAGTGAAGGAAAGATCTGAATCAAGTATGACCCCAAGACAGCGGGCATGTTGCTGGCGAGTAATGATGGAGTCACAAACAGAAATGGCAATATCGGGCACAGGTAGGTTAGTGGAGGGAGGAAATCCGAGTAGTTCAGTTTATGACAGATTCAATTTTAGATAGACGGAGGGCATAGTGTTAGAGACAGCGGAAAGACAATCACTGGTATTTTGTAATAATGCAGGAGTGATGTCCGGAGAAGAGGTGTATAATTGGGTGTCATCGGCATAGAGATGGTACTGAAAACCGAATCTGCTGATTGTTTGTCCAATAGAAGCGGTATATAAGTAGAAAAGAAGGGTGTCTAGGACTGATCCTTGAGGAACCCCGACAATAAGGGGAAGGGGAGAAGAAGAGAAGCCAACAAAAGACACAGTGAAGGAGCGCTCAGAGAGGTAGATCCACAGTGTCGAATGCTGCAGAGAGATCCAGGAGAATCAGCAGGGAGTAGTGACCATTAGATTTGGCTGTTAGTTGATCATTAGAAACTTTAGTGAGTGCAGTTTCAGTAGAATGTTAGTTATCTGAGAGATAGCGGATTAGACAGGAGTGGACCAGTCCTTCCAGGAGTTTAGAGATAAAGGGAAGATTGAAAACAGGTCTGTAGTTAACAGCACAGTTCTGGTCGAGGGATGTTTTTTTAAGTAATGGATGTATGCTGGCGTGTTTAAAAAAGGAGGGAAAAAATAATAGATGAGAGGTAGAGGTTTAATATTTTAGTTAGGTGAGTAGTGACAGCTGGAGAAAGGGACTGAAGGAGATGTGAGGGAATAGGGTCACTGGTGCAGGTGGTAGAGCGAGAGGAAGAAAGGAGCCTTTTCGCTTCTTCTTCCGTGACTGGTTCGAAGTCAGAAAATGAGCAAGATGCAGTGTGGGAGGGAGGAGTATGCATAACATTTGGGGATTGAGAGAAAATTTCCTATCGAATATGGTCAATTTTTTCTTTTAAATAATTGGCCAGATCGTCAGTGCTGAGGTTGGTGGTTGGGGCCTGTGCTGTTTGATTAAGGAAGGAGTGAAAAGTGTCAAACAGGTGTTTAGGATTATTGGACCATGAGATGATTAGGTTGTTAAAGTAGGTTTGTTTGGAGAGGTGAAGGGCGGAGTTATAGGTTTTAAGCATAAATTTATAATGGAGGAAATCTTCGGCCAGATTAGATTTTGTCCACAGCCGTTTGGCACACCTGGCGCACCACTGGAGAAAACGTGTTTGCAGCGTGTTCCAGGGTTGTCGCCGTCTGTGCCGAGTTGTTCTCTGTGTAGGAGGTGCAGCTTCATCCAGGGCGCATTGCAATATTTTGTTATAATGCTTCAGTGCAAAGTCAGGGCATGAGAGGGAGGAGATTGGGGCCAATGATGATTGCAACGTTTGGGGCCGGCCGCGACCAATCAGCGATATTGGCGCCAAATTTAAACAACGCTCTGCACAGAGGTCAGCGGCGGTGCTAGCTGGCAGTACAAGTACCCCGACCGGCGGCGCGGCTGACCTCCATGCTGCTAACGTCGTGAGGTCAGCGGCTTGGCCCGCTGATCTCTCGACGGCAAGTGTGAAAGGAGGACCGGGGAGCGCCGCCGCCGGTCGGGATACTTCGGCTGCTAGCAGCCGCCCATCTCCCGGCTGCTCGCAGCTTAAGTACCCGCACAGCCAGCGCCGGTGCCCGGTCCTCACCATTACGGTTCGCCGGCGGCCGCGACCAATCTGCGATATTGGCGCCAAATTTAAACACCGCTCTGCTGATTGGTCGCGGCTGCCGGCCGCGATCAATCAGCGATTTTGGCGCCAAATTTAAACACGCTCTCCAGTCCTCACTAACACGGTTCGCTGATTGGCCGTGGCCGGCTTCCGCGACCAATCAGCGATATTGGCGCCAAATTTAAACACGGCTCTGCTGATTGGTCACGGCCGCCGGCTGCGATCAATGAGCGATTTTGGCGCCAAATTTAAACACTGCTATGCTGATTGCGCCTGGTCGGCGGCATACATGTTCTAGAATACCAGATGCGTTAGAATCGGGCCACCATCTAGTCTACCATAAACCTTCAAGGACTAATAAACTATTGAAGTGGGATAACCACCACCCCTATCCCCATGAAAAGAGGAATACCCAAGGGCCGATTTTTACGGGTGAAAAGGTACTGCTCAAATGTCACAGATTTTAATATACAGGCAATAGACCTGAACACCAGATAAAGGGTGCTCGTGGTACATTTTGGATTCCGCATCATTGCAGAAAAATGGTCTTATCCATCAGCTTATCTTTTTCTCATTCAGATCTCTAAAATACCGGATCCTCTCAGTGAAGATTGTCTATATAAGAAAATTTTCCTGATTTATCCAGGAAAATGATAGACAAGATGGTGGAGAGGATATTACACCTCACCCTAGAGATCCTCTTCCGGCTTACTGGAGAGGTGAGAGATTCTGATGACGTCACATTACATCATTCTTATCTATGGGAATAACAGATGGACAGAACTGGAAAGGTGAGGACTCTGGAAATGTCTGTAGTGAGATTTATTACTGTGTCTCTCCATAACCAGGATTACACAGTAGTGAAGAAGACCTCTAGTGAGCGCTCTCAGGACCCTGTGTCTGAGGGATGGGGAAGACCACAGAGCCCAATCACAGGGCCTCCACCTCACCCCCTGATACATGAGGACATCAATGACCAGAAGATCCTAGAACTCGCCTACAAGATGATTGAGCTGCTGACTGGAGAGGTGACACTGCTGGAAATCATGGGACTTTATACAGTAACGCTATGGAGTGATTGGATGCATGACTGTATCTTTGTATGTGTCAGGTTCCTATAAGGTGTCAGGATGTCGCTGTCTATTTCTCAATGGAGGAATGGGAGTATTTAGAGGGACACAAAGATCTGTACAGGGACATCATGATGGAGGTTCCCCAGCCCCTCACATCACCAGGTAATAGACAGGACTAAATACACACGGCCTATAATTATCTGTATGTAAAGAATGAATTCAGTCCCTGTATGTGTTTCCTCCAGATCTATCCAGTAAGAGGACAACACCAGAGAGATGTCCCCGTCGTCGTCTTCCACAGAACTGTAAACAAGAAGATCCCAATGTTCCTCAGGATCATCAGGTAGATGGAGAGAAGGTATCATCATCTCCCCTATGATGTGTAGACGGCTGTGAAGGTCATGTCTTCAGTTTTGTTTTATCCACCATTATTATGTTCTATATTTGTGTCATGAGAACGGTGGAGATAACAGGATTAGAGCCGATCAAACTTGTGACTTCTCCATCTGTCTTTGACTTTTATAATATTTCTTTCAGGGTGAAGATCTGACCCATATTAATATTACAGATACATATGTGAGGGGTGATGAGCGGTGTAAAGAGGAGATTCCTACATATGAGTACCCAGGTGAGTAGTAACCACTAAATGCAGAGAAGTCACAGATTCTTCTCAGTCACCGGCTGTGGCTTCTTTATCAGTGGTGTAGTGCGGCCATATCACAATCATGTGATCACCATTTTGCCGCTAGTCCACAACATTCTCCTCCGTCCAAAAATATTCAGATTACTTTGTGTAATTGTGAAAGCCCTTTTCTGTAGCACTTACAACCTGGAGGATCCACCTACACCCTGGGATTAGGAGACGCTGACCGTTACCTGCCCAGGTCTGTAAACTATAAAGCCAAATGACAGCGTACTTAGAATGTGCTGACAAGTGAGAAAATCACTTGAAGAAAAATATTATGATGGGTCTGTAAGAGAAAGCGGAGGATAATGATGCTGTTGGCTTCCTAGATCCCTGATATCTTATTAGATGAATCTACCTTCTCTCCCTTCTGTGCTGCTGAATGTGCTCATATGGTCCCTACAAGACCAGGTCCAGTCTTTCTGGCCAAACTTCACTTTTATGATCGACAAAATTAAATGTGCAGTGAGGCCAAGTGTGAATTTCTGTACAATAACAACAGAGTTTCCCTTTATCCTGACTTTTCAACTTCTTTTAAAACCAGCTAACTTCAAACAGGATTGTGATAAACTACATGAAAAACATTACACCTGTGCCATGATATATCTCTAAGTTGTGCGTGGCTGATGGCTGTAATATACATTTATTCACGCCTGCAGGAGATGTGTTGGCTCGAGCCCTGGTTTTATGGATTCACTCCACGTCATAAATAGAATTGAGCGAATTTCAAATTCAGGTTCGTGTTCGGGGTTCCGACTTGTTCGCGCCAAATGGTCCACCATAAATGAGTGCAACTCCAGTTTAGTGTTGGATTTCTCCCTTCATACATACATTGTTGTTGGGGATGTTACATGTTTTTATATTCTTTTTTAGTTCATTCTGTATGATAGTTTCATTGTGATGGGATCGGCCTGCCTCACTTATGTGACGCTGTAACTCCCTGGTAGTCTTTCAAATAGATGTCCATTGCCTCTTCCAAATGCCCGAGATCTAAATTTAAGACACCTCCGCTCTGCACTATTATAAAAAGTTCACTTTAAATGTCTAATATTTCTTCTCATCTGACAGAATATATTGTCCCTTACGATAGTTTAGATTGCCAAGAGCCACTGAGCCCCATACTCTAATTACCACAGAGAGGTTTCACCACTAGTTACTCATTTTTCTCTGTTCAGTTTGATCATTTCAGTAGATGTTTTATTGTCTATAGTCACAGTTTTTGACTTTAGAAATCCTCTGCTTTAACCTCTTCCCGCACCCAGTTTCTGTTCCTAATCAGGGCCCATTTTTCAAATCTGACATGTGTCACTTTATGTGGTGATAACTCTGGAATTCTTCACAAAAGATAATAGGAAACAAATGAACCTTACAAATTATTTTCCAACTTCTCTTGATCCCCCTATATACGGTTGTACACTACTGTCTGGGCACATGGCAGGTTAAGAAGAGAAGGAGCGCCATTTAGATATTAGGAATGCAGATTTTGCTGGAATAGTTCGCAGACACAATGTATTGGGGACGCTGTTCATGGTCACCTGGCAGCTCAAAAGATGGCTACCACAAACAGGCTTGTCTTATCTACCCGGTTTACTGATTTCACAAATTACTTTGCTCATCACCATTTAACCCCTCTACGTGGATCTGGAGTTACACAGAGACCCCTAGGCTTGGGCCATGGTGTTAACTGCTGTTCTCTGGAGCAAGATTGAAAGAAGAATAGTCAGGTAGCCGGGTCAGAACCAAGAGGATAGAGAAAATACAAAATTAGAAGACACAAGAGTAGTCAGTACACGGGCCGAGGTCACAACAGAAACAAATGCACAAGCCGGGAGCTGATCACAGATGACTGAACCAGAGGAGAACAAGGCTGTATCTGGCAGCTTCCGGCAATATGCTTCCAGCTTTAGTAGGGTGCGGTGCTTTCCAAATGGCTGAAGCTGGGAGCAGATTACTCCAGCTGGACAACACACACCCATACTGCCAGACTGGATGGTACTTCAGGTCCCAGGCACCCTAATCTTAGTGGCTGCGTAGAGCCTGCACCGCCCAGAGCTTCTGGTTCTGACGTCTCCTCCATGACCAGCGCTGCCTGCAGAATGAATAAGGTGGCTCCTGGTGACAGAAGCAGACGTCACACAAGTTGAAGCAGGAGGAGAAGTAGATGTCCCAGATGAGATGGGACACACCTTTTTCAGAAGTCGTAATATGACAAAATGGCGGAAAACCAGAGCAGTAGAAATCCCCATAAAGTGACTCCATTTTGGAAATTATAACCCTCAGTGAATTAAGCTATAGGAGTAGTGACTATTTTGACTCCACAGTCGCTTTCCAGAAATTACCACGCAATGGACGTTGGAGAGTGAAAATTGCAAATGGGCTAGTTTATTACCCAACACATAGTGCCCAGATTGTGCTCCAGGAGATACACACCGTAAATTAAGTGGGTTCTTCTCATTATAGTAAAACCAAATACATGGATGCTAAATGTGGTTTAGGCACATAAACTACTGCAAAGCTCAGAAGCAAGGGGGAGATCTGACTTTGGGGGAGCGGATATTGCTGGATTGGTTTATGGAAGCCATGTTGCTTTTCAAGAGCCTTTGAGCCACTAATAATGTGGAAACCTCTGTTATTCCATTGACAGATGATGGATCTGAGTGGGGACTTGTTTTTTTGTGAGATGAGGAGAAGTTTTTATTGGTATTGTTTTCGCCTACATAACATTGGTGGCTTTTTATTCCATATTTGGGAGGCAGAATGAAAAAACAGTTGAACACCACGCTCCACTGCTCCATTCTATGAGGTTTTCTATTAGACTGTGAACTGTTATTGTCCTGGTGAATACGTGAATTTTTTTTATATAACTTGCCTTTTTTTACAGACAGTTTAAGTAGAAATGTTCAAAAATATAAAATTCAAGGATTTTTTATTAAAAAATAATAATTGGTTTTATTCTTAGCAGATGACTGTACCAGGAGATCAGTGGGAGAGCTGACATCTTCAGTTTTCAAATCAGATAATTTTGAGATCTCACAGGATACAATTGAAGTGAATGCCATTACTCCAGATTTACCATCATCCCTTCACAACAAAGATCAATCATCTGATCCTATGAAACAGGTTCTGTCTTCTGATTCATTACCGACTACTAAGGAAAATCAAAGTCACAAAATAAACATTAAAAAACAAATTGCCCCTAAAGCAAAGAAGCCATTTTCACGTTCAGAATATAGAAATAGTTTTCCCCTCAAAAAGTCTTTTCTTAAACCTCAAAAAATTCACACAGCGAAGAATAGATTTTCTTGTTCCAAGTGTGGGAGATGTTTTAATCAGAAATCAGATTTTGTTAGGCACCTGAGAACTCACACAGGGGAGAAGCCATTTTCCTGTTCAGAATGTGGGAAATGTTTTGTACAGGAATCAAATCTTATTAAACATCAGAGAACTCACACAGGGGAGAAGCCTTTTTCATGTTCAGAATGTGGGAACTGTTTTACATTGCAATCAACGCTTATCGAACATCAGAAAACTCACACAGGGGAGAAGCCATTTTCATGTTTCGAATGTGGGAAATATTTTGCAAAGAAATCAACTCTTATCGCACATCAGAGAACTCACACAGGGGAGAAGCCATTTTCCTGTTCAGAATGTGGGAAATGTTTTACACAGAAATCAAATCTTATCAAACATCAGAGAATTCACACAGGGGAGAAGCCATTTTCCTGTTCAGAATGTGGGAAATATTTTACAGAGAAATCAACTCTTATAAACCATCAGAGAACTCACACAGGAGAGAAGCCATTTTCCTGTTCAGAATGTGGGAAATGTTTTACAGAGAAATCAAATCTTATCACACATCAGAGCACTCACACAGGGGAGAAGCCATTTTCCTGTTCAGAATGTGGAAAATGTTTTAACCAGAAATCTAGTTTTCTTAAGCACCAGAGAAACCACACAGAGGAGAAGCCATTTTCCTGTTCAGAATGTGGGAAATATTTTACAGAGAAATCAACTCTTATCAACCATCAGAGAACTCACACAGGAGAGAAGCCATTTTCCTGTTCAGAATGTGGGAAATGTTTTAAAGAGAAATCAAATCTTATTGTACATCAGAGAACTCACACAGGGGAGAAGCCATTTTCATGTTCAGAATGTGGGAAATATTTTACAGTGAAATCAACTCTTATCAACCATCAGAGAACTCACACAGGAGAAAAGCCATTTTCCTGTTCAGAATGTGGGAAATGTTTTACAGAGAAATCAAGTCTTACCAAACATCAGAGAACTCACACAGGGGTGAAGCCTTTTTCATGTTCAAAATGTGGGAAATGTTATAACCAGAAAGTGCATCTTGATAACCACTGGACAATCCACACAGGGGAGAATGCCGCAACTACACCCAACTAATTTCTGTACAGACTAGAAAGGCCCTAGCTGTACAACTAAAAACGCCACCGCAGACCTAACTAACTAATAAGCCATTGAGGAGTTTCTCACACCTCCTGAGGAACCAGAGGGGAGGCTTCAACACACTCTAAACAAGGGGAAAGGAAAGTGTGAAGTAAAATACGAAAACTCTGAGTGAGAAACAAAAACACATTCATATAGGGCAATTAAGGCAAGCTAAGGAGAACCAAAAATAAAAGGAACAAGTATAATCTCCCAGAAACCTAACATTGTTAGAATGAAAAGGTACTGGGAGGGAAAGCAAACTGACTGGGAGGATTAGTTTCACCTTTGTGGTGAAACTTATAAAATACATCCTCACCAACTGTAAATGTAAACCTGTCCATTTATAATGACCATGGACAAGATAAAGATTCCCAACTCACATCAGGACCACAAGATCCCAGGTACTTTCAGCTGCATCACAATGAATTTAATTATATGTACCAAATGTCCAACTGGGGGTCTGTATGTAGGGGAGACAGGGTAAAACCTTAAAACAAGGATGAATTCTCATCGCCACACAATAAAAGAATAGATCTACTTGTGGCCAAACATTTTTACGGCCACAACTGCTTCTCCCTCTCCCATACTGATAGTTCTGCTTCACGTCACTTGTCTTATCTATTGCATTATTCCTGTGCCCTGTTGTGTATAAATATGTGACTCTTCAGATTTTGTTATACTATGTCTGATGAAGAGACCTGAGTAGTCTTGAAAGCTTGAAATTTCTTACCTTTTAATGGCTAACTGAAAAGATGGTATCAACCACTGATTACTCTCAAATTTTAATATTTTTCTCCATACAGCAATTTTAAGATCTCTCCACAGGTGTTCAATGGGATTTAGATCTTGATTCATTGCTGGTCAGAACTCTCCAGCACTTTGTTTCCATCCATTTTCTGGGTGCTTTTTGAAGTATGTTTGGGGTCATTGTCATGCTGGAAGTCCCATGACCTAGGACGCAAACCCAGCTTTCTGACACTAGTCACTACATTGTGCCCCAAAACCCTTTGCTAATCTTCAGATTTCATGATGCCTTGCACACAGTCAAGGTACCTGACCAGAGGCTGCAAAACAACCCCATAACATTTTTGAAGCTCCAACATATTTGACTGTATGTGTTGTAAATTTATTGATTATGTTGCGCACCTTGGACATAGGAATATCCGGATCTCTAAAGATGGACTTATAACTAGAGATGAGCGGTGTTCGACTAGAACTGTTCGCCAATCTCAAATTCGAGCTGTTTTGGGCGGTGTTCGAGTTGTTCGACGAACCCGAACGATTTGCAAAAAATTCGGCTGTTCGAGGTTATGTTCGATAACTGTTCGTGCACCAAAAGCGTGTCCTGCATGTCTGGCGCTATTTAGAGCACCAATCATGCAGGGATTGTCTGCCACTCACTGTAATGCCACAGCCATGGTGGTTGTCGCATTACAGTGATTGCCCAAATCGATGGGAACAGTGCTCACAGTGAAACATGAAAAGCCGGCAATTCAGCAGCGGCATACACCGGTACCCGACAATTTAGAACAGAAAGAATAGAGAATCACACATAGATTAGATAGATAGAAACATGTCAGTCACACATATAAGAAGCACAGTGACAGTGTTGCTTACTGTACTTCTCATTTAGTGTAAAGGATTTATCAAAAAAAATAATAGTGTTTTCATGCACCGTCTCTTTAAAAAAGCCGGCCGGCAATTCAGCATCTGTACCCGACAATTTAGAATAGAAGGAATAGAGAATCACACATAGATTAGATAGATAGAAACATGTCAGCCACATATATACGAAGTACAGTGACAGTGTTGCTTACTGTACTTGTCATTTAGTGTAAAGGATTTATTAAAAAATATAATAGTGTTTTCGTGCACCGTCTCTTTAAAAAAGCCGGCCGGCAATTCAGCAGCGGTCCCCGACAATTTATAACAGACAGAATAGAGCTTCACACATAGATTAGATAGATAGAAACATGTCAGTCACATATATATGAAGTACTGTGACAGTGTTGCTTACTGTACTTGTCATTTACTGCAAAGGATTTATTAAAAAAAATAATAGTGTTTTCATGCACCGTCTCTTTAAAAAAGCCGGCCGGCAATTCAGCATCTGTACCCGACAATTTATAACAGACAGAATAGAGCTTCACACATAGATTAGATAGATAGAAACATGTCAGTCACATATATAATAAGTACAGTGACAGTGTTGGTTACTGTACTTGTCATTTAGTATTAAAATAAAGGATTTATTATTTAAAAAAATTGGCGTGGGGTTCCCCGTAATTTTAGTCTCTAGCGGAGGTTAAGCAGACAGCTGGGGCAGATGTTTGAAGCCTGGGAAGGGGGTAATACCCACGGAGCTTCCCAGACTACTAATATCAGCCCCCAGCTAAATACCTAGCCTTTACTAGCTATTAAAATGGGGGACCCCCCAAAAAAATGACGTTGGGTCCCCCCTAATTTAATAGCTAGCAAAGGCTAGGCAGACAGCTGGGGGCTGATATTAATAGCCCAGGAAGGGAACCATGAATATTGGCCCCCTCCCAGGCTAGAAACACCAGCCGTCAGCCGCCCCAGAAATGGCGCATCCATAGGATGCGCCAATTCTGGCACTTAGCCTCGCTCTTCCACGCTGCCCTGGTGCGGTGGCAGGGGGTAATAGGGTTGGGGTTGATGTCAGCTTATAATGCCAGCTGACATCAAGCCCAGGTTAGTAATGGAGAGGCGTCTATAAGACACCCCCATTACTAATCCCATAGTCAAAGTTAAAAGAAAACACAAACACCCAGAATAAAGTCCTTTAATTGAAATAAAGACACATTCCTTTATTGTTCTAAATTAAACCATACTTACCGTCACGCCCATTCCAGCTGAAGCCAACGATCTCCTGCAATAAAAGAAAAATAATAAAGCAACCTCATCCTTACCTTTCCATGGTTCCCACGACAGCTTCAGCTCTGCTACATCGAGATAACAGGCTGGACCGCAGCAGAACGCTGCCATCCAGCCTGTCATCCCGCAGACACTGAGAAGCGCAGGCATGCTTGCGCTCTGCAGTGTCTGGCTGTGACGGCATAAAGATGAGACGAGTTCATGTCCAATGAACTCGGCGCACCTCATGCACGTCACTGACAGCGTGGGAGAATTCTCCTGCACTCAGCACTTCAGCGTGAGAATTCTCCCACGCTGTCAGTGACGTGCATGAGGTCAGCTGAGTTCATTGGACATGAATGAGCTCACCTCATGCACGTCACTGACAGCGTGGGAGAATTCTCACGCTGTAGCGCTGAGTGCAGGAGAATTTTCCCACGCTGTCAGTGACGTGCATGAGGTGAGCTGAGATCATTGGACATGAATGAGCTCACCTCATGCACGTCACTGACAGCGTGGGAAAATTCTCCTGCACTCAGCGCTTCAGCGTGAGAATTTTCCCACGCTGTCAGTGACGTGCATGAGGTGCGCCGAGTTCATTGGACATGAGCTTGTCTCATCTTTATGCCGTCACAGCGAGACACTGAGGAGCGCAAGCATGCCTGCGCTTCTGAGTGTCCGCGGGATGACAGGCTGGATGGCAGCGTTCTGCTGCGGTCCAGCCTGTCATCTCGATGTAGCAGAGCTGAAGCTGTCGTGGGAACCATGGAAAGGTAAGGATGAGGTTGCTTTATTATTTTACTTTTATTGCAGAAGACATTGGCTTCAGCTGGAATGCGCGTGACGGTAAGTATGGTTTAATTTAGAACAATAAAGAATTGTGTGTTTATTTCAATTAAAGGACTTTATTCTGGGTGTTGTGTTTTTTTAAATACTTTACTAGAAATTCATGGTGGTCATGTCTAATATTGGCGTGACCCCATGAATTTCGGGCTTAGGGCCAGCTGATAATGCCAAGCTGGCCTTAACCCCTTTATTACCCAGTGAGCCACCGCACCAGGGCCCTGGATGAGTTGGGTACAGCGCCAGAAGATGGCGCTTCTATGAACGCGCCATTTTCCGGGGCGGCTGCGGACTGCAATATGCAGCGGGTGGGGTCCAGAAAGCTTGGGCCTCCCTGCGCTGCAGATTCCAGCCCCCAGCTGCCTAGTTGTACCTGGCTGGGCACAAAAATAGGGCGAAGCCCCACGCATTTTTTTTTTTAATTATTTCATGAAATTCATGGAATAATTAAGAAAAAAAGGGCTTCCCTATATTGTTGTGTCCAACCAGGTACAAATAGGCAGCTGGTGGTTGGGGGCAGCCCGTCCCTGCCTGCTGTACCTGGCTGGACACAAATATAGTGCGAAGCCCCACGTCAATTTTTTTTTAATTATTTCATGAAATAATTTTTTTAAAAAAGGGCTTCCCTATATTGTTGTGTCTGGCCAGGTACAAATAGGCAGCTGGTGGTTGGGGGCAGCCCGTTCCTGCCTGCTGTACCTGACTGGACACAAATATAGGGCGAAGCCCCACGTCAATTTTTTTTAAATTATTTCAGGAAATTCATGAAATAATGAAAAAAAAATTGATGTGGGGCTTCGCCCTATATTTGTGTCCAGTCAGGTACAGCAGGCAGGAACGGGCTGCTCCCAACCACCAGCTGCCTATTTGTACCTAGCCGGACACAACAATATAGGGAAGCCCTTTTTTTCTTAATTATTCCATGAATTTCATGAATTTAAAAAAAAAATACGTGGAGCTTCGCCCTATTTTTGTGTCCAGCCAGGTACAACTAGGCAGCTGGGGGCTGGAATCTGCAGCGCAGGGAGGCCCAATCTTTCTGGGCCCCACCCGCTGCAAATTGCAGTCCGCAGCCGCCCCGAAAAATGGCGCGTTCATAGAAGCGCCATCTTCTGGCGCTGTACCCAACTCATCCAGGGCCCTGGTGCGGTGGCTCACTGGGTAATAAAGGGGTTAAGGCCAGCTTGGCATTATCAGCTGGCCCTAAGCCCGAAATTCATGGGGTCACGCCAATATTAGACATGACCACCATGAATTTCTAGTAAAGTATTTAAAAAAAACACAAACACCCAGAAAAAAGTCCTTTAATTGAAATAAACACACAATTCTTTATTGTTCTAAATTAAACCATACTTACCGCCACGCCCATTCCAGCTGAAGCCAATGATCTCCTGCAATAAAAGTAAAATAATAAAGCAACATCATCCTTACCTTTCCATGGCTCCCACGACAGCTTCAGCTCTGCTACATCGAGATGACAGACTGGACCGCAGCAGAACGCTGCCATCCAGCCTGTCATCCCGCAGACACTGAGAAGCGCAGGCATGCTTGCGCTACTCAGTGTCTGGCTGTGACGGCATCCAGATGAGCCGAGGTCATGTCCAATGAACTCGGCTCACCTCATGCACGTCACTGACAGCGTGGGAAAATTCTCACGCTGAAGCGCTGAGTGCAGGAGAATTTTCCCACGCTGTCAGTGACGTACATGAGGTGAGCCGAGTTCATTGTCGGCTCATCTGGATGCCGTCACAGTCAGACACTGAGGAGCGCAAGCATGCCTGCGCTTCTCAGTGTGTGCGGCATGGCAAGCTGGATGGCAGCGTTCTGCTGCGGTCCAGCCTGTCATCTCGATGTAGCAGAGCTGGAGCTGTCCTGGGAACCATGGAAAGGTAAGGATGAGGTTGCTTTATTATTTTTCTTTTATTGCAGGAGATCGTTGGCTTCAGCTGGAATGGGCGTGATGGTAAGTATGGTTTAATTTAGAACAATAAAGAATTGTGTCTTTATTTCAATTAAAGGACTTTATTCTGGGTGTTTGTGTTTTTTTTTTAACTTTGACTATGGGGTTAGTAATGGGGGTGTCTTATAGACGCCTCTCCATTACTAACCTGGGCTTGATGTCAGCTGGCATTATAAGCTGACATCAACCCCAACCCTATTACCCCCTGCCACCGCACCAGGGCAGCGTGGAAGAGCGAGGCTAAGTGCCAGAATTGGCGCATCCTATGGATGCGCCATTTCTGGGGCGGCTGAGGGCTGGTGTTTCTAGCCTGGGAGGGGGCCAATATTCATGGCTCCCTTCCTGGGCTATTAATATCAGCCCCCAGCTGTCTGCCTAGCCTTTGCTAGCTATTAAATTAGGGGGGACCCCACGTCATTTTTTTGGGGGGGTCCTCCATTTTAATAGCTAGTAAAGGCTAGGTATTCAGCTGGGGGCTGATATTAGTAGCCTGGGAAGCTCCGTGGGTATTACCCCCTTCCCAGGCTTCAAACATCTGCCCCAGCTGTCTGCTTAACCTCCGCTAGAGACTAAAATTACGGGGAACCCCACGCCAATTATTTTTAATAATAAATCCTTTATTTTAATACTAAATGACAAGTACAGTAACCAACACTGTCACAGTACTTCATATATATGTGACTGACATGTTTCTATCTATCTAATCTATGTGTGAAGCTCTATTCTGTCTGTTATAAATTGTCGGGTACAGATGCTGAATTGCCGGCCGGCTTTTTTAAAGAGACGGTGCATGAAAACACTATTATTTGTTTTAATAAATCCTTTGCAGTAAATGACAAGTACAGTAAGCAACACTGTCACAGTACTTCATATATATGTGACTGACATATTTCTATCTATCTAATCTATGTGTGAAGCTCTATTCTGTCTGTTATAAATTGTCGGGTACCGCTGCTGAATTGCCGGCCAGCTTTTTTAAAGAGACGGTGCACGAAAACACTATTATATTTTTTAATAAATCCTTTACACTAAATGACAAGTACAGTAAGCAACACTGTCACTGTACTTCGTATATATGTGGCTGACATGTTTCTATCTATCTAATCTATGTGTGATTCTCTATTCCTTCTATTCTAAATTGTCGGGTACAGATGCTGAATTGCCAGCCGGCTTTTTTAAAGAGACGGTGCATGAAAACACTATTATTTTTTTAAATAAATTCTTTGCAGTAAATGACAAGTACAGTAAGCAACACTGTCACAGTACTTCATATATATGTGACTGACATGTTTCTATCTATCTAATCTATGTGTGAAGCTCTATTCTGTCTGTTATAAATTGTCGGGTACCGCTGCTGAATTGCCGGCCGGCTTTTTTAAAGAGACGGTGCACGAAAACACTATTATATTTTTTAATAAATCCTTTACACTAAATGACAAGTACAGTAAGCAACACTGTCACTGTACTTCATATATATGTGACTGACATGTTTCTATCTATCTAATCTATGTGTGATGCTCTATTCCTTCATGTCTAAATTGTCGGGTACCGGTGTATGCCGCTGCTGAATTGCCGGCCGGCTTTTTTAAAGAAAGCGTCTTCTGAGCAGTTTGTCAGCTTTTGGACACCTTTGAAGGTGTTTTCTATGTGTTCCTATGTGTTTTTGTTTGCCTGCCATTGGTTTTAACGGTGTTCGACGGTGTTCTAAGGTGTTCGACGAACAGTTCCTCGAACATCCCGGTGTTCGACGAACCGAACCGAACCCGAACACTACGGGGTGGCTCAACACTACTTATAACCTTGAAATTATTGATATTTTTCAACAATTTTGGTTCTCAAGTTCTCAGACAGTTCTCCTTTTTCTGTTTTCTCAATGCTTAGTGTGCCACACATATGCACACAATGCAAAGATTGAATCAACTTCTCCCTTTTTTATCTGGTTTTAGTTGTGATTTTCATATTGCCCACTCCTGTTACTTGCCACAATTGCATTTGAACAAGCTTCACATGCTTGAAACAAAGTTGTTTACCCACAATTTTGGCAAGGTATCAATCAGTTTGCCCGACCTATTTTATGTGGTTTTGTGTGAAATTATGTTAAATTTGCCTTTTTTTTCTCTGTTTTCTTGTGTTGTTCCAATACAGACAAAGGAAATAAACGTGTATAACAAAACATGTAACTGCAATAATTTTCTGGGAGAATTACTTCATTTTCTGGAACAATTTCAAGGGAGCCAACAGTTTTGACCATGACTTGTTTTTGTTGCCTTTTTAATTTGTTGCAGCATATCATCCTCTACGTGTTCAGCTATATTAGGAGGCTTGTAGCAAAGTCCAATTAGCAGCTTTCCATTATTGCCATTTCCATGTACATTACCCATACTGATTTTACATGCAGAGGGCCAAAATGAAAAACTTGGACAAAGTCATGGACCAACCAGTATACAGTATAATGGGCCCCACATAGTCCTCCATACAGAATAATGGGCCCCACATAGTCCTCCATACAGTATGATTGGCCCCACATAACTTTTCATACAGTATAATGGGCCCCACATAGCTTTCCATACAGTATAATGGACCCCACAAAGTCCTCCATGCAGAATAATGGCCCCACATAGATGTGGTGGTTCTGGTGTCGTGGGTCAAATGTAATCACCAAGAGTTGGACATGTGTGCTGTACATTGTCGAAGCCCCCCCCCCCATGTCATCATTGAGCTTGGGGTCTTAAGTTGGTTTTAATGAAAATACCCACCCCTCTACCTATTTTTCTTTCCTATCCGTTTGAATGTAGTGTAACCCTCTATTTTTCTCACCCAGTCATGGCTTTCATCCAGTCAGGTTTCTGTAATGCCCACCACATCGTAATCTCTGGCTGACCAAAGTGACTCTGATTCATTAATTTTGTTTTCAAGACTTCTTGCATTTGCCTGCAGACATTTAATACTATTAGCATATTTATTACTGCTACTCACCTCCTTACTTTCCTTGAATGTCTCACTCTCTGTCTACTCTATCCCCTTATTTGCACAGCTACCCAGCTACCCCCAGATCGTATTTGAAAGCTCCTCCATCCATCTGATCATTTTTTTCCCCCAGCACATCTGCATTTTCCCCATTGAGGTGCAGCCTGTCCCTATCGTAGAGCCTGTAGCCGTCAGAGAAGTCAGCCCAGTTCTCCATGAACCCAAACCCTTTCTTCCTGACAATTATCTCCTTAAGTTCCGCTGACTTTCTAGTAACGTAGTGGAATCAGCAGTATTTCTGAAAACACCACCTGTACTTCAGCTTTTCTCCTAATTCCCTGTAATCATTTTTAAAAACCTTTCACCTCCCTCTAACTTTGTCATTGGTACCAACGTGTACCATGACTGCTGGGTTTTCCCCAGTCCCACCCAATAATCTGTCTATCTGATCGCATGAAGATCACCCTGTTAGGGGCACACAAAATGTGTGTGTTCTCGTCTTAGTTGTCTGCCGCCAAATTGTATATAGGATCTATACGGTCGGAGAAATCACAAATGAACACTGCGTCATGTCTCAAATGAGTTCTGCTTTATTGGTCAAATACACAGCTTTTTATAGGAAAAATCAGGTACCTTCCACACATTACCTCATTGCCTTATGTTATAATTATGGCTGACCTCTGTCGCTAATGGGTCATTATTTTAATATGTAAACAATTAAGTCAAGCTGACTCTCAATCAAATCAATTAAGTCCATCTTGCATGTAAGGTTCAAAGGTCAATCAGTATAGTCACTTATCTTTTATTATTCTGTAAATTCCCTAAAAGTAATAAAGATCATTACCAAGCTCTTATTATCAGATTAATATGTTAGTCAATAATCATTAGGGATTTTGCATAATTCAATGTTCCACGTAGTATGTGGATCTTTGATCAATATGAGGTTATTGGTACAATGTGGTACGGGCAGGAGGAGGGCATTTTGGATTGTCTGCAATTCTTAATACATAAAAGTATGGAGTTCCATTTTCATATAACTTCCATAATCATACATATATTTATCCATAACACCCCAAATTAACTTAGGAATTATCTTAAGGACCATAATCTTTCCACTTAACGAGATAATGCAGACGGTACCTGACCCACCTGGAACCAAGAATTCGCCTTACTTCATACTCCCGATACCCTTCCAAATCCACCTCAATTATGTCTTGAGGTCCCCTCAAATTTTTTTAACCACTTCGCACCAGAGCCTGTTTTTGCCTTCGTGACCGGGCCAATTTTTTCAATTCTGACCACTGTCACTTTATGAAGTAATTACTCTGGAACGCTTCAACGGATCCCCCTGATTCTGAGATTGTTTTTTCATGACATATTGTACTTCATGATAGTGGTAAAATTTCTTCGATATAACTTGCATTTATTTGTGAAAAAATCGGAAATTTGGCGAAAATTTTGCAATTTTCAAACTTTTAATTTTCATGCCCTTAAATCAGAGAGATATGTCACACAAAATAGTTAATAAATAACATTTCCCACATGTCTACTTTACATCAGCACAATTTTGGAACCAAAATTTTTTTTTGTTAGGGAGCTATAAGGGTTAAAAGTTGACCAGCGATTTCTCATTTTTCCAACAAAATTTACAAAACCATTTTTTTAGGGACCACATCATATTTGAAGTCACTTTGAGGGGTCTTTATGACAGAAAATACCCAAAAGTGACACCATTCTAAAAACTGCACCCCTCAAGGTGCTCAAAACCACATTCAAGAACTTTATTAACCCTTCAGGTACTTCACAGGAATTTTTGAAATGTGGAAGAAAAAAATTAACATTTAACTTTTTTCACAAAAATGTTACTTTAGACCCAATTTTTTTTATTTTCACAGGGGTAACAGGAAAAAATGGACCCCAATTTTTTTTGTGCAATTTCTCTTGAGCGTGCTGATACCCCATATGTGAGGGAAAACCACTGTTTGGGCGCACTGCAGGGTTCGGAAGGGAAGGAGCGCCACTAGACTTTTTGAATGTAAAATTTGTCTGAATAATTAGCAGACTCCATGTTGCGTTTGGAGAGCTCCTGATGTGCCTAAACAGTGGAAACCCCCCACAAGTGACATCATTTTGGAAACTAGACCCCTTAGGGAACTTATCTAGATGTGTGGTGAGCACCTTGAACCCCAAGGTGCTTCATAGAAGTTTATAATATTGAGCTGTAAAAATAAAATTTTCACATTCTTCCCACAAAAATGTTTTTCATCCCTTAATTTTGCATTATCATAAGGGTAATAGGAAAAATTGCACCATGAACTTTGTTGTGCAATTTCTCCTGAACACGCCGATACCCCATATGTGGAGGCAAATTACTGTTTGGGCGCATGGCAGGGTTTGAAAGGGAAGGAGTGCCATTTGACTTTTTGAATGTAAAATTTGTTTGAATAATTAGCAGACGTCATGTTGCGTTTGGAGAGCTCCTGATGTGCCTAAACAGTGGAAACCCCCCACAAGTGCCACCATTTTGGAAACTAGACCCCTTAGGGAACTTATCTAGATGTGTGGTGAGCACCTTGCACCCCCAGCTGCTTCACAGAAGTTTATAATATTGAGCCGTAAAAATAAAATTTTCACATTTTTCCCACAAAAAATGTTTTTCATTCCCTAATTTTGTATTATCATAAGGGTAACAGGATAAATTGCACCATGAAATTTGTTGTACAATTTCTCCTGAGTACGCCGATACCCCATATGTGGGGGAAAACCACTGCTTTGGTGTACGGCAGGGTTCGGAAGAGAAAGGAGCGCTATGTTGGCTGGGATAGGCAGCAGACACCATGTCACATTTGAAGAGTCGCTGACATGCCGAAACAGCAGAAACCCCCACAAGTGACCCCATTTTGTAAACTACACCTCTCAAGGAATTCATCTAGGGAAGTAGTGAGTATTTTTTTAATTTTTAAATTTATACCATTGGGCAGTGAAAAAAGCCTAATTATATTTTTACCACAAAAAAATGTTTTACCCTCAGATTTTACATTTTCACACAGGGCAATGGGTAAAAATGGTGCTGAAATGTGTCACACAATTTCTTCTAAAAGTGGCAATACCCCATATGTGGCTGTATCGTACCGCTCAGCCATACGGCGAGATCTGGGGGGGACGGAGCGCTATTTGACAATTGGAGAACAAATTATTGTAGAATAGGCATTTGGATTTGGGAGCACAAAATTTTCTGAATTTCTTTTGGGGGGCAAGGGCCATTTCGCTTTTCCAGAGCCTTTCTGCTACCAGTAACTTGGAAGTCCCTTATATTTTTAACAGATGACCGACCTGAGTGGGGACTAGCTTTTTTTGAGGACTGAGTTGAAGCTGTTATTGGGAACATTTTACGTAACATTTATCCGGCGCTCTAGGCTGAGCACTTACATCGGGGTTTCCATCTAAATTTCCAAGTGATGTAATTCAGATGAAACCCCTGTGGGATCCATTCACTGTAATGAGGCAGCTGAGTTACTCTGGACTCCGTCTGGCCTCTGTTTAGCGGTGTCCTTTTTTTCAGAAGTGCACAAAACTGTGGCCAACCACACTTTTATGCACGCCTAAAACAAATGACACTGTGGGATCCCAGGCTAGACGGCATCCACAGTGGCCTATATCTGCCTCATTACAGGGAATCTTCCGTCATGGGTTCCGGCTGAATCACGTATTTCAGAGATTTACACGGAAACTCTGGTGTAAGTGCTCAGCGCAGAGCGCAGGATAAATGTGAGCAGAGCCTTACTGCGATCTTTGGGAGACATAATAAACAAATCAGTAGCAGGTGAAGAATTGGTTTTATTTATTTTTTACACTGTTCCTAGTGTGATATAACTGATTAGATTACTTTATTCTTCGGGTCGGTGCGATTACAGAGATACCAGATTTATATCGGGTTTTTATGACTGACAGCTGTCACACACTAAAAGACCCTTTTTTTTGCAAAATCTAGTTTTTGCATCACCATATTTAGAGAGCTATAATTTTTCCATATTTTGGCCGACAGAGTCATGTGACGGCTTGTTTTTTGCGGGACGAGTTGACATTTTTATTGGTACCATTTTTGGGTACGTGACATTTTTTGATCGCTTTCTATTCCGTGTTTTGGGAGGTAAAATTAACAAAAACAAACAATTCAGGAATTGTATTTTGAGGTTTTTTTTATGCCGTTCTGCGTGTGGTAAAAGTGATCAGGCAGCATTATTCTTCGGGTCAGTACGTTTACAGCGATACTACTCTTACTGTATTTTTTTTATGTTTTGGCGCTTATACACAATAAAACAATTTTATAGAAAAAAATATTTTTTTTGCATTGCTTTATTCTGAGCGCTATAACTTTTTTTTATTTTTCGGCTGATGGAGCTGTATGGCGGCTTTTTTTTTGCGGAACAAGATGACGTTTTCAGCGGTACCATTTTTATTTCTATTTTGTTTTTGATCGCATTTTTTTCCACTTTTTGTTTGGCAATATGATGAAAAAGCTTATTTTTTTGCTCCGTTTTTTATTTATTTTTATTACGGTGTGCACAGAAGGAGTTAATTAGTGTGACAGTTTTATAGCTCGGGTTGTTTCGGACGCGGTGATACCAAATATGTGTACTTTTTTTAGTTTTGTAAAAATATATGGATTTATTGGTTTAATATTTTATTTATTTTTATTTATTTTGTTATTTTTTTTTTTTAACAGTTTTTAAAAACTTATTTTTTTACTTTTTTTTACATTTTTACTTAGTCCCTGTATGGGACATTAATTTTATTTTTCTGATCACTGATCTCATGTAATGTAATAGACATGTATTACATTACATGAGATCTTCGCTGCAGGCTGAGCCAGGCAGGACACCACATATGGCAGATCTGGAGGCGGTCATGTGACCTCCAGCTGCCATAGCAACCCCAGGTCCTGGAAGGTATCAGGGGTTGTCGGAGAAGTAAGTAAGACGACCCCCTCTCCTCCTTCTATCTTCTATATGCCGCGATCACTATAGATCGCGGCATATAGAGCATAGCAAAGGGTTAACATCACTGGGACCTGATCCAATCAGGTCCCGATGATGTTGCCTGTCAGAGCTAACGCTTTGCACCGGAACCGCAGCGCTTGCAGGACCCTGGGGGTCCTGAGCGCTGCGAGACCACCCACCGTTTTTAAACGTCGGCGCTGCACAGAGCCCAGCAAGCACCGACGTTTATCTACAGTGGGCGGTCGGGAACCGGTTAAAAGAGAAGAATGGAAAGAATTATTGATTTTCCAAACAATAGGAAGCTGCAACTTAAATATCACAGGATTTAAAATTGTAATAATTTTATAAGGACCTTCAAGTTTAGGTGCAAACTTTCTAGATATGATCTTTAAGCGCAGATTTTTTGAGGACAACCACACAAAATCCCCCACCCTAAAGACAGGAGCCTTCCTACGTCTGAGGTTACCAACTCTTTTGTCCCAGTCACCATCTACAAAAAGATACCTTTCTACCTCCCTCCAGACCTTAAAGAGGTTGTCCACTACTATTAACAATGCCCCCATGGATTTAAATTGTGCCAACAAGTCTTTTTGTAAATACCTTGCTTGTTCTTTATTGCCTGTGAGCGGCGCTATTGCTGGCTGCTCACCAGGCATCACGTGACCCCGGCTGCAGCCGACTCCGACATCCGCTGATGTCACGTCAAGTTCCGGCTGCAGTCGGGCGTGAGCAAGTGACGCGGTCCCGCTTGATTGATGGGCTGTGGTCGGGGTTTCACCGCACATCACAGCCCAGATCCACCACGTGCTTTCCCTCTCTGCTTTAGTTGAGGAAGAGCAATAAAAAATTGAATTGCACTCGGACCAATGTTAATGCATGAGTGACATCTCATCTGCGATTTTTTTTTTTTTCAGCTGAAAAATTCACAGCATGCTGCAATTTGCCATGTATCTCGGATGAGACTCGCCAATGCAAGTCAATGGGTGTGTGAAAAAAATCGCACAGCACTCGGACCATGCGAGTGCCGTCCGATTTTCACTCACCCGTCTCTTTAAAAGCCTGCAATTCATCAGCCGCATACAGTTACAATACATCGGTACCCAACAATTTAGAATAGAAAGAATAGCTATACACATAGAATAGATAGATAAAAAGGTGTCAGTCATGTATATAATTAGTACAATGAGAGTGTTGGTTACTGTACTTGTCATTTATCGTTAAATTAAAGGATTTATTAAAAAAAAATTGGTGTGGGGTCCCCTGAAATTTTATAGTCTAGCAGAGGTTAAGCAGACAGCTAGAGCAGATTTTTGAAGCCTGGGAAGGGGGTAATACCCACGGAGCTTCCCAGGCTACTAATATGAGCCCCCCCCAGCTGAATACTTAGCCTTTACAGGCTATTAAAATGGGGGACCCCCCAAAAAAATGACGTGGGGTCCCCCTATTTTACCAGCTAGCACAGGCTATGCAGACAGTTGGGGACTGATATTAATAGCCTAGGAAGGGGTCATGAATATTGGCCCCCTCTGAGGCTAGATACAGCTGCCCTCAGCCGCCCCAGAAGTGGCGCATCCATAGGATGCACCAATTCTGCCACTTAGTCTCCGCTCTGCCCACTGCCCTGTAGCGGTGGCAGTGGGGTTATAGGGTTGGGGTTGATGTCAGCTTATAAGGCCAGCTGACATCAAGCCCAGCTTAGTAAAGGAGAGGCGTCTATAAGACGCCCCCATTACTAACACCATAGTGAAAGTGATATGTGAAATAACTACACTGCTCAAAAAAATAAAGGGAACACTCAAATAACACATCCTAGATCTGAATGAATGAGATATTCTCATTGAATACTTTGTCCTGTACAAAGTTGAATGTGCTGACAACAAAATCACACAAAAATCATCAATGGAAATTAAATTTATTAACCAATGGAGGCCTGGATTTGGAGTCACCCCCAACTTTAAAGTGGCAAAACACACTACAGGCTGATCCAGCTTTGATGTAATGTCCTTAAAACAAGTCAAAATGAGGCTCAGTATTGTGTGTGGCCTCCACGTGCCTGTATGACCTCCCTACAACGCCTGGGCATGCTCCTGATGAGGTTGCGGATGGTCTCCTGTGCGATCTCCTCCCAGACCTGGACTAAAGCATCCGCCAACTACTGGACAGTCTGTGGTGTGACGTTGGTGGATGGAGTGAGACATGATGTCCCAGATGTGCTCAATCGGGTTCAGGTCTGGGGAACGGGCGGGCCAGTCCATAGCTTCAATGGCTTCATCTTGCAGGAACTGTTGACACACTTTAGCCACATGAGGTCTGGCATTGTCCTGCATTAGGAGGAACCCAGGGCCAACCGCACCAGCATATGGTCTCACAAGGGGTCTGAGGATCTCATCTCGGTACCTAATGACAGTCAGGCTACATCTGGCGAGCACATAGAGGGCTGTGCGGCCCTCCAAAGAAATGCCACACCACACCATTACTGACCCACTGCCAAACCCGTCATGCTGAAGGATGTTGCAGGCAGCAGATCGCTCTCCACGGCATCTCCTGACTCTGTCACGTCTATCACATGTGCTCAGTGTGAACCTGCTTTCATATGTGAAGAGCACAGGGCGCGAGTGGCGACTTTGCCAATCCTGGTGTTCTGTGGCAAATGCCAAGCGTCCTGCACGGTGTTGGGCTGTGAGCACAACCCCTATCTGTGGACGTCGGGCCCTCATACCACCCTCATGGAGTCGGTTTCTAACCGTTTGTGCTGACACATGCACATTTGTGGCCTGCTGGAGGTCATTATGCAGGGCTCTGGCAGTGCTCCTCCTGTTCCTCCTTGCACAAAGGAGGAAGAAACGGTCCTACTGCTGGGTTGTTGCACTCCTATAGCTTCTTCCACATCTCCTGCTATCTGCTCCATGCTCTGGACACTGTGCTGACAGACACAGCTACCCTTCTTGCCACAGCTCGCACTGATGTGCCATCCTGGATGAACTGCACTACCTGAGCAACTTCTGTGGGTTGTACTGTAGACACCGCCTCATGCTACTGTACCTCTAGGGCTGAGAGCAATGGCAAAATGAAAAAGTGACCAAAACAACAGCCAAAAAGGATGAGAACAGAGAAATGGTCTGTGGTCACCACCTGCAGAACCCCTCCTTTATAGGGGGTATCTCGCTAATTGCCTATCATTTCTACCAGTTGTCTGTTCCATTTGCACAACAGCAGGAGAAATTGATTCAGTGTTGCTTCATAACTGGACAGGTAGATTTCACAGAAGTGTTATTGACTTGGAGTTACATTGTGTTGTTTAAGTGTTCCCTTTATTTTTTTGAGCAGTGTACAACAGCACCATGAATAAAATATTTTATTTGAAATAACAGAGACCTTTTATTGTTCTAAAGTAAACCCTACTTACCATAATGCCCATTCCAGCTGAAGCCAATGTCCCCTGCAATGAAAGTTAAATAATAAAGCAACCTCATCCTTACCTAACTAGAAACACTAGCGATCTTAGGCCACGGTCCCACTATCAGTATTTGGTCAGTATTCGGTCAGTATTTTTTCTCAGGAGTGAGACAAAACCAGGTGAGGAACAATCAGAAAAAAGGTATAATAGAAACAAGTCACCAATTCTGCATTTATCCCCCATTCCTGAGAAAAAAATACTGACCGAATACTGATAGTGGGACCGGGGCCTTAGAATAAAAAACTGCATTGTATTGACATCAGCTGTACACTGTGTTCCAAATTATTATGCAAATAATATTTTCTCAGATTTTCCCAAATTACCTATATGAATTGCAGTCATTGTAATTTTCCAGTCAAATAACTATTAGAGTACAATTGAAAGGTTTTTGTACAAACTGCCTATGATAACAGTATATTTTTTAAAAAAATAAAAAACTCAAAATGCATGTTCCAAATTATTATGCACAGCAGAGTTTTCAACCTTTTCATTTTAATAAAGAACAAAAAAATGGTCATTTTTGAGATAAGCATTAGCAGGTTATTACAAACTGAAATCAAACAGTTTTCAACTCAAAACTTTAT